>NC_136929.1:18745835-19345835 GCF_949752795.1 Hyperoodon ampullatus | reverse complement strand
AACCAGAGAAATAAATATTACAGGAAAGACTAAAATGGAAATGCTAGAAATAATAACCAGAGTAAGAGACATGAGAGGTGCTTTGGATGTGCTCATCTATACTCTAAACATTGTTGAGAAAAGATCCAGTGAACTTGAAGATCAGTCAATAGAAATTGTGCAAACAGAAACACAAAGAGAAAAGCAAGTGAAAAAGTACCAGAAGACACTATCCAAAAGTCATGGGACATTGTCAACCCATCTAATATATGTGTAATTTGAATCTCAGAAGTGTGGGGGAGAGAAAGAGAGAGAGAGAGAGAGAGAGAGAGAAGGGAATAGAAGAGATATATGAAGAAACAACAGCTACAAACTTCTTAAAATTAATGACACACATCAAACCACAAATCCAAGATCATAGAAAACAAATGAATATACAAACTAGCACATCCATGCAATTAAATGAATGAATAAATAAATAAATAAATAAAACGTCATAATAGCCAAACTGAATGAGCCCAAAATATGAATCCATACTTGCATAAATAAAAACCAGATAAATAAATACATGGAGAAGTGGCAACTCTTTCTTATGAAGAATTTTGTCTCTTAGATATAGATGAAAACAGAAACCCCCCTTTAGAATAACTTAAGAAAAACTGTTGCAGGCAAGATCCACTGGTGGATGATAAATTTAGGGGATGAATGTGTAAGCAGAAATAGAGTATTTGCATAATCTCAAAATCTCTCTCCAAAACACTTAATAAGTTCCAAGGAAAACAGTAAGTTTATATCATGGCAGATACCACCTTAAACAAATGATTGAGATTAATATCACCAGTAACATATATAGACATAATGTAGCCCATGATAGGACACAATAATGAAACACAACTTCCCTGTTATCTTTCTTAAATTATACATAGCCTCAATTTAATAATAAGAAAGTAATGAGACAAATTCAAATTGAGGGACATTCTATACAATAACTGGCCCATATATTTCAAAAGTTTCAAGGTTGTGTAAGACAAGAGAAGACTGAAAGCTGTCAAGACTGGAGGAGGTTAAGGAAGTGTGACACTAAATGCAATGTGGGATTCTGGATTGGATCTTGGCCAGAAAAGATTATTAATGGGAAAAAAAGGCAAAATATGAATAAATTCTCTAGTTTAGTTTATGGCATTATACCAAAGGTAATTTCTTAGTTTTGATAATTGATCTACAGATGGGCAAGATACTAACATAAAGGGAGTTGGGTTAAAGGTATGTGAAAACTCCTTGTATATTTTTACAACTCTCTGTAAGTCTAAAATTATCTCAATATAAAAAGTTTAATGTATATTTTTATATTAGTCAAAAATATATACATTTCACTAAGTAAATAGAACATTATATGAACAATGAGTCAAACAAATAATGACAACATCAACAATAATGAAAGTTAACACTGAAACTTAAATAACAGATTTTGGTAAATAATTGGTGTTCAAGAAATGGAAAAAAAAAAAACAACACTTATAATCATGATTAAATATACTAAGCTTTGACTCGACCAGACATGAAACTATCTCCTTGAAATAAGTTTTTCTCCCTTAAAAGGAAAAAGCTTAATTTGGATAAGTAGATAACATTTATTTGAGGATGATGCTATTTGGTAATAACTCCATATGAGACACAATTTCAAGTATTAAAAAAGATAGATAGTAAAAGGTATTCGGAGGAATAAAAAATCTTAATGCTGATCCACAGGTAGAGATATATCACTTATAAGAATCAAAAATTAAGGGAGCCAGAACAAAAAATATATAAAACTATAACTGCAGAGATGAAAATCTATGTACCTAGCTAAAGAAAAGGTGGGAGAATACTTTTATCATATAGGAAAACAGATATATTTACTTTTATAATTCAAGAATTAGAAAAGTGAATGTGTGGGTAACCATCAAGGTAAACTAGGATGCTAAATCAACATATCAAATTCATTGTAATGTGAATTCTAAGTATCACATTGTTTCACTGTTCCCAGAAAATAGATTATTGCCACTTGCTTACAAACACTGATGGATCTGTTTCAGTGTTCAACAAACACTTGGAGTACAGTTCAGTGCACTGTGTAATGTGAAAAGTTAGAAAGCATGACTTGTCATAATGTAACAGAGATTTACAAGAAAAAATGTTTAGTGTATTTAGTGATATTTTATCAGAATTGATTTTTAAAAATGGACCTGCTCAGAAATGGACAATGTCTCTTATACTGAGCTAACAGGTGAACTGTGCTTGTTTATACTACAGCTGTTTGTTAGTACCTGGAAATAAAATACTAGATATGCAAACTGCCTAGAAATAAAGTGAATCTACATGAAACTTAAACTGGAAATAATGTGGTGCAATTTCAGATTTTTATTCTCTTTTGTGGAAAAACTACAAGCAGAAAATAAATCTAATTAAAATAAGGGAAAATGTATAGCTGCCCCAGTAAATATTTCTACACATTTTGGAATAACAAAAAAATGATACTGGATTTATCTCATGACAGTATCAAAAGCCAATCTGGAAATATGTCCTCGAAATGAAACAAGGGCACCTGAATAAGGGGAAAAATTAAGAGTATGATGTTTCTGTGTCAAGTATTGCCTGGCTTTTCTTCTATTGCTTTAGTATGTCAGCGCGTTTTTTAAAAAATGGGGAAAAGAGATCAATTGGAATGAGTCATTAGTTCTTTAAATGAATCATCACAAATTTCATTCATTAAAATATTCCCAACATTTCAAACACCAAACACTTTGAAGACAGTCAGTAACTATGAATCGAATGGTCAGTTTCCCTTTTTGACTCGATTTATTTTATATTAACTCTTCTTGCATATTAAAATATTGTTTCTAAATTATCTACCCCAAACTTCAGGGCTGATGGTACTCAAGGCTTCCTATTCCTGATACTAGTTTATCTTTGCTTTCCTTAACTCCCTCTGTTAGAGTTCTATTTGGGGGAAACATGCTTTAAGAGGCTAATGCAAAGAAGAAATATATAAAAAAATATAGGAGCAAGAGGGAGGAGATATGCGGATATATGTATACATATGGCTGATTCACTTTGTTACAAAGCAGAAACTAACACACCATTGTAAAGCAATTATACTCCAATAAAGATGTTAAAAAATATATAAGAAATATAGAGAACTGATGGTGTTTGGTAAAGATTTTAAAAATCACTGATTTTTAAGATGTAATACTAACAGCTGTGCAGTCATAATTAGACAGAAGTAGGATATTATCTACTATTTATGCAAATATTCTATAAGCAGCAAGAACAAGAATTTCAGTATTTTCTAATATTTGCATTCTAAATTTGAAAACTGTTCATGGTTTATGATTAGGTGACACCAGTATATGCAATATTAGTCACACAAAGAAGAGAGGCTGTCTTTGAGGGGGTGGAGTAGAAGGAGGGTGGAATGCATCCACCATGTTGAAATTAACAATCAATGATTCATGCCTTAAGCCCCAGAGAATGGTATTAGCTTAGACTTTGCAGGTAGGGAAGGCAAACCTGTTCCCAGAATAGGTATCCATCCTCTTCAAAGATGAGAGAGGCTCACTATGGTCAATTTTCCAAGTGGCCTTTTGGTCTCTTTCTAGGGATAGTGCCATATTAGGGTCTGACCAGTTAATCATTCAGAGGCAGCAGCAGCTATGTCAGATATTCTAAGTGGGAGTCCAAATGTAGGCTCCAACCTTGCCATTCTGTTTATGTGAGAAATGAGCCAGTTTTGGCTTAACTGATATCAAAGCCTGGTTAAAATCCACTGGCAGAGCAACTGAGCTGCAACCTTGTGCCAAGAACAATCTGGGCTTCACCTATCAACAGTGATGGCATCCTTTTCACCCACCAGGAAGGGAGTGGACAAGTCCCAAATCCCCACTTCACCACTGATTTTCTTAGAACATCCTCTGTACCACTTGTTTTAGTTGGGTAATACGAGAAACAGGTATCAAGATGGCATTAGACACTCAAGAGGTACAAGAGATTTACTGGGGTAAATGCCTCTGAAGGAAAAGAAGAGGGGGCCTAAGGAGGTTGGGAGAGCCATGGGACTACAATGAAGATCTGATCTTTGTGAAGGAGAGGGAAAAAGGAAAGGAAGCTTTTAGACTACAAAATTGATCAATCTTGGGGCAGGCCACCCCAAAATATGCCAAGGTGGCATATTATTTTTTTAACATCTTTATTAGAGTAAAATTGCTTTACACTTGTTTGTTAGTTTCTGCTTTATAACAAAGTGAATCAGCTATACATATACATACATCCCCATATCTTCTCCCTCTTGCATCTCCCTCTCACCTCCCTATCCCACCCCTCTATGTGGACACAAAGCACCAAGCTGATCTCCCTGTGCTATGCGGCTGCTTCCCACTAGCTATCTATTTTACATTTGGTAGTGTATATATGTCCATGCCACTCTCTCACTTCGTCCCAACTTACCCTTACCCCTTCCCGTGTCCTCAAGTCCATTCTCTACGTCTGCATCTTTATTCCTGTCCTGCCCCTACGTTCATCAGAACCATTTTTTCTTTTCTTTTTTTTTCAGATTCCATATATATGTGTTAGCATATGGTATTTATTTTTCTCTTTCTGACTTACTTCACTATGTATGACAGTCTCTAGGTCCATCCACCTCACTACAAATAACTCAATTTCATTTCTTTTTATGTTTGAGTAATAGCCAGGACATGGAAGCAACCTAAGTGTCCATCGACAGATGAATGGATAAAGAAGATGTGGCACATATATACAATGGAATATTACTCAGCCATATTGATTACTGTGAATTAAAGTTACTTGAGAAAAAGCTGGTACAAAAAGAAAACTCTGACCCTCCTCTGTTCTCTTTGAAAGCAGGAAACAAAGCTCCAATGGGAAAGTGTCCTCCCTATGCTGGGAAGATGGATGACATCCTTATCATCAGTGAGAGGGAATTCAAGACCAAGAAAGCTGTATAAACAAATTTTGTTACTTCTTCATTAATTTGCTACCCCAAGAAAAACCCCTTTGTTTCGTCAAATCTTCACAAACAATTGATTCTTTGTCTAAAAAGACATATAAACAGCCTGCTTTAGTCACTTCTTAGGTTCTATACCTATGGGGTCTCTGAATGTACGAAGTTAAATTTATTTTTCTCCTGTTAATCTGTCAATTTGATTATGAGATCAGCCAAAAGAACCTAAAAGCATAGAGGAAAAATGTTCCTCCCCTACACAATGCAGTATGAAGAAAATTTGGCAAGGCTTATATAGGGAGTCCTTGAGCAAAAATCACCTATCAGAGGAAGCCCACAGCTCACAGGAATAGACATACAAAACCATCCCGCAGTGCTTGGTCACTGGTTGGAACAACCATGGCAAGCATGTTCTAAGCACCACCACAGTGAAGAATTCACATTATGGCAGCAGGGCCCATTGATCCATATTCCTCCTCACAGTGGGATACATGAGACTACTGTGGACTAGCTCATTTGAAGCCATCAGAACTGATGATGGCAAACAGAAGCAACAAAAAACAGAAAAAAATATATACGTTAGGAAGTATAAGAATCTTCAAAGCAAAAAGGACTCATAAGGTCAAGATCCCAGAGAGAAAGGAAGCAGAGAGGGGAGTACAAACTTCGATTCTGATTTTGCCCTCAGGGTACCTCCTACTATAAAGCAGCTCTTTCATTCTCAGTGCACCTGAGAAAAAGCAGCTGTTACAAGTTTAAGAGGTGGAACAAAAGTGACAAATCTGGTGCGTGGGGGATTTTGAATATCAGTGCCTGCCAAGAGATGTTTGTAAAATAGGAAACCAGTGGTAAAAAAGGGATATTTTGAACAACTGCATGCCAAAAAGTTTGAAAATGTAGATGATATGGACAACCCTTGAAATAACACATGTACTTATCTTTCCAAAACTGACACAAGTAGAAACTGAAAATCTGTATTCTCCTAAATATATATAATATATTTCATCCTTAATTTAAAACTTTCCCACAAATTTCAGGACCAGATGTCTTTCACTGGTGAAGTTTTCCCTAAGATCTGGTTTATGGGAAAAGACACTTTGAACTTTAAAATCCAGAGACATCTGTGCCTACTCCAAAAGAAACAGCCCTGTTTTAGAACAATATACGCCTGTATGTTTAAGAATTCTGATTACTGATTACAGAGGCTCTGTATCTCAGGAAAAAGAATAAACAAATATAACACTTCAAAGGTCCATATACTCTGTGCCAGACACTTATGAAATAACAATAAGAGTATTATAATATGTAAGGAATCTACCTAAATTCAATTAAAAAATAGACATCATGCATATATCTGTATCAATTAAAGAAACGGAACCTATAGTTAAAATCTTTCCTGTAAATAAAACTGCAGACCCAGATGACTTCAACAGTGAATTCTACCATTTAACGAAGAAATAATACCAGTTCTGCAAAAATTCTTCCAGAAAGTAGATGGGGTAGAACTATTTCCCAAATATTTTTACAAAAGCAGTAATATTCTGATATTACACTGGTAGAGGAACATATCATGAGCAGAAAAACCTCATCAGGAAAAACAAAGAAACAAAAACTATAGCAAAATATTCCTGGTGGTCATAATATGAATTAAAATATGGTTTTATCCAAACAATAATCTAAATCTGTAATGTCCAAAATCTGGAATAAACAAATGTCTAACACAAAAGAATGAACTACTGATACATGCAACAACATGGATGAATCTCAAAAGCATTAAGATATGTGAAATAATTTAGATACAAAAGACTGCAAATGGATTGACTGTATTTTTATGACATTCTAAGAAAGGCAAAGTCTATGAAGTAAGATCAGATGTGAAAGGACAGACTTGGAAGGGGAGACATGACTGCAAAGAAGCAGGAGTGGACATTTTAACTTGATGGAAATGGTCCAATTATAGTGATGGTTGCATGACTATATATTTTTTTCAAAACTTTTTAAATTGTACAAATATAATTGATAAATTTTGCATGTTTTTGCATCTAAAATAAATGTATTTTTAAAGCATATGCCTTAAAGGGTTTGCTTGAACAAACTTTTAATTTTATACATAATATGACTTGGGAAAACATAAATCTAAGCATTCTAAATTAAAAATAGTATCATAGATCAGGCTACTTAATACAGCTAGGTTAGCAGTTTCTCCATTTCTCCAGACCCAGTGTATATTAGTCTGGTATATTAGTCTAGTATATTACTCAAAATAGTTTTTCGGAACATAGTGGAGGGCTTTTTTATTTCATTTGTAGAAGAAATATGGTTCTTAGCTAAAGAAATAATGCTGAACATTTAGTCTAAGGAATGAAACAAGGGATTTTCCAGGAGACCATATCAAAGGACAGGAAAAGCTGATACAACTTAAATGGGGAGAACTAAGTGAGTTTGAACATTATAGCTTCTCTCTCTCTCTCTCTTTCTCTCTCTCTCTATATAGCTTCTATATATGTGTATGTGTGTGTATATATATATAGCCTCTCTCTCTATATATATATATCATGAATATAATATAATCAAATCTTTTTGTAATTTTCCTGAAAGCAAGTTAGTTAATTTATGCTGACAGAATGTCAAAGCAAAGTCTGTAGTAAACAGATACAATTCTCACTGTGCTTTGGTATTCTTCCATATTTTATCATTTCAAATATGTTTTTTAACATTCTAATTATAAGAAAAAAATTTTTTTTAAAACTACTGAAATTAGAATTTCCTATGTGGAAGAATACTGTGGATTTGACAAGAAGAAAACTATGAACTCTGAGCTGAAGCTCATTATGTATTTGGATTTCTGTTCCCAATGCAAGTGGTAAATTTCTTCTGCCTTTCCCACATAACAATTAGTGTTGTTATTTGCTACTTTATCATAATGCTATGTACATCAATTATCATCCAAACCATCTAAAACTGCAAAATGAATGACTGTAGTATAGTGTAATTTATTGATTAAAATTTTCATTTTGTGTGTCCTACTGCTGAATATAGGATGAATTCATCCTACTTATGATATTTATCCTACTGGTGAATGCAGTCCTTTGCTCCACTGAGATGTCAAATCCTGCAGGATATCATGTTGAGCTGGAAAAATCAAAGAATAGAGATGATTTGAGTGAATGTAGCATTGTAATTCTTGCACATTCTTCTTTGCCAATACCGTGCATGAGGATTTAGAGTTAATAAAATAAAAACCATTTGTCAGTTTAAAAATAAGATGGAATGTACTGTTAATATCACTCTGACATGATAAAAAGCCCTCAGTCAAAGATCTAAACACTAGGAAACCTAAAAGTCATATATAGTGTTCTTTAAATGGGCATTTAAGGAGATAAATATATAAAAAATATAATCTTCAAAAATCAAACAACCCATATGCTAAGTGAATGAAGAATAATGCTGATAATATACTTGTGCAAAGGATTTAACTGGTTAAAGAGAGCAGACAAAAAGAAATATGAGCATTGTATAGGACTATGTATGAGTTAAGTACAGCAAAAATTTACTGGTGCAAGCAGCATGGAATCCTCTTCTTCTGTTTTGCTCCCATTATAATAATAAGGATACAGCTGGGTTTTAGAATCCAATTTTTTTGCTGATGAATGTAGAAAGGCAGTATCTAAATACTGATACACAATGAAGTGGACCAGCATTAAGAAGGAGAAGGAGAAGAAGAAAAAGAAGGAAAAGAAGAGAAGGAAGAGAAGGAGGAGGAAGAAGAAGAAGGAGAAAAAGAAAGAAAAATCACCATCGGCGTCCTATGTTAAGATTATTGGGCATTTGCTACAGACCTGTGCAAGAAATGCTGGTAATACACAGGTCTGTTGATCTTACTTATGAATGAGAAAATAAAATGCTTTTATCTGTTCTATATTTCTCTTCCTCTTTCTATCTCTCTCTTTCTATATGCTCCCCCTCTTCTTACAAACCCTTATTATCACACGATGGCTGCAAAAATGCCAGACATCATGCCCTCACAATGTAATGTCTAAATGTTGAAAGGGGCATTTAAAAAATTCTCTTTTAAATGTCAAATGTTATTCATAGAGTATGTTGGAAGGTTATTTTATCCTAGATTCTAAAAGCTTTTGAATGTCAAGTGTTTTGCTTTCAGAATATGAGCTAAGTAAGTATTCACACATTTCAAAGAACTGAGATATCCACAAAACTAGAACAACGAAGTAGTAGTCATCATGAAAAATTTGTTTTTAAATCATTGGTAGGGTTTCAGAAAGTGAATCATACAGAAAATATGTTCTATATCATTTTCAGTACAAGAGGAGAAATAATTGTAAACTAGTTTTCTCCAAATTTAAGCTTTAACAAATATACGACCCATTAAACGCGCCTGGAAAAATACTTCATTGCCAATGAAGCTTGAGAAATATAATTCATATCCACTTACTTAGAATTCCTGGCAGCCGTGCTATAGAAAACATTTTAATGTTTTCAACCCACAGAAATAGTGTATTTGTGTATGTGATAACTGTTAACAAAATATTCCTTCAATTTATGAAATAATAATCTTTAAGAATAAAATTTCTATAAAACTTTGAATTAAATATGAAATTGTCTTATGATGATGATGATTCACTAAATATTGCATGTTTTCAACCTTCATTACATATTTGGTGACAGTCATAACTAGACTGACGATAATATATTAACAAATGGTCTAAACCTAAATGTCCATTGACAGATGATGGATAAAGTAGATGTGGTACATATATACAATGGAATATTTCTCACCATTAAAAAGAATGAAATAATGCCATTTGCAGCAACATGGATGGGCCTGGAGATTATCATACTAAGTGAAGTAAGTCACAGAGAAAGACAAATATCATATGACATCACTTATATGCAGAATCTAAAAAAATGATACAAATGAACCTATTTACAGAACAGAAACAGACTTACAGACTTAGAGAATGAACTTACGGTTACCGGGGGGGAAAAAAAGAATAGATACATATATATGTATAACTGAATCACTTTGCTGTACACCTGAAACTAACACAACACTGATAATCAACTATGCTCCAATATAAAGTAAAAAATAAATAAAATAAGATTAAAAAATTAATAAGTAACTTGTTAGTGGACTAGACTATGTAGCTAAGAATTTTTCTATTTTGTCAATATTTAAACAAATCAATGTATAAAAGCACCTATTCATGATCTCTTCTGGAGACCATATTTTAATGAGTGTTTTAAGGTCTTTCATTTTTAAAAAAATAGGAAAGTTAAAAATTAGATTTTTTCACTTGTTGAATCAAATTAAGTACTTTATATTTTCTCTAAAATATAAATAAGAAAAGGAAACCAAATGGAAACCGTAGAAGTGAAAAACAGAATTTCTGAAAATAAAAATTTATTGGGTAGACTTAGCCGGAAGGACAGGACAGAAGAAAGAATAAATGAACGTGATGATAGAATAGAAATTACCCAAGAGAAATAACAGAAAGAAACAATATTGCAAATAATAATAACTGGAGCCTCAAGGACAAGTTAGTTGGCATCATATGGTCAAAAGTGCATGGAACTAACACCATTGTAAAGCAATTATACTCCAATAAAGATGTTAAAAAAAAAAAAAACAGTGTGTGGAATGGGAATGACAGATGAATGAATAGGACACGAAAAAAACCCAAAAAACAAAAACACCTTGAAGATGTCATGGCTGAAAATTTCCCAAATTCTTAGGAGAAAAATTTTTATATAGAAGTTTTAAAAATGCAAATAAAACCGAAGGAGACCACCATAGTCAGGGTGTTTAAAGGCAGAGAGAAAGACAAATTATGATAGCAGCAAAAGACAAATGATATATACAGTGAAACAACAATCCAATTAATGAGTGAATCAAAAATGATGGAGGCTAGAAGGGAGCAGACATCTTTAAACTGATGAAAGAAAAAAAATAATGTCAACCCAAAATTCTAAGTTCAGTGACAATATAATTCACTAGAGTAAAATAAAGACATTTTTTGATAAAAAGAGAACCAAGAGAGTCAGTTACCAGAAGAACTGAACTAAAAGAAAGGTAAAGGAAGTTGTTCAGCTAAAAGGGAAATGATATCAGATGGTTTAAATCCCCAGGAAAGAACAAGGAGCATAAGAAATGATAAATACATGGATAAATGCAAAAACCCTTCTTTATTTGGACAATTTCTATTTTTATAACACATATAATTGACAAAAACTAAAATTATAACACTGTCTTGTGAGCTTTATCATGTAAGCTTATGGGTTACACAAGATGATTATAAGGTAAAGATAGGTTGTAGTTTTGCCAATTTTTAAAATAAACTTATGGTTACTTGGGGGTAAGGTGGGGAGGGATAAATTGGAAGATTGGGACTGACACATACACACTACTATATGTAGAATAGATAACTAATAATGACCTACTGGATAGCACAGGGAACTCTACTCAATACTCTGTAATGGCCCATATGGGAAAAGAAGCTAAAATAGAGTGGATATATGTATATGTATAACAGATTCACTTTGTTGTACACCTGAAACTAACACAACAGTGTAAATCAATTATACCCCAATAAAACTTTTTTAAAAGATTGTAATCTAAACTGAATCAGAGCATGGAATAAAATAAAAACTCTCCAAATAATTTTATGGAGTTTGCAATAAAAGTACTCAAAAATGAAATTATATTTAAAGGCCATCTCTTATAGACCATACAGAAGTGTTTTATTTATCCACTCTGAAAATCTCTGCCTTTGATCAGAATGTGTAGTCCATCATTACATGTATGTAATAACACATACATATATATGTGTAACTATTGATATGGTTGGGCTTATGCCTACTATTTTAGCTCTCTTTAGTTTTCCATTTTTCTCCTCTGTTTCTTTCTTTTTTTGTTGTTTCTCTGCTGTCCCTTTCCTGTATGGTTTTGATTATTTGAAAATTTTCTCATTAGAACTTTAATTTGCATGTTGTATTTTGGTAGTGGTTACTCCAGGGTCTATATATTGTATCCCTAGGAGGTCTCAGAACTGAAGATATTCTGTCTACCAAGATATAATGAAATAAACTAAATTTCCTAATTTTGTTTCACATGCACAATCATATACAAAATGTGAGGGAAGTGTATATCCCATAATAATATTTATTAAAATTATTTTTTCCCATCAACATTCTGTACCCACCATATTTCTCTTGTAACTTTCCTTTTACATACCAAAATTTTTTCTCTCCACTTCTATTTTACCTGTTATCTGTCTAGCACCCCCGCTTTTTCTGATTCTATCTCATAAAGTCCCCAAACAATTTTGCACTTCAAGGATTCTCCTAGAGTGGATTATAGTGAGGGAATAAAGAATAGAAGGGAGTAGAGCCTGTTCTCCTTAGTGGAAAAGTAAAGGAGAAAACAGCTAAAAACAATTGTGCATTTATTACTTTGCATTCATTTCCAATAAACATTCTTATAAAATAACACAGAATTATTTCATATGTAGGTAGTTTCAGTTCTTACTTAACTTAAATTTTACTTCTATGGATGTAATTTTACCTGCATGAGTTGTTATTATTATTATGGATGTAAGTTTATCTGTGTAAGTTGTTGTTATTGTTATGGTTATAATCCAGTCATATTTCTAGGGTATATCTATTTTTGGCCTTTTAATTATTATAGTTGCTTGGATTGTAGTTGCTTGGATTATAGTGATTTGATACACAGTGATCTGCACCCAATTTTTATTTTACATATGAGAGCGATTCAAACCAAGTATGTTGTGAATTTTTACTTTTTTTGAGTTCTCCTATTACATATTTTTCTTCATATTGGCTCTTTTTCCTATTCTTATAAGTCATTTTTTTCTCATATGTTTATCCCTTTGAACTTCTTTTGTATTCTGGTAATGCTATTCAAGTTTTTCTACATATTATTGATTTGATTTTTCCACAAAATTACTTCTCTTCTACCCAAAGACAAATTTTCTCAGTTCTAGTTTTTCTATTGACCTCTACCATTGCTCAGTTCACTTGCAAGCCTTCCTCATTACTTCCTCCTCTTGCTTTCTCAGCTTACCGTCTTTTTACAGAGGCAAGTTATTTTATACTGATTTGAGAGTGACAGTCTCCTGAAATGTCTTCCTGCATCTAAATGATTCTGTTTTAGAAGTATCTGCTTCTTCTGGGTCTCTTAGATTTATTTGGCCTTCCCTTTTATTTATTAAATGTTTCCAATTAGCTTTCCTCGAACCTCATTACAAATTCTGTGAAATGGTGATATATGTCTAAATAATTAAACCACATTTCATTTTGAATTATAGAACATGTAATACAGGACAATGATATAAGGCCATGATTACAAAATAGACAACTGTGTGAAAGATGTGGGAAAGGAAAACTCTACTAAACTTTTTGTATCATAAAATTCATATTGTATGTGACTTGGACATTTAAATCAATGCAGGAGGAGCAGCTCAGCTCAGTGTTACCTGGTATATTCTTTGAAGTATACTTTCACCTTGACAGTAGATTCGAATATTTCCTAGTCTAATGCCTATTATATAGCAGTTTTCACCCACTCTTTTCCATTCGTGTCTTGTTTTTGTCCCCTCTTCATGGGTCTTTTTTATTCTACATTAGCAAAACATGTAGAAAATATTAATATACAACTTCTGCTGCTTCTTGAATTACTCTTCTTCCTTACGTCATAGGTTACCTACAATCCCTTTCCCTAAAAATACCCCTATAATCCACACACATTGCCGTTTATTGCTATAAATTCCCATAATGCACAGTGTTTTAATCAGTGTTTCATTAACTAAGTGAAGTTATTTTCTTTTATTTCAATATTTTGATTATCAAATATTATGGTAGAATTTGAGGTGGTGAAGAAGGCAGTTCTTTGCCTCACAGAGTAATGAAGGAGACTAGATTTTCTACACAAAAGTAGACTGGATTTTAAAGTCAGGGACCAGATGGTAGGAGAGGCATTAAGTACCTTCTTACCTATTTAATATGGTATCTCTTTCATAGAGTAAAGCCTGGGTATGCCAAAAGCAAATGCCTAGATTGACTTTACCTCCATCCCATTCTATCTGCTCTTTAATTAGTGTCAATCCCATCTAGATTTTGGTATTAATTGCTTATGAGTGTTGGCTTCCAATGCTACTGAGTGTTGGCCTTCTTCTGTATTTGCATAGATTTTTTTATGATAAGTCAGTAGTGGATGAATTAGTTAAATTCCATTTTAAACCTGAGGATGCCTGTTAGATTTTAAAGGTTGGATAATAAATTATTCAATGAAGTAGTACAAATTATTAATTAAAAATCCATGTGAGATAAAGGTAACTTCATTTATTCTTCCAACTAACAGTTTAAGTGCCTACGATATGCCAGGCAATGTTTTGATTTTTATGGTGGACCAAGAACACATGTTTTTAGCTTCATGACATTTAATATTTATGGGGAAGCAGATAAAATATAATCACACGAAAGGAAAAATTTAGCTCTGGTTAGTACAATAAAAAGTGTGGTGTATGGTAGCATATTATGAATGGATATGGTCTAGTTGGGGATCTCAGAGAGAGTAAACTGACATATAAAGGATGAATTGGGGCAAATTATCACAGGAAAGAGGAAATCGCCACAAGTATGGATGTACAAAGGTCTGGGGTGGAATGGAGCATGGCATACTAAAACTGGTAGAAAAAGAGTGAGGTGGATTACTACTGACAAAGGGGATACTCACTAAAAATGCTTGGGGAGTCTTATTGGTTATGTTAAATACTTTAATTAAGAGAAACTTGATGCCATGACATTAAAAATTTAGTTTTTAATATGACTATATTATCTAGAACTGTGGTTTCCAATATATTAGCTACTGTGCTTGTCAATAAAGTTGCACTAGTTGTTTTCAACTGTTCAATAGCTACATGAGGCTGTTGGCTACCATACTGGATGGCACAAATATAGAATATTTTCACTATGGCGAATGTTCTACTGGACAGTGCTAGTCTAGAGAATACAGTGTGAAGTACATAGGAACCCAGATGGGTAGAGTGAACACAGCATCAAGGTGTGTGGTTCCCCAGGTAAGAAACAGTAGGAGTTTAGTGTGTGTATTAGTTTACTAGGGCTGCTGTAACAAAGTAGCACAAACTGGGTGGCTTAAAACATCAAAAATTTAGTGTCTCAAAGTTCTGGAGGCTATAAGTCTTAAATCAAGGTATTGGCAGGATCATGCTCTCTCTGAAGGCTCTAGCAGAGAATCTGTTCCATGCCTTTCACTTAGCTTCCAGGGTTGCCAGCAAGCTTTGGCATTCCTTGGCTTATAGACATATCACTTCAATCTCTGCCTCTGTCATTGCATGACCTCTTCTCTGGGAGTCTATGTGTTTTTGTCTCTTCTCTTCTTATTAGAACACCAGTAATACTGGATTAGAGCCCACCATAATGACCTCATCTTAATTTAGTTACATTTACAAAGACACTGTTCTCAAATAAGATCACATTTACAGGTACACAACATTAGGACTTAAGCATCTCTTTTGGTGTGGGCAGAATTCGACCCATAACAGTATGGAGTGAAGAGAAGTCGACAGATATGAAGAACATTTAAGAAGTAGATTAAATATAGACAGGAGTCAATGAAAAGTATATTTTAAAGAAAGTTATTAGAAGGACTTATTCATAAGAGTTGCTCAAAGATCATCAGTTCTATCTCTTATACAAATAACAAAATTTAGCCTCTATATATAGGTCACTGGTCAGAAAATGATCAGGATACTTTTTAAAGAGCTCCAGACCTTGGAGGCTGGGAGTGGAGGGGTTGTAAAACATTGTGTTCTTTTCTTTCACCTAAATTTCTAACTCTCTGAAGTTGGAGACAGAAAAATCAAAGAATCCTATGCCTGACTCTTTCCTGGGAAATTCTGAAAATCAGAAGCCAGTTTCGTCTCCCTGTAACAACAGAGATGGGAGAGTTAATGTGAGATGACCAACATGGGGCAAAGCTATGTGTTTTCTGTGGGCTTACCTAGGTCCTCTGGAAAGAACTCAAGTTAGAAATTTTTTGAAAAACCCTACTCAAGAGGACTGGCTTTGGAAAAGAGGCATCAAAAGGAAGGGTTGATCTCAGATCAGGACATGAGGGAGTCACATATGATCTACAGGGGAATTAACAACAAACAGTAAGTTTAGCCCCCAGATAACAAAGTTCCAAAGAACCTACAAAAGTAACCCTCAAGAGAAAAATGTATTTGAACATTTGCAATTCAGGATGTATAAATGAATACCTGATGTGAAATATTCAGGACATTCTCTAATATAAAAATATTAGAAAATATACACTGATAGTGTGTAGGTACTATAGAGATCTTCCACGTTAGACTTGAAGTCCACCTCTCTCTTGCCTTAATAAATATACATCTTCTACCCAGCTGGAAAAAGGAATTCTATTTGCTAGGGTCATTTCAAGTTTTGGAAATAATGAACATTTGTCCATAAAATACAATGAATTTGATAACATCCTTCATCAAGTTCTGAAAATTTAATGTGGAGACCCAATGTGCATTGGGTGTTAAGGAATGGAAAAATCACTCATAACGTGTGAACTTTAATATATAGTGTATGAAATAGATATGATGCAGGAGATATTTAAGTTACCATAACTTCCCTTCAATAATCTGCCCAAGACATGTCTATATATCTGGATAATTCAAAATAAAACAAATATAGCAAAACTAGCAAACATCAGGAATACTTTCAATATTTGCATATCATCTGGAGTGATTTGAAACAGGATAATATTCTATTTCTTATGAAAACTTTTATGGCAGTCAGTTCTACTATTCATTTGTTTAATTATTATCTAACAAATATTAATCAACTATCATGTGTCAAGCACCTGTTTATTCAGTGCATTCTCCATGGACCTGCTGATTACAGGGACTTTTTTTTAAAATTCTCAATGACTTTCATGCAAGAGTCTGGCATCCTGCTGCAATTTGTTTCTTTATTTCTAGCTAACAAGTGTTCACTTCCATAATTTTAGTTTTAGTTCCTTGTCCATTACATTCATATCATATTTAATTCTTACATCAAAACCATTTGATAAAAAATATTATAATCTCATTTAGAGATGGGCAAACAAAAGTTCAGAAAGGCAGGTGACTTTCTAAATGTTGTTAAGTAAAGCAGGGATTAAATACAACACAGATTCATTCCATAGTCTTACTTCTTAATTTTATGTGCAATATCTTGTTTTTGATCTGTTCTAATTCTGACTCTATCTTGGATATGTTCCAACTTTTGTGACAATAACTCTCCCATCTAAGCTCATGTCTGATCCCTGTTTTCACATTCAGAACCAACCTGTCTGGGTTTGCTTCTTTGTTTTCAGAACTTGGATAGACTGCTCCCTTACTTCTCATGCCTCTTCGTGTCTTTGATGCTCATTTCCATGACTACATTCTGCCACTGTCCTATGAAATTCTAATGAAAGCAGTTGAAGGCATGAGGGACAATCAGTTCTTACAGATCATTTTTGACATTTGCTATGATGAAAAAGAAAATGTCCCATCTTAAAGAATACACCATTTATCAAGGAAGATAACTGTTAAATCAAAAATAATATAATGAAGCAAAATATGGTAGGACTAAAAAAGATACACGTTATTGTTTTCTCTGGATATATGCCCAGGAGTGGGATTGCTGGATCATATGGTAGCTCTATTTTTAGTTTTTTAAGGAACCTCTATACTGTTCTCCATAGTGGCTGTACCAATTTACATTCCCACCAACAGTGTAGGAGGGTTCCCTTTTCTCCACACCTTCTCCAGCATTTATTGTTTGTATTCTTTTTAATGATGGCCATTCTGGTGGGTGTGAGGTGATACCTCATTGTAGTTTTGATTTGCACTTCCCTAATAATTAATGACGTTGAGCATCTTTTCATGTGCCTCTTGGCCATCCATATGTCTTCTCTGGAGAAATGTCTGTTTAGATCTTCCACCCATTTTTTTTAATTGGGTTGTCTGTTTTTTTGATATTGAGCTTCAGCAATCCCACTCCTGGGCATATATCCGAAAAAAAATGATAATTCAAAAAGATACATGTACCCTAATGCTCATTGCAGCACTATTTACAATAGCCAGGACATAGAAGCAACCTAAATGTCCATCGACAGAAGAATGGATAAAGAAGATGTGGTACATATACACAATGGAATATTACTCAGCTATAAAAAAGAATGAAATAATGCCATTTACAGCGACATGGATGGACCCAGAGATTGTCATACTGAGTGAAGTCAGACAAAGACACATATCATATGATATCGCTTATATGTGGAATCTGAAAAAATGGTACAAATGAATCTATTTACAAAACAGAAAGAGTCACAGATGTAGAAAACAAACTTATGGTTACCAAAAGGGAAAGTGGGGGGGGATAAACCGAGAGATTGGGATTGACATATATACACTACTATATATAAAATAGATAACTAATAAGAACCTACTACATAGCACAGGAAACTCTACTTAATACTCTGTAATGAACTATATGGGAACAGAATCTAAAAAAGAGTGGATATATGTATATGTATAACTGATTCACTTTGCTGTACAGCAGAAACTAACACAACATTGTATACTCCAATAAAAAATAATTTAAAAAGACACACATGTGAAAGAAATTTTTAGAAGTTACATCACCATACTTTCTCATTATTATTACTTTTATTCTTTGTACCATACAATTTAGAACTTAATATATGCTGCTTAAAGTTATTTTCTTTTGTATTATTGTTACTCTTGTCTTCCTAACTAAATTACAAATAAAGTGAGACTTTTAATTAACCTAACTACATATCTAAGATAGTGCTAGATAACTATGAAACATTCACTATACATTTGTTGATTGATCATCACAATTAAGTGTTAATGATATATTCTTTGGAATCAATTTTTCACAACAGAATAATGTAATCTTTAAATATTAAGTAAATATTCTTAAACCAAGTGAGTATTTAAAAATGAATTCCATATCCTCAGATTTGAATTTCACTAGAAATATAAAATATTATTTTTGGCATATTTTGTTAATTTAAAATTATCAAAAGTTATAAAATAGGGCCTCCCTGGTGGCGCAGTGGTTGAGAGTCCGCCTGCCGATGCAGGGGATACGGGTTCGTGCCCCGGTCTGGGAGGATCCCATATGCCACGGAGCGGCTGGGCCCGTGAGCCATGGCCGCTGAGCCTGCGCATCCGGAGCCTGTGCTCCGCAACGGGAGAGACCACAACAGTGAGAGGCCCGCGTACCGCAAAAAAAAAAAAAAACAAAAAAAAAAAAGTTATAAAATAAATGATATAAGATCCACATGTTTAGAAAGAAAAATTTTGGAAGCCAATATTGTAGAAATTCAGATGGCTGATTTATAAAAGTATTTAGAACATTAGAAGAATAATTTTAAGTCATGAATAACAATGAATAATGTAAAACTTATTATCTTTCACAAAAGTATAAGCCAAAGAGCAGCTGCTCTAGTCAGAGTCATCAACATGCCATGAAATTTATAAAAGAGGGGACTTGTCAACAGTATGTGTCATGGTCTGTTTGAACACAGCTTCAGTTGGGATTTTCAAGCTGACACCCATCTGGATAGGACTATGATGCCTTCCTGAAAGATTTTCAACAGAGCCCAAATGACCAACAGAGTAGGTCAAAATAGAAAGACAGATGGTAAAATAACTGAACAAGACTTGACAATTTTCAACTGCAAAAAAAAATCTTACTCCAATGATTTCCTAAAATTACCCTAGTATATGAATTTAATGCCCCATAATAAAGAAGTTGCTTGGGGTTTTGAGGAAAAGGGAGCTATAGGTGATATTAAAAGATGGAAGTGTTCTTTTTTTATAATATTTAGAGTCCATAGCACTATTCCTGACTTTAGGATCTGCAGAGTCATTAAGAAGATCCCCCTAGGAGCCAATTGTTTAGTCTCTGCTTTCAGCTAAAATTTATCTTTAATGTGATTGCAGACTAGACACATATTTAACATTTTAAGTGATAGTTTCTAAATAAAATGTGCAAATTTAAATCTCTGACTTTCACATTCTAACACAAAACCAATATTTTGTAAATATTCTAGGTATCAGAATTTGAATTGAAAGCTCATATTGTATATTAAATACATACTGCATAATAAAAAACTTAGTACACATTTTTAAACCACTAAAAATGCATGTTATAACTATATGTTTTATATATATAGAAAATGCCTGAATTTTCTCTGCTATAAACTATGAGATGAAAAAAATGTATACTTCATGGTTTTTGTGTGTGATATAAGCTTATTTTTTTGTTAAGGCAACTAGAACCTACCTAGAAAATTGCTGGAGCATTCACATATTATTAGCATAATTCAAAATATTATAATTTTTCTATTTAAAATACTGCATTTGAATCCCATCTTATATGTACATTATGCTATACAATTTACATATTACAATTTTCAAAATTACTAAAATAAACAATTTTCATAAATATAAAAGTTTCTTTCATAATTTTACACATTGTAAACCCATTTACTAACGATATAGTTTCATAGAATTCACTGAATTTACACACTTTAATACTTTACTTGTGGGGCATTTTGTCATCTGCACTGAAACAATGTTTGTATTTATGTAAAGTTAGAATAAGCTATAACTCTACTGATTACTATTTTTATTATTTTTTGAAATAGCACTAGAATTTATGAAGCTGTGTATCTGTTTCAACAATATTACTATTTCTCAAATTGTGACTGCCTTTAGTGCTTGCACAATATTTTCTGCCTTCCTCAATAGTTGCAAACATTTACCTTTTGAGGGAGCAAAAGGCTTTGGAGAAAAAAAAACCATCAACCAACTCATCCATACATTAAAACCAACAAGTAAACATTTGGTAAAGCATGGAATCTGAGAACTTTTAGCTGTTCCTCTATCAGATTATTTAGGTTATTCACTTGAAGGTCCTGAATTTCTGTTTCATTATTAATGCAGAAGGAACAATCTGTGTCATTTTAAAAACTCAAAATAGTAGATTTATGTAAACTACTACAAAGTACTTTGGAAACTGCTGTTATTTTAGTTTGTATCATGATGTGATTGCAAGTTAATGGGAAATATGTTTTAGATAGTATAAAATAAACTTGGAAGACAAATAATCTGAAGGTAACGTGAAAAGGAAAATTCCAAAACGTATTGATCAAAAAAGGATGTGTGACCTAAAGTTCTGTCGTAATTATCAAAGGAAATTTAAAGGATTAATATAACAAGGGATTAAATAAATGAAAGAGAGGCAGAAACAGACCATTTAAGACAGTTGAAGGAATACAAAGTACAGCAATAAGTTCTGTGCTAATTATTAAACCCTGGCATTTTAGCATCTAGTTGCTAATGCAAAATAAAATATACATTTTTTATTCTCTCACCCAAGAAAATATATGAATTAATTGCAGTAGCAAACTTAAATAAAAATTTATCATGCATATGTTATATAGAAAAAATAGCTTAAGTATATGTTTATAAAGAGTTATGTAAATAACCATCATTAAAAATCAGTATAAAACAAATCCTACAAAAAAACAAACTTATTTTTCTTGGTACTTAATAAAATATATTACTCAAGCCCCACATTATATGTGAAATATTCCTACATAATTTACACTTACACCTTCCTTGTTAGCATTTTCACAGATGGGTAAAGAAAACACACTACCTAAGTATTTTCCATATACTCAGTGCTTTTACATCATGCTTCAGGGCAATCATTTTCCATTATCTTGGTACAAGGTATATCCAGATCTTAGGCACTGAAAATGCCTGTAGAGTGCATATTCTGTTCACCACACACAGAATTGCTTAATTCTCCACCAAAAGTTTTTACCGATACCTAAAATCACTTCCATGTACAAAAGCAAACAATTAGCACTTTATCCCACTGCCTGAATGTTTAAACTCAAATTCTCTGAAGTGTGTAAAACAATTCTTCAGGATCTGGCCCTTTCCTTCTTCTCCAAACTCATCCCATCATTTCTTGCATATTATACTCCAGTACCAGAACTACTTCCAGTTCCACAAACTACAGGATTTATCTTGCCTCACTGCTTTTGCACATGTTCCGTATCTGCCTGGATGTTTTCCCCTTACCTTAACTGGTTAACTCTCACTCCCCATTCCAAGATGGACTTTTTGTTTTTAATTTTGGAAACTTTCTAACACCTTCCAAAATCTGAGTTACAAGCAGTTATGTGCCCCAGTAGAACTGACAGCAGCCTCTTATAACGTTTCTGTGCTTCCCTATGACCTGCAGCTTAGGGGAGAGCAAAGGCCATATGTGTCATGTACATTCTTGTTCTCCAGAGTTCAGTGTAGAACTTAGCAAAGAGAAAGTACTTTATAAAATTTACTAAAAGAAAAAATGATTTCTGATAAAATATATTAAATGGAGATTTACCCAACATTTAATTTGAAGAAGTATTTTGATTAAATGAAATTAAAAATAAGTGAAATGACAGAAGTGGTCATTTGATAAGCAAACAAATGCATGCTAAATGTTTTTGTTACCACTCTTTATAAATTCCATTCGTTTTTGTTTTTGTTTCTGCATCTGTGTATGTTTGCTTGCTCAGCACTCATAAATCTATTTGATATATTGTAAAGTGATATTGGTTTTTGAGTAACTATTTCATATTTGTCGTTTCCTGAAAAGGCTCTTTCAGAACATTATTACAGAGTTGTATTTATATTATGCACATGGCATTATATGTGAAACTCTGCTGATTAATCATTAATAGTGGAAATAAAAGGTAAGAATGAAAAAATAACATAAGGAGGTTATTATCTATTTAAAAAAATGAGGGGCCTCCCTGGTGGCGCAGTGGTTGAGAGTCCGCCTGCCGATGCAGGGGATACGGGTTCGTGCCCCGGTCTGGGAGGATCCCATATGCCGCGGAGCGGCTGGGCCCGTGAGCCATGGCTGCTGAGCCTGCGCGTCCGGAGCCTGTGCTCCGCAACGGGAGAGGCCACAACAGTGAGAGGCCCGCATACCACAAAAAAAAAAAAAAAAAAAAAAAAAAAAGAGCAAGATCACCATTCTATTAAAATATATTCTATCATAAAAATTTAAATAATATTCTACATGAATACCATGGATAGTTCTCTTAACACACAAACTCTCACACAACATAACCCAATATATTTATTGTTTGGTGGTCAGAAATTAATGCCCAGCATCTCCTATCTTATACTGTGCTACTCAGTGGCCCTCAACCCCCACTCAAAAATAACTTAATCCAGCAAATGATCAGGAGGATAAATGTAATACATGAGAGTGGATGTGCTTCTACATTTTAATTTTAATCAGTTCTATATTTGAAAATTCCTTGTTTTGGTACTCTAAACCTTCAAACATACTACAATTTTGTTGTGTATGTTTGTGATTTTAATTATCATATGCCTAACTAATGCATTATCATTTATTGTGGGCAACATTATATCCAAATACTATAGGATTTGTCAAAATACAAAACAAGAAAGCACAGTAATAAAGTTTTCTAACTACTGGGTGGATTGCCAATGAGTACTTAACTCTCTAAACTAACATAAGAATACTAATGTACTAAACTAATGTAAGAAAAAGTGAATTGCATAATATATATTAAGATATTCAAGTTCATGTAAGTAGCTTCCAAATTGATCTAGTTTATAGAAGCACGGTCAGAAAATGCATTATTAGAAGTTTAAAACATGCTACATAATCATTTTTGTCATCCTAGTCTACAAAACTTCCCAATATATTGATTATCATGACTGTCATTTTTCATTAAGGAAATAGAGATATAACCATATTAAATAATTTCCCCAGTTTCAAACAGAGCAAACATGGGAATACTACTTTTTCTGAGTTTAACTTACTTGTTCTTTTTCTTATATGATGCTGCCTAAACTGTGTGTTTTATATAATTTTGGCTTTGGAGCAGTTTGCCGAAGAGCTAGAGAAGGTTAAATTTCTGGCAATTATGAGATAAAATATTTTACTGTTTCACTTATTAGTAGAAGTTGCTCTAGCCAGAAGTTGTGATAAACATTTAAGCTTCTTTCAATGTTGAATATACATGAGTAACTAATTTATTGTGTGATATAAAATATTTTATAAAAAGAACAAGTTTACTGAATACAAATATTATAGAATTGGCACTTGGCAATGGGCAAAAGGAAACAAATGCTATTTTATCTATAAAATCTTCAAAAGAAAGAAGCTTCAGAAAGTGATTGCATTTTCTAATGAGTTACTGAACTTGGCTTTTAATATGATGAACCATGGCAGAAAATACTTTGATGTAAAAGTATAATCACTAACCCTTAGGCAACCAGCCCATAGTACTTTCCCTTTCAGAAGTGTTCCAATAAACTAAACATATTTAAGTAATCTCAAGTTTATATAAATTTCACTCCAATGGGAAAAAACATAATGGACTCTGCTTATATTTAGGATGTAGAAAGAACATGGCTATTCTAACTAAACAACCTGTTGGTGAAAAATAAATTGAAAAATTATTTACCTTGCTTCGAGTTTTTGGTGTTAAGTTTCCATATTTTCATCCATTCCATCCATCAACTCCTATTTATTGAAGGTATATTTTTCATCAGGCACTATGCTACCTGTTGGGGGTACAAACATGTTTAGGACACAAATTCTTTTCACAGAGAAACTGAAAGTAACTGAGCAGAAAGGCAGAGGGATGGTATTTAAAACTGAATAGCCTGCAGATACAAGGATAATATGGCCCAGGAGTGAAATCAAAAATGATATATGCTTATCTTAAAACTTACATTTTAATTTAAACAATCTTCTACAATTCTCACTCAGCCCAGCGACACTGGTCTCCTTGTTATTTCTCAACGACACCAGGCATTGCGTCTTTCTCTCCATAATTCCAAAACATTTGCAATAATTTTGCTTGAATCACCGTCTCAATGAAATCTACCTTCTCCACAGTGTTTTAAGTTTTAACCCAAAAGTTATGCTCCTCATCTCATGTCTAATTTCTTGATCCACTCTCTTCATGGCAGTTATTTTAATAACAAAAAATATTTATTTTGTTTATTTCCTCTGAATCACTCAGTAGAATATACGCTACAGAAATGAAGGGATCTTTGCCTATTATTTTCACTTTTTATAACAAATTGTTAGAACAGTGATGACCTAATGAATGAAGACATACAATTATACACTCGTTTGTCAATCTTTGTATGGAAGACAGAGGCCTCGTCCTTAAATATAGCTTTATCTAAAATATAGCTCTTCCTTAAATATAGCCTTAAGTGTAAAAACAAATATGACTAGTATTCTGCATAATCTTTGTTGAATCAAGGTTTGTCTATTTTGTCTCATTTAAAATGCTGGGGGACTTTCCTGGTGCCACAGTGGTTGCGATTCCGCCTGACAATGCAGGGGACACAGGTTCAAGCCTTGGTCGGGGAGGATCCCACATGCCGCACAGCAACTTGGCCCATGTGCCACAGCTACTGAAGCCCGTGCGCCTAGAGCCCATGCTCCACAACAAGGACGGGCCACTGCAATGAGAGGCCTGCGCGACGCAGCTAGAGAAAAGCCTGTGTGTAGCAACGAAGACCCAACACAGCCAAAAAAATAAATTAAAATAAATAAAATAAAATAAAATGCTGGGGACTTCCCTGGTGGCTCAGGGGTTAAGAATCCTCCTGTCAATGCAGGGGACACGGGTTCGATCACTGGTCTGGGAAGATCCCACCTGTCAACAGAGCAACTAAGCCTGTGCGCCACAACTACTGAGCCTGCACTCTAGAGCCTGTGAGCCACAACTACTGAGCCCACGTGCCACAACTACTGAAGCCTGTGTGCCTAGGGCCCAAGCTCCACAACAAGAGAAGCCACTGCAATGAGAAGCCCGTGCACCACAACGAAGAGCAGCCCCCGCTTGCCGCAAATAGAGAAAGCCTGCTTGCAGCAACAAAGACCCAATGCAGTCAAAAATAAATAAATAAATAAATTTATTATTTTTTAAAAAAATGCTGGGTTTTAATTTCATTGCAGAGAAGTGAGAATGCAAAGATCTTCTATAGTAATATATCTATGTGGAAAATACATAGGATGCCCGAAGAATCTCGAATTGTGGGCATATTACATTATTATTTAGATTTGGGGGGAAATAGGCCTTGGCCTTAGGGTGTATTGGTTTCAAGACATTTGTACACATAAAGCAGAGAGAATATAGCTTTTATAGAGTCAAAGAATCATACATAAAATGAATGGAAAACAATAAACGAATTACTTCCTATTTTTCCAGGCTTTGGAAACATTCTTCAATTGTCATAAGCACATTCAATGTGACATATATTCCTCACTTATTGTTTTTTCAGAGCATACAGGTCAGATTTTTATGGGGAAAATATTCTCTTTACATTTATAATGCATTCATAATGTATAATATCTAACTGTATTTTAGCTTATTAGGTAAATGTTTTTGTCCTTTTTTCTATGATCTTTTGCTTTTACAATGTTGTAATAAATATAGCTATTTGCTTTTATATACCTCAGTAGAATGTCTATTATATTGACAATCAGAAAAAGTAAGTATCATTAAATTAGATTTAACTAAGCATCCATTCCAAGGTTAAAAGTATATGGCCACAGTTTTGGACAGAACACTTCATATCTTCTCTATTATAGTACACATAACTTTTCTGGAAGAATTCATAAATAAATTCAAAATTTATCTTTGAATTAAGCCAAAACAGAAGAGAAAAGTGTATCAAGATTGAAACCTTTAGTATGACTTTTTAAAACCATCATTTTTGACCTTCAAGATGGAGGAGGAGTAAGACGTGGAGCTCACCTTCCTCCCCACAAACACATCAAAAATACATCTACATGTGGAACAACTCCTACAGAACACCTACTGAATGTTGGCAGAGGGCCCATCATAAGGAGTGACACAGGTTGAAAGTGGTTATAGTCAAGCAGAATGACTGATTAATGATTAATGATTAATGCTACCTTTCTTATCAGGAAGAATCATGATAAAAACAAGTTTGAGAATATGGCCCATCAGTGGAACTTGAAGTGTGAGAAATATTTTAGGTGAAAAAGAGAAGGGAGAGATCTATTTATGTCAATATTTAGAATTAGACAATATAGAAACAGTCCCACTCAAAGAACAGAAAGGATATGTAATTTGAAATGTATCTCTGAAATATCAGGTGATTGAAAATATATATGTGAGCACACAATAAGGCAAGAAAATAAAACAGCAAGAGCAGAGACAAATAAAAGCACTGACATTGTGAGAAACTTGACTTGCTGGGGTGAATATATTTGTGTAACCAAAGTGTTTTGAGTTTATAGTCCACAAAGAAATTAGACATAATTTTGAGCCCAAAAAAAGTGAGAATTGGACATGATATTTGTGTGTAAGTATAATACCAAAGCCACATTAAAGTGATGCAACCTCAGTGAATAGATGAATTAAGAAAATAAATTTACTTACCAGCACAGAAAGGAAAAAGGGAGATTTGTCTCTCTAGTTCTGAAACCCAGTGTAAAATGTTTTCATATTCTATTCATAATAAAACAGCAAATATCCTTTCATTTGAGGCTTGCATACATACTCCCTGGGCTTTCCAATAAAACTTAGACAGAAATATTAACCTAAAATATTATCACATTGGGTCATACCATGTGGCTACCTGACAGATATAAACTTAAAACCACTGTAGAGACTATCATACAATATCCCAAAGTCTTTCCAAAGTTAAAGACTTGAGGAAGACGAATTTAAAATAGAAAGTGCAAATACTCAACAACATAATCATTCAAAACTGAAAGTCAGAACACAGAATGGATTAAAAAATTAGAGAGCCCAAAATTCCAGATAATAGAATTATCTGACACAGACTAAAAGAATTATGTTAAAATGATTACAGACATAAAATAATAACAATTAAAATAATAGAAAATCTTTTATGAAAAGATCAGTATAAAAATAGCTGTATGGAGCATAAAGCAAATACAACTTATAGAAATGAAAAATATAATAATTAAAAGTAAAAAATATATATATTTTAAATGTGGGAAGATAGACTGGAAACAGTATTCTCTATCTCACTAATTTTATATATATATATATATATATATATATATATGCTCACATTACATATAAAACACATATAAGAGAACTTTGGAGGTTAGAGAAAAGGAGAGAGTCTAGCTAGCGACATCAGGATCTG
Source organism: Hyperoodon ampullatus (assembly GCF_949752795.1). Taxonomy (NCBI): domain Eukaryota; kingdom Metazoa; phylum Chordata; class Mammalia; order Artiodactyla; family Ziphiidae; genus Hyperoodon; species Hyperoodon ampullatus. The sequence goes on along the minus strand of NC_136929.1, from coordinate 19,317,518 downwards.
GGAAATGACACAGTGATAGATTTCTTGGGTTTTCTGTTTGCCTCATATATCTGAAGCTTGGAGCTGAAGGAGCTGGCAATTTGTTAACTCTAACAATTGTAAATAATAAAAGCACCAGCAAAAGCCTTATTTCTCTATCCAAAGGACAAGAAAAGGAGCACCAAGAAAGACAGAAAATATTTAGATAATAACCACTCTACTCCAGCCAAACACCACAGAAAAAACTGTTGCCCCACTCCATACCCGTACCTGCAAAGGTGAAGAGAGAGGCAAGACTCCATGCTCTCCATGCTCAAACCTCTGCCATCTTAGTCTCAGAAAAGCCAGAGTAGGGACCCTGGATTTTTATTCCCACCCATATAAGGCAAGAAGACCTCATGGGCAGCATAGAATTCCACCCTCGCCAAGCAGTAGAGAGATGCTGCGCTCACTCCATGCTGGGGTGGTGTCAGAGGAGGCCTATTGGACAGGCAAGATTTTTGCCACTGCCCACTCCTAACAAAGCGACACAGACCACAAAGAGAGTGGAGACCATGTGAGGAGCCAAAACTCCCACCCCTGCTCAGCATTAAGAAGGAGGCCTCCTCTCTTATATATCAACTGAGGACAAGTGAGGAACCTAGACTTCTAGAAATAATGAGGAAATGCCCTGCCCCCTCTTGCTTTCACTGCTGGAGAGGTGTAATAAAAATATAATTTATATACTTTGTAATCAATATGTGTTCTTTTTTTTTCTGAATAAAACACAATTATTTGTAGGGTCTTGTAGAGCCCTTTGGATAGGTATAACTTGCTTTGGGGACCACCGTTAGAGGCATTGGAGATATTCCATGTGTTATTTTGTTCTTGTTGTTTTGATCAGCAGTAGCAAATTTATACTTAATAACAAGTCATTATTGAATGGATTATTGAAAAGATTAGAAAGTACATCTGTATGCAAAATACCAACAAAAACATTAGTTCTTCATCTATTAGTTACATGTCCTTAGCCCTGTATCTCCAGCAAATTGTGACTAAAGCACAATGAAAAAGCAAGAATTGGTGCCACAATCAAGTGGCACAATTTTTACCTTGAAGGAAAATGATTACTTAAGGAAGAGAAGAAAGACAGTTTATTAATATGCTTTTTCTTTCTTTCTTTTTTTTTTTTTACTAATGAGATCATCAGACTGCTACACGGATTAAACACAAGCAATGTGTAAGCTTCCTACCCAGGTCTCTCCTAGTCACTTATCAGCCACATATGGATATTCCCTCTTTCTTCATATCCTTGCCAATGCCTGTCATCCCACGTGTGTTGTAGCCAAAGTACATACTTTTCCCCTTAAAAGCTTGTCATAACTTCATCTCTTTGAAAGTATCTTTCACTCTACTTCAACACTAATTGTAGATACTTTCTCCACTCAATTCAACTTGTACTTAGGGAAGTGAAATCTCACCATCTCTCGGGAAACATCTCTAAAGCTCAGCATTGATGTCAGGTGACTCTTTCTTATGCAGCTGGAGATTCCTACACACAGCATTATAAAATTTTCCCCCCACATTTGTAATTGTTTTTCTCTTTAAATATTTTCTGTAGTAGAAAAGGAGCTCCCTGAGAATAAGAAACTGTCTAATATTTTAACAGCACCGGAAGGATGGCAAATGGTGCCAGGCATCTGGACACATATAAAGACACATTTACTGAGTGAATGAATAAATGAATAAATATATCTATTTTAATGTTGGCTGGACCATACTAAGCTCTTATTCCTGAGTTACCAAGTGGACTTTTGATAACATCCTTCATGGACAAATGATATGTGTTTGGATCACAAGGCTCTTTTTCTACTTCTGTTAAGCTTCCTGTATAGATTGTAAAACTCTAGAGTGTCAGCTTTTGTATATCTTTTTTCTTCGGAATCTCAATTCTCCACATCTCACCTACTTAAACACTTCCTATTTTATAAGAATTATTAATGCCTTAATATTTTAGTATTATTTCATTCATTCTATTCAAGAATTATTCATCTTCTTTGATAAGCTGAATGAATGTGACTTTTTTAAAGGTTTCTCAATCAAGGCAATATTAATTTTGTTGACAGCATAGCTTCCCATTGTCTCAAATTTCTAAGATGATCCCTAGGATTCCTGCCACCTGCTGTATACACAGTACAGTTACCTCTGCTTGAGTGTGGACAGGACATCTAAATATGATGGGATGATCATTCCATCCATCATAGCAGACCAGAGGAGATTCTTCTGCTGAATTTGAAAATACAAGTTTCCATGTTGCAAGAAGGGTATATGGCTAGGACATGAGGGAAACCTGTAGGGGCTGAAAAAAACCCCTAATCTACAGCCACCAAGAAAACAGGAACCTCAGTTCTATAACCAAAAGGAACTGAATTCTGTTAAAATTCACCAGAACTTAGAAGTAGACACTGAATATCAGATGAGATTGTAGTCTCTGCCAATACTTTGGATGTAGCTGGTGAGACTCTGAGCAAAAGCCCTAGCTAACCTGTATCTGGGCTCCTGAACCATGATACTGTCATATAATAAACGTGCATGTTCCAAGCTACAATTGCGGTAACCTGTTACACCACAATAGGGAACAAATGCACTCGTCTTTACTCCTGTCGGTAATCTTACGGGCATTGCTACTAGAGTACCTCACTGACGTTTTACAGGTACTGTACGCTCTACTCTCTTTCTAATAGATACTAACTTCAAAACTGTGTATATGCTGTTTTTTACTTGTCTGCTTCTAACAAATTGCCACCATTTATCAGCAATTAATGGTAGCCTAATATAGAAGAGAAAGAAACCTCCAAGGATTAGAGAGGAAAACTTCACTTTCTGACCTTCCAATCTGTGTGTTAAAGGCAAGCTTTGGATTTGTGTGTTTCTGGAGTGTTATTAAATGGAGTATTTAATTTGAATAATACAAATTTATATTTGCCTAGTAATTTGAACATTCATCTTCACAATACAATTGTGAGAAGTTATGAAATAAGTTATTATCTTCATTTTATCATTTATTTGACTTCACCAAGGTTATTTAAAGGATAATGGTGACAGTGCTCCTAGAGTCAACCTCTTTTTACATACCATTCCTATGAATGCTGCTCATCTGCCTTCCCTGCTTCCTAACAAAATATAATCACCCATTTTATGTTTCTTTATCTCAAACTTCACTGGATTCATGAAACACTTATTGAGCCTCTATCTTTCTTTAATTTGCTTGTTCTTTTCCCAAATATTTTACCATACTGCTTGTATTATATATCTATCTATCCTTCTAGCCATCCACCCATCATTCCATCTTATTTTTGATGTATTACAAATTAAATTTCAGATGTCAGTAGAGTTCCATTAATAACTTGCATATCATCAGAGTTCATCATTTAAAACATGTTTTCTTTTGATGTAAGTTTTACATACAATTGAATGCAAAGACCTTAAATGTACATTGCCTCAGTTTTGACAAAGGCATGCACCTATTTAAGGTACCCAAAACACACTGGCAACTTCTTTCAGGTTTGCACAAAGATTAAGATTTTTTGTGCAACTCCTCCATGAACATGCCCCTAGCATGTTGCTAAAACCAAAACTTGCTTAAACTGTCAGTTTTTCTTGTTAAATCTGAAACTGCAGAACATACTACCCCAGTCTTGCTTACCCTTAAACCATTTACTTTTGAGAACTGCTTTTTCTGACACATCACATTCTTGTTTCCTTGTTCCTTTTATTCTAGATCAACCATCTATCCTGACTCATATAAAACTTTTGCTTATGGCCAGAAGGCAAGGGGAATCTTGCTTTCACAATGACCCTCCTGCTAGTGGTGAATAAAGATTCTCTCTTTGTGGTTCCACTCTTGGTGGGGGCAGGGGGAGTTATTCCAGGGCATTTTGACAAGTGGACATAAAACTCTTTGCTTTATGTCACAAAATCATACCAAATTATTTCACATTTAGTGGAAATGCCACTGCCGATTTACTGAAGCATAAATAGATGATTGATAGATAGTCTTATTTTGTCATGTATTTTTCTATATTCTTATCTTTCCTATTTAATTTTTTATAGACACTTGCAAGCAAGAAATAATACAGAAAGAGCACAGCACCACTTTCAAAGTGATAGGGGTTTGTTGCAAAGTGAATTTTGTCTTGTCACACACTCTCCATCAGAAATTAAAATAATCCTCAAGTAGATATTTGAAGGTGAAAAGAAATTGCAAATGGGTAGGTAAAAATATGTGACTATGTGTAAGTGAATCCTAGTTCCTTTTTAGCACCTGTATCAGTGAACATCTAGTTCACAAAACAAGATGCTAGTTACTTTAACCAGTAAGGGATTTATTACTATGAGCTTGGTGCTTATAAAAATTACAGAAGGTTTGAAGGACCAGATCCTTGGCTGAGCCTCAAAGAATATTTCTCAGAATATATAGAACTGGCTCTAGTCCACCTTTGGTGATATACTGAAATCAATAAGTTCTTAATGCTGTCAAAGCAACTGCATATTGACACCTAGGAATCTGGAGAATGGACAGCATAACTCCAGTGCAAGGACTAAAAGTCTATAATAAAGAAGTTGCCACTCTAAATAGTTCTGCATTGATGTTGTCATATCTGCACACCAAATAAACACAAAACTTTCACACATGTTTTTCCAAGCTCATTTAGAAAAAAACAGGGTGGATAACAGCTGACTCCTGTGGCAGGCCATCTAATTAGTTAAAAAAAGACTCCATTTCGATCTGAAAATGGAAGTGCAAACTAATATGGGATCTATAGTTCTTAGATCACAAATATCTCCAACTAGAAAAAAAAGCTAGAATGGATTGAATATTCCAATCTACGCTACCATAGATGCTATGACCTACTTAAGACCAATAGTTTATTGTATATTTAAGATTGCATACAGAAATATTCCATTTTTAAATAAGAGAAAAGTATTCTTTATAAATCAATTTTCTTATTCTGAACAGGTCATGTTCACATAATTTAAAAGAATCAAATTAATTTGGAAAAGTGGATGGCGAGACAATTGATGTGGAATTAAAATGACTGCTCCTTTTGAAGTAAAAAAATATACAAATTAAAATGTTTCCAATGAATTGGTGTAACAAGAGCTTAACTAGTGCACAGAGGCAAAACACAGTTTCCAGTAATTAATTTTTTTAAACAAAAGAAATGGCATAAAATGACCATACATTTCCCTAGGAGTTTCTGTTGAAGTGTTTGAAACCAGGTCATAAGGGATGCTCCATGCTTACCCTCTATTAAGCTAGTTGATGTCATTTGGCAGAAAGTGAGAACAAAGAGGTTAACCTGATTTCAAGTTTGTCTTTATTGCACTACCAAATCTCCTCCTGTGATAAATAAACTGAATTGTCTTAAGTGGTTAAAGAGTAGAAATAGATGAGAACAGTTGAACTCCTGGTTCGGTAAGAGGATGGTTTAGCTTATTTCTTCTTTAGAACAATGTGTCTTGGTTGATTGTCAGTGTCTGTTTGAAACAACAAGACCTACTGAAGCAAATTCATCTTTCAACAAATACAGTCTTCTGCAAGGAAAACTACTAATCGGAGATTATATGTTAATCACATGGCAAAAATACTTTATGTTTATTGGAGAGGGTTCTTGTAATTTAGTACTTTCTGTTTCATGTGCTCTATTATTGAATACTAATAGAGGCTAGAAAAGGCAACAAAATTGGCAAATTAAATTCATTATGCAAAGTTATAATTGGAAAATACCCAAGAATATTTCACAGTAGCAAAAAAAACCTGTTCTGTCTTTGAAAGTGATCAGTGTTGCATTTCTCATGAAGATGGCTCCCCATTAATTATGATTGAAAGTGTACAAAATACCCATAGGGCCCCAAAGATCATTTACCACAATCCCTTTCAAATAAGACCTCTATTTATCTCAAAAGAGGCTTGAACAACATGAGCAAGTCATTATTTACAGCAGAACAGATTTTGATGCAACCTATCATGATGAGGGTTATGGCACACTGCTTGCCCTATAAGTCTCTATCATATCACCTAATTTTTCACATTTGCCCACATAACAAAATAACTTCAAAGACATGCAGCAAGTAGTGTAAGGACAGTAGCATCAACATTCATTTATTCAAAAAGCTCAACTTAAGATTTTTAAAAGCAGCAACAGGGTAGTTATTACATGTCCCCATGTCCCTTCAAAAAGTAGAGTAGAACCAAAAACCTACAGGTAAAATGTACTCTTAAACTAGAGAACAAGGTATCCCCATAAACTCTAAAACATGAGTAAATGGTGACAAACAATACCCACATGAAAGCAGTATCTGTTTAGGAGGAAACAGAGCTGAGACAACGGGGCTTCAGTAAAAGAGGAAATTAATTCCCATGTTTTAAAGCACTTAAAATGTGTCTAAATCCTTGTTATTTTGAAATTTTATAAATAAATGACATCATCGGAGGAATGGGTAAAGAAGATGTGGCACATATATACAATGGAATACTACTCAGCCATAAAAAGAAACGAAATTGAGCTATTTGTAATGAGGTGGATGGACCTAGAGTCTGTCATACAGAGTGAAGTAAGTCAGAAAGAGAAAGACAAATACTGTATGCTGACACATATATATGGAATTTAAGAAAAAAAATGTCATGAAGAACATAGGGGTAAGACAGGAATAAAGACACAGACCTACTAGAGAATGGACTTGAGGATATGGGGAGGGGGAAGGGTAAGCTGTGACAAAGTGAAAGAGCGGCATGGACATATATACACTACCAAACGTAAAGTAGCTTGGACAACATTGTCAACATGAACTAATTTAAATATATAGAAAAATACTCCCACTACTGCAGAAGATACATTCTTTTCTAGTGCACATGGAGTATTCACAAAGATATACCTAATTGGGGCCATAAAACAAGACTCAAATTTCAAAAGAATAAAACTTTACAGAATGCTTTTCTTGGTTCAAAATTAAATTAAATTAAAAACACAATAATTAAAACAATAACTCTGAAAGCATCAGATTCTTGAAAATTAAACAAAACATGTCTAAGTAACCTATTTGTCAAAGAAGAAACACAAGGAAAACTAGAAAATATTTTCAAATAAATGAAAATGAAAATTACACTATCGAAATTTGTGAGATGTAATGAGGGAGTATTTAGAAGTAAATTTATAAATGAAGTGTTTATATTAGAAAAGAATAAAAAGGTTTAAAATCAATGAGCTAATGCCCACATTAAGGAACTAAAAATTATATGACTATCTGAATATTTGAAGAAAAATCTTCTGAAAAAAATTCAACACCCATTCATAATAGAATCACTCCGCCAAAAATAATTAAAAATTCTCAACCTGAATAAAAGCACCTGTGAAAAACTTACAGCTAACCTCATACTTAAAAATGAAATATTTTCCCTCTGAGATAGGAAAAAAAGGCAAAAATGTCTTCTCTCAATGTTTCCCTTCAACACTGTCCTTGTTAAGAGGAGAAAGCAAGAAGAATAAATAAAAAGTATAATGACTGGAAGGGAAATAGGAAAAGTATTTTTCCACAGAAGTTATGATCAAGTACCTATGAAAGCCTATGAAGTCTACGAAATTGGTAATTGAAAAGTAAATTTAGACAGATTACAAGATACATTACAAGGTTTATAAAGAAAAATCAGTTGTATTTCTATATACTAGTGACAAAAAAAGGAAAATTAAATTTTAAAAATACAACTTACAATAACATAAATATACAGAAAATATTTTTAAATGATTCTTAAAACGTGTAAGATCTCTACATTTAAAAGTTCAAAATATTACTGAGAAAAATTAAGGAAGACAAGTAAATGAGGACATATAATATATTACAGATAGGAAGATGCAGTACAGATGTAATACTGTTAAGATGTCAATTCTCTCAAAATTGAGCTACACATTCTATTCAATACCAAGCAGAATAACAACATATCTTTGAGGAAATTGTTAAACTGTTTATAAAATTTATATAAAAATAAAAAGGACCTAGAATAGCCAAAAATATCTTAACAGAGGAAAATATAGAATGATTTTCTGACTTTCTATAAAGCTACAATATTTAGAGAAGTGTGTGAATGACATGAAAATAGATACCTCAACCAATGGAAAAGAGTGGAAAGCCCAGAAGTTAACCTCACATAGAACGTCATTTCAAGATCCAGAGTTGCCAAGGCAATTGAATTGGGAAAGAAAACTCTTCAAAATCTGGTGCTGTAATAATCAGATGAACACTAAAAAACAAACAATATCTTGATCCTTAGTGTATAGCATATGCAGATATTAATTTGGAATATCTACAGATCTAATAGTAAATTAGAGTTTTTAATCTAAAACTACTTCTAAAATTTACTTCTAGAGTAAATTAAAGTTTAAATCTTCTAAAATAAACTATGGTAGACTATCTTTGCTATCTTTTAGTAGTCAGTTATTTCTTAGAGAGAATTAAAAATAAACACAAAAATATATAAATTGGACATCAACAAAATTCATTTTCTCATCAAACAGCACGTTAAAAAATAAAAATAAAGTCACATGTTGGGATCAAATATTTCAATATATCTAGTACACATAACTCTTACAAAGAACATGTACCCTAACATGTAATGTAACATGTAACAGGGGACTATATATATATATACATATATATACACATACATGTATATATATGCATACATGTATATATATACATGCACATGTCATGTTATACAAGGCTATATAATAATAAATATTAAACTTTATTTTATTATATTGTACTACATTATGGTATCTATTTTACATTATATAATATATGGTAAGCTCTATATCTGTATATGTATTACATATTGTATGCCATATAAAATCAATATATACAGTATATTATCTTATATATACCAAAAATAAAGAGCCAAAAATTGAGGTCGACTTTTGTCATGATGTGAAGGAACTGAAATGCTTATGAGAATAAAAAGTGAAAAATACTCATTGAGAGTTTTTATAAAGTCAAATTTATGTACCTATGACCAAGCAATTCCACACCCAACCCAAGAGAAATAAAAGTATATGTCCAGAAAAGTAATTGTATATATCACATGTTTATAGAAGCTTTATTAATTACAGCAAAACATCAAAAGTAACTCAAATGCCAATCAATCAAAAGATTGCTATATGGAAAAACATGAAGCACATAAACATTTTGTTGAGAGAACCTAATCACAAAATAAGCCATTATGTATGGTTTCATATATATGAGTCTCTACATAAGACAAATTTAATTTGCAGTGGGAAAATCAGAACTATGGGATGATGGTGATTAACTTGAAGAAGGCACAAGGGAAGTTTCTGGTATGATGGAAATGTATTTTGATTGCGGTGCTGGTTACATGGACGTATATATTCGTCACAACTCACAGAACTGTCGTTTAGTATCTGCATTTCATCATATGTAAATTTTACTTGATTTGAAAAAGTAAATGGAGAGAGAAAATACAGATTAGAACATCAAGAAGATACCATCCTATTGCAATATATGGACATTCTTTATATTCAGATTCAAAGATATAATATGTTAAAATCACATAAAGACACCATGGGAAATGTGAATAATGGCTAAAACTCATGAAATTACTGTTAATTTCTTAGGCACCTTGCAGAGTGTAGAAAGCTACCCTCAAAGATGACAAAGAAATTCTAAGAGATCCCCAAGTCCCTAATATCACTGGGGGCTCTTGTACTAGCCCAGGACTATTCCTCAACTTCTAGGTATGTGGAGGAAAATGACCATCTGTTTAAGCCAGTTTATCAGGCTCTTGGTTGTGGATAGTTCATCTGACTGACTAGATCTTAAATGCCCTCGTTACAGGTTCAATTTATAGTCTCTATAAATTTAAATAATAATCACTCTGGCCAATCTACTGGCTTGTTTTAGGAGGCACAATTGATAACCTTCTTAATAACCAATGGGGGAATTAAGGTAGAAGGTTTTCACTGTCTGCTTCAACTTCAGCATCACTTAGACAATGCCAGAAGAACAAAAGACAAAAAGGCAAAATAACTTTACAGACTATTTACCTCTTTATGGGCCTTCCTGGAAGCCTCACTCTGTGAAGTCTAATTACATGTCACTGGCCAGAACAGAATTACTTGATACCCTGAGAGTAATGATTACATTTTGGACAGTGTCACAGTTAGGAATGAGAAGAGCAGGTGGTCATCAGTGAGGCAAATCCTGCCCAACCTCTCCATGAAGTTATATGTCTACATGTGTGTATGAGGGGTTAGAATGACAAATTAAGACAAGTCTCTTATGAAAACAAGTCTATAGTCACTTTTCCTAACCTACCTGGTCTCCCACAGATAATTTCAAATTACTTTATTTTTACATAATGCTATTAATAATGAATGCCAGGGCATAAATTTTAGGCAAGGAGACTGGACATACCAGAATAGCAACTTTATTCAAAACAGAATCCAAACAGAAGGCTGTGGAAGAATAAATTGATACATAAATCAAAGTTTTTTGTTTAAAGGAATATATTATAATTTTTCCTATTTATCAAAAGAGCAGGTAACTAAGTGGTAAAGTGTCATAGAAACAAATTTGAAAAATCCTAGGAGGTCATAGGTCCAGACTCCTAAACATTTTATAAATTCTTCTACATATGTATTACAATCATATGCAGGAATAATTGAAAAGAGATAGAAAATGCATCCATTATCTCCCAAATACCTATCTACCTTGTATTTTAATGGGTCAAAGGATTTTCTGAACTTTATTATGCATGCTATATATTTTTACTTCAGAAAAGGAGTAAGATACTAATTACATTATTGGTAATTTAACAAATTAGTATTAACAAGTTTCACACAACGGGTGTTACAAGGCCCTGAAGAAACGAAACCAAGAATAGGTAGTCTTCAGAGGTTGAAGACAGGGAAAAAGAAGCCTCTTAAGAAGTCCCAAGCTGCAGAGAACTCTGTAGTAGAAGCAGTGTGAGGAAAACCCAAAAGGAAGTTAGGGCCTGAGAGGATGACAAGGGCAATATCATCAACAACAAAATCATGTCTAGGTAAGCCTCTCAATATATTTATAATTATTTGAGCAAAATATTAACTACTCCTCTAGATTTTAATATGGTGATGGTGAAAAATATATCTTATTTTGAAGTCTTTTCAATATTTTTAGTGAAAGTGTCCTGAAGTTTTGTGGGATTTCTTGGTCTCACCTAGTACACTAAAATCTCTTCACCTTCCTGGCTCTTAGGAAGTGCTGACTGTCAACTGACACACTAGGAAACACTGACTTTAGTCCTATGATGGTTAAAGTTGTGCTGGCGCATCACAGAAAGCAATAGGAAGCTATAAAGCACTTCCCTTCTCTCTTATACTCTCATTTTCCCATTTCTCCATGCACACATGCTCATCTACATAGATTACTTTTTAAAATTTATTGAGTGATAGCCTACTGATTACAATGCATAATGTGAACTATTATTTATAGTAGAGCCACTGCTTTTTAACTAGGCTTATACCTATGTAACCCCCTCACAAGTCAAGCGATCCAAAGATACTCTTGTGTTTCTTCCCATTCTATAGCCTCTTCCCCAAAAGTAAAGTAACCACTCTTTTAATAACTATTAACGTTGACTAGGATTGCTTGCTCTTGAAATTCATATAAATAGAATCACACATTACGTACTCTTTTGTATCTAGGTTCTTCCATCTAACATAATATCCATAAAGTTCTTTCATGTCATTATGTGTGGAGACATTTCATTCTTTTCTATTGATTTCGTAGACGGGTTCCTTCTGCCATTGCTACTATTACTCATGTCATGACACCTTCAATGGCATATATCCAGGCACCTTATAAGTTACAAAATCAGGCTTAGAACTACTGGAAGCATTTTATTCCCAGAAATCATTGACTCAGCTGCTATTATCCCAGGCAAAATTTTGAGTTAATTAGTTTATACAGTTTGACTGCTTTTCTGCCTACTCTACTTAAATACATTGAAATTGATTTTAATGTTTTGGACATTAATAATTTCTACATTCCTTTTCAACAGTAAGTATAAACAAAGACATATAGGTTAACTTACTTCTAATAGCAAAGTGTATGCAGAAATTCACATTATTTATGCATTTATTTAATTATTTTAAAAATATACATTGAGATCTAACAAGAGCCAGAAACTGTTATGCTCAGTTCAGGTAATGAATGATAAAGAAAAAAATATCAACTATAACAAGAAATCCGTTTCAGGCACATTTTTTTCCAGAGGCCACAAGTGTAAAATCTGACAACACGATGTGGAAAATGTTAGGACAGAAGCATACATTTTTTGCTAAGAAGGTACTGATGACACAGGATTAAATGTGCTGGAGCTGGGAAGGAGAGGCCAAGGTAGCGAATGGAACCATTAAACAATTTTCAATGGAAGGGACAAAAGTAACCTTGCATATTATAAGACTAAAATTGTCATGAGTTTATGGCTTAATAACCATGTGTTCTCAACAAGAAAATTAAAAAATAAAATGCATGCCATACATGTCTATATAAACACAGGCAAGCATCATTTTTAAAATACAAATGAATTAGAAGACACTGGGGATTAGTCAAAACAACTATTTTTTCAGCAGTCACAATATCATGGAGTTCATTCATACTAGTTTTGGCTAGCACCCAAGTTATATCAAAGTTTGATTAAGTTGATCATTTTTTAACTGGTCTCTGTACCTGTTTTTCCCCATAACTATGACATTATTATAAATAATACTACAAAATATTTTGAAATAATTGGGTTTAAATAGTACCACATAAAGGCTCTCACGGTGAAATATGATTTCCTGTATTTCCTCTTTGTTGCTGTTTATTCCTAAGTGTGAACCAGATCCTTGTTTTGTGAAATCAGACTTTAGAGCAATGTTAGTTTTAAAAAAATTAGGTGCAAGGGTCTACTGAAAATTTTTTGGTCAACCTGAAGATTTTTCTGGTAGATCTGCTTTCTTACAGAATACATTATTTCAGTGTATTTCCTTTTGTAAAAAAGGTATATCCTTTATTAATGGAGATTTTAACTGTATTTTAAAATAGTAAGAGAGGTAGCATCCTCTTCAGTTATATGTCATATTCACTTGTAAAGAGCTCACAGATCTCTGTTAAAAATTTTTAACCGATCAATTTCAGTACTGATAATTGGTCTGTTCATATTTTCTATTTCTTCCTGGTTCAGTCTTCTGCGATTGTAACTAACACAACCAAGTGTACTGTTAACATTAATGATTCTAATAAAATGCCAATAAGAACAAACAGCAATAAAGTTTTCTGATAATAGGCAGCTTTGTCTGAAATGATGTAGGATTAAGATTACTTAAATTTGCATTCAAAACCTCTCCTAGTATGAAAATAGATTCCTATGGGTTTACTGATTTTGAAATTTAAAAAGTACTTACTTTAGTTTCCCTATTAAGACAAGGGAAAAAAGGAAACTTGGTTAAACCAGAAAGAATGTTAAAAGCCATGGCTGGAGAACTTTTATTTTTGAAGGCTTTTATAAAATATTTACCCACAAATAAATACAATGAAGGGATCACAGAGTTACAACACTTAGATCCTTCAGTTGCCAATCTCCATCAGAGTTGCCCTCAGCCTCTCAAGAGAAAGTTACACATCAAAGGAAAGGTGATGAAGTTCTCAACAAACAGTTAAAAACCCTCTTGACTTTCTTTGACTCTCCTTGACTTTCTTCTCTCAAGATGGTTTAGAAGTGATTGAAGTAGGTAACATTCTGTCAAAATTGTGTTATGTGAAAGGAATTTCTTAAAAAAACAGAGCTGTTACACATAATTTTCCCATAGTTTCCATCAGACTTTATACCTAGCACTATTTATTCAAGTAGAATTTATTGAATTATGAACACGCTTAATTGGCAAGGTTCCCTCTGAGTTATAATTAAGAAACTATAGTAGTTCTCATTAAAAAAAAAAAACTTTCTGAAACCAAATCAGGCCCATGTTGAATTTTGGATTCTTTAACATATGTAATTTTCAATAATTGTCAGGTTATTATTGCATTATTTGCCTTTAAGAGTTTAGTATTAAGAAACAAATGTTTTGCCATTTAAAGTCTAACTTTTTGATATTTTAAAAAGGCTGAATAATAATATATACTGACTGGCTATTTTATTCACTCAAGAAAAATACCTTACAATTGTTTATCATATATACCTCCTCCAGTAGTTCAGGTAAGTTTGTACAATCTTTCTCTTCTGTGGAGGGAGATGCCAAACCCTTTTGATTATGACATAGATATATTTGAATGGGAAATAAGACATTACTCTTCCATTGAAAAACAGTTTTTCTCCCCAAGTCTAGCTAAATAATGATTTCAAAGGTAGGAATATTGTTGTTCCTGAGTTTGGAATGGAAGAAGCTGCGGAGACTTAGAATTACATAACCTTCACTCCTGTAATTCTTACGGTACTTTCTCTACAGGTGAAATTAGAGAAGCAAAACAGCCTACCAGTCATACTTTTAGTGCCTTTTTTCAAACACATTAGTTTTTTATTAGGATATCCAATACTCTAGTATACTCCTTTTAAATAAAAACCTATATTAACATAGTGGCCTTAGAAAGAGAAACTCCATATACTATACTTGGATTTTAGAATAGAATACAGAATTATATTCAGAATTACTTGGTGCTGAATAACATGTACCAATACACTCGCTGTTGGCCCACATGTTATCCCAATGAGAAATGCTTCTTTGAGAAACAGATTCTCATGGTAGCAAACACAAGTTTTTAATTTGTACAACAGAACTGTAAAATCTGAAAATGCTAATTTTATCATGTTGTAGTTCAGAAATAGATAAATGAAGACTCGAAATTTAATTTTCAATATCAATAGGAGTTTAAGGAGTAAAAATAATTACACGACACCTTTACCAATTTTAAGAAGATGATTTATCAGATAATAATGGGTTCATTTCTCTCAGCCAGGCTCCAGAGGAACTGATAAGGTTCCTGCTAGGAAACTAAAGAAAGAAATGTATACTTCCATCCACTCAAGAGATTTACTTGGCCGCTGCCAAGACTTTGTTTTAGGCTGTGTTGGCAGCTAATAAAAGCAGTTATTTCTATACATTGAAATTCAATGTTTTACCTGGACATCATGTTGCTAGTTAATAGCTATTACAGGCTTGCAAGCATCTTGTTTATAGGAAGCAAAAGAAGCTAAAGGCTAACTAAAGACAGAGGTGGTCCTCCAAAAAATTATGATGCTATTTTAAAAGCACCACCACTAGTGTTACCTTTCAGTGATATTTATATTCATTTGTTTCCTGTTCTCTCCCTTTATCTTGTGAGTGCCTGAATTAACTGCAAGATAGAGAACCTCACTTAAGATGTCTTACAAAAGGGGCATTTCTTGTTATTAGGTAGTCCCTTTCCATTTTTCTCCCTTGATTGCAGGGTCTCTCTTTTCTGTTCAGTCTTCTTTATTTTTACATCTTTTTCTCTATACCTGGTTTTCTACAATAATCTTAGCTTTGGTTCATTCATAACGATTCCTACAGGTGGTTTTGAATTTTCATATTTCCAACAATGGCTTTATTTGTAAATGGCCATTAAAGGTATTGAGCACCAATGACATTACTTAAGTCTCCCAAACCACCTCAAACTACAGAAGAGCTCATCCTCAGGAGTTAACAGTCAACCAGTATCTTGATAACTTTTCTCTGAAGAAAATGAGTAGCTGAAACACTAATCCAATTTAGTACATTAGATAGAAACTCCATAAATGCCTCACTTCTCTTTTTACTGAGGTCCTCACCGGAAATCCAACTTCCTAGGTCCTTTTATATCAACCAATTCTAATGCTTGTAATACTTTGTAAACACCAAGTCTAAAACATTTGGGCTATCATAAGCAACTCCCTTTTTTATTTAGCTTTCTAAATGTTCATATTCTTTCCCAAATGTACTGAGTTTCTGTTGAAAACACCTCTCTACAGCTCTCTTAAGTAGAGACTCTTTTTTTTTTCTTCCCCTAACTTATATTACTCAGGTCTTAATGGAGAGGTATAGGATTCACACTGCTCTCCATTACCCCTTCCAAATCATTTTCTATCCTCCTCCTTCAAAACTCATAGGTCATTTGATACGCATGTCAAAATATTATAGTACCCAAAATTTATCTATGCAGTTGTCATCTACCTCCTGGTCACTCTCCCTTATTGTTTTTTTATCTAGCCCCCCTTCTGTCATTAATCTAGGTGATTTTTATCTTCATTCACATGAGAGATCTATCCAAAAACCAACCTTCTGAGTTCCTTAACCTCTTGGATCCAATAACACTTCTCCAACTCGTCTTACCTATCAATTCCCACAGTCACCTTTTTGCTAGTAATAACTGTATCAAATCCAATGTCTCAAGTTTTCTGACTATAGTATTACCACCCTAGCAACTCTGCAACCTCTTCCAAACCACCAAATCTTTAATTTTACCTCTTTTTAAAATTTTTAAATAAATTTTTCACGATGCCTTAAGAAAGCACATCGTGAACAATTAAAAAACTTATAAGTTACTCCTAAATTATTCTCCTTAGATGGATCAGTTTTGATTCATTTATCTATTCTGTTTTCATTTTGTTATTATTAACAATGCTATTGTTTTCTTTCTACTTTAGGTATATGATATATAATTACAATTACGGGAGATGAGACTTTAACACTAATGGTTTCTAGAACACATGCTAATCTAGAAATCAAATATCACATTTTTTAGTAAATCATTATTCATTGTTAATATTTTATGAGTTTGTATATATCACTGAGAATTCAGTAATGGAGAGTATAATTTACATAACAGTTATATGTATATTCCTTTCTTCTACGGCATTGTTTTCCTTTAGAATTAAGAAATTTCTTTTTAAATTAATACATGGTTATTCCCTCCCTTGCAATTAGATTTGGCCATATGACTCCAATTGAGCCAGTTAAAATCAATTACAAGTGGTCAACAACTTTTGGAGAAATGCAGTTCAGTGAAAGTGGCTGTGAACACCCTGCACTCCCATTCCTTTATTCCTCCCTGATGCAAGGAGTATGAAAATGATTACTGGAGCTTGAGCAGCTAATTTTTGTTTTTTGTATTTGTTTTGCTTGATTTTGGCACTTTTTCTTTGATAAATGCCATCCATCCTTTTAATCTGTCTTTATCTTTTGTTATCTTTTGTTTTTTCCCATTGGCAGGAGAACTCCTAACCAAGAGTTCTAATGTTCTAATTTTAGTTCCTTTTTCTTCCTATCTTTCTTATTTTTTTAATTTGTTGTTACTGTTGTCCTATTTTCTAGAAAATTTCCTCCACTTTATTTCCCAGTCCTCTTGTTAAATTTAATGAAAGAAATAAATTTAATGTGTGTCTCTTGATTTTATACTTAGAGTGCTAACATTTAATGTTGAATTGCTAGACTTAAAAACTGAAAAGCACTTTTTTCTCTCAGAAATCAGAATTGTATCCCAGAGGATGTAATAGGATAACATGTGGATATTTCAGCCCCCAGATGGTACTCTGCATGCATATGTTAAAGGACTGAATGGATGGTTGTATGCAACTTGGCATTTGGGCTCAGATGTCATCATAGCAAATGAAGATTGAGTATCACCTACCATATATCTTCTTCCATTTATATCTATTTTGTCATATTATTTTATTTAACATTTTAATACATTTTCTTTAAAAATAATTTTGAGTTTGAACACTATCACAGCTACCAAGAACTCATTAATATTTTGAATTTGATATTGGAATTTAAAAATATGTTTGTTTTGAAATATATGGATGGATTTGTTTTAAAAGCAATAGTTTAACATGTTATTAAGGTTCACATGATTTTACAATTTTAAGAAAAGAATTTCTTTTAAATTCAAATCAGTATAATAATATTACATATTTTCCATTCATTTCACACATAATCTCTCAAAATGACATGTTATGATCTCTAATTAAAGAGGAAGCATGGGAGTAATGCCACTTTTTCTGTTTTAAAAAATAATATCTTATATATCAATAAATGTTTATTATAATCTATTTTATTTTACACTATTTACTTAGAAGATATCACTCAGACACTTTAATACAGGTAAAAATTGAGCTTAAAATCATGAAGTATACTATCAAGAGCATTTTATATTAAATTTATATTAAATTTTATTCATCAGCATTTAATTACAGGCATTGTATGTAATTTTTAGTAGCATAAGACTAATTATTAATTTTGAAATTTTCATGAAATGGTAATGTTTCATCTTCTCACTCAGGAAAGCACAAAATTTTGCTTATCTTGTGCAAGAAAATAACTGGACATTTACTTTATGGTACTTATAAAAATATGGTAGTAGCTTTAAGCATAAGTGGGAAGGTAAAGTGTGGAATTGCTTTCATTAGCACACTTTCAGATTCTATAAGCCAATATTAAAATCTTAAATTGAATCCAGGGTACAAAAAAAACAACAACATACTGACCAAGAAATACTGAGTCAACAGAGAGGAACATCTTAACAAAGTTCTAGTCTTCTACCAAAAATTCTCCACTGGGGTAATCAGAAGTTAATAGTGAAGAAGTTAAACGTCCCTGGTAGGGTAAGTCATCACTGAGTTCCCTCACTTGCCTGCTCTGACCAGTACTCTGCTGAGTACTTGAAGAGGATGCTATGCAGATCCAGAATTTTCTCCCAAGTAGCTCTCTTCTCTTCATAATTCTGTTTTATGAACTCTAGCCACTTTAGTGTCCCTGGCTGATTCCACCTGTTTAGCTCAGGGAATGTGCCAAGCTTTGCTGGATCCTCCTCCACTTCACCTATGGCCTAGAAGCCACCTTATGGCTCTCTCAAAGCTGCCAGCTAGGACAACTGTAGTACTCACTTTATAGGTTTCCTTTCTTTCAGGTCTCACTGCCCTTTGTTGCCTGATGTTCAGTGTCTTGAAGGCTGTTGCTTCAAGTGTTTTTGCATTTTTTTAAGTTGGTTCATACAGTAGTATGTATCTTGTCCCTTATATTCCATCTTGACCAGAAGTAGAAGATGTTTGCCTAACTTTTTTTTATCAATCTCCAATAGAATATTTTGAGAAAAAAAATTGGAAATGCAGGAAAAAACAAAAAAGAAGAAAATAACCCTAGTAACATTTCTGTGTAAAGATCATGTCATGATTTTCTCACTTCCTTGACCATGGCATTATCCAGGAAAGGGCTGAAGCATTTCTCACTTCTTCCACCTACTTCATCTTCTTTTACTTTGGTGTTCATTTACTCATTCATTCATTCACTCATTCATTTGTTTATTCTACAAATACTTTTTGAATCTCCATCATGTATTTGGCAATGTGATAGGAGCATTTCTTCAGGTGACTACCCTGATAATTCTTACGTACTCTCTCAGAGATGCTGAGATCATAAGCTATGTGTTTATGACTCCTTTGGGGATAGAAGGGGGCATTGAAGTATTACAACTAAAGATTTAAGTGTCAAATTTGCATTATATAAAGATGACTATGGCTACAATGTAAAGGGTGGACTAAACAAGTCAAATATGCTTAGAAAAGAAACCAATTAGGGAATTTAATAAGGTGATCCAGGCAAGAAAAGTTGAAGGCCTGTACTTGGGTAGTAATGATAAAAGTGGATTACTATGGTACAGAAAAATATATCGAGAAGGTAAAATTTAAAATATTCGATGATTTTTTTGGATGTAGCATATGAAGGAGAAAAAGCTTTCACTGGTCCATTGACTGATGCCTAGAAATTTAGAAAGATGGGCCATTTAGAGATGAGAGAACCTGAATGGCGTATTTACCAGGCTCTTTTCAGGAGAAAGGTTTCCCTAATACAAGTGTGTGTATATTTGCCAGACATGGTCCTCTAGAAACAGCAAATTTAAGTGGATACTATTAGCCAAAGAAAGGCAAATCAGGGTTTCAATCACTAGTAGGCTATCAAATATCTAACTACACAGGAGAGTCTTTTAATCTCTCTGAGTCTTCAGTTTCCTTTTTCTATAAGTGGCAATAATTATTATAAACATTATGTGAAGATTTGGGAAAATACAACAGGATAATAAATAGAAAAAAATTTAGTATAGTACCTAGACATAAAAAGTGATATAACCTTTATTTTTAATATTGTTAAGAGTTATCATTTCTCTTGTTAATCAAACAGCATTATAACTATATTTTTGGATATACTTTTAGGAACTCACAAGCTATGTTGATGATTTGAATATTTAGGCTCCTCTATAAGGTATATTAACCAATGTAAATTATATTAATATTTGCACTTTACACTTTTCTTCAGATTTGTAGTTTGAATCAGTTCCTCTGAGTTGAACTATCTCTACATATTCTGCTCCATTTGGGTTTTAGAACTATAAGTTGAAGCTAAAATGGACTAAGATGACCCTCCAAGGTACAATCACCCTGAAAGTTTGGTTCTGTAAAATAAATAATAGCTTTTTCAAAAGATGTATCTATTTACTGCTCCCTAAGTGTAACTATAATTACCTTAAACCTCCTAGAGAACCCTACAAAATATGGAATCAAGACTCACTTGCTCCACTGAAGAATTAAAAGAACTTTCTCCTCATAAATATTAGTATTGTTCAATAATCTTACATATAGTTCTGGAATGGCAGAGTGAAGACCACAGGAACTTTTCCATCTCTCCCTAAAACAGTGAAAAATCACTCCTTCTTTCTCCAGCTCAGTGGCACAGTAGCTAAAGGTCAACAACATTTCAGGCAATGGAGAGATTTGACCTCTTTTGGAGCTCCCTTAAAAGCACCACACCGGAACACAGCCAATATTTTGTCTGAACTTGCAATTTCCTACAAAATCTCTTTTCTCAGACTGTGGTGATTATTTGAAAATTTAACTCAGAGAGCTGAGCTCAGCTGGGGGGTGGGCTACACAAACCAACCATTAAACAGTAACAGTTGGAGACTTCAATACCCCACTTTCAATAACAAAAGGAATAATTAAGGAAAAGATCAACAAAGAAATAGAAGACTTGAGCAATATTATCTAGATCTAACAGACATTTATAGAACACTCCACCCTACAATAGCAGACATTTATAGAACTAGATCTAACAGACATTTATAGAACACCCCACTCTACAATAGCAAAATATACATTCTCCTCGAGTACACAAAATCATACAAACATACAACAAATTATACTAATCAAGGCTGTATGGTACTGGTATAAGAATATACAATAGAACAATAGAATAGAATTGAGGTTACAGAAGTTTTTATATTTATGGTCAATTAATAGTCAACAAAGGTGCCAAGACTATGTAATGGAGGAACGAATAGTCTTTTCACACAAAGTGATAGGACAACCGAATACCCACGTTCAAAGAATGAATTTGGATGTCTTCTTTAAACCATACACAAAAATTAACACAAAAGTGGTCCCAGACCTAAACTTAAAGTTAAAATAAAATTCACAGAAGAAAACATCAGAGTAAATCTTCATGACCTTGGGTTAGGCAATGGTCTCATAAATACCACATACACTAAAAGCACAACTGGAATAAAAATAAAATAGATAATTTGGATTTAATCAAAATTAAAAACTGTGTACCAAAACACATTAAGAAAGTGAAAAGTCAGATTTCAAAATGAGAGACAACATTTTCAAATCAAATATCAGACAAGGGCCTTGTATCCAGACAATCTTACAACTCAGCAATAATTAGTAAAGTGTTGGTTCACAACCTCAGGAGTTCCATGGATGAAATTTGAAACTGACCCATACACAGAGGGCAAGGAGAAACCAGAGAAAGAGACAGACCACTTCAGATTGGTAGGCAGCAATTTTAATAAGCAAGGGAATTTACATATGAGGCTTCTCTTGGGTGGAAGTAAGAAGAGTAGCTCTCCACATCTCCCTGCCAGAATCTTAGAAGTTAATATACAGGACATAATGGGGTTCAATCACTATACAGTCCAGATGATCTCAGTAACACATTTCTCTCTCAAGGCTGCATCCTTGAAGTAGCTCCTAGTATGGGAACATTGGGCAAAATGTACATTCCTGGGACAGAGGAGGGGTAAGAAACCTCCAATTGCCTGGGTCCAGTTATCAGGTCAACTGGCAGTCATGTATCCTAGATAACCTCTTCCAACATCAAGTAACCAAATGGGTAAAGAATTTGAATAGATGTTGCTCAAAAAGTACACAATTAGGCAATAAATGTATGAAAAGATGCTCAACCTCATTAATCATTAGGAAAATGCAAATCAAAACTACAATGAGACACTACTTCGTATGCACTAGGACGCCTAAAAGAAAAGAGACAGACACTAATAAGTGTTGATGAAGATGTGGAGAAATTGGAAACTTCATATATTGCTGGCAGAATATGAAATGGCACAGCCATTTGGAAAACTGCTTGGCAGTTCCTCTAAAAGTTAAATATAGTTACCATAAAAACCAGCAATCCTACCCTTAAATATAGACCCAAGAGAAATGAAAACCTAAGTCTACACAAAATCGTAAATGAATTCATTGTGAAAATGTAAAACAATCAAAGTGATTACCTATTCATGGATAAACATATGTGATATATCCATAAACTGGAATATCATTTAGCAGAGGAAAAGAATGAAGTGCTAATACATGTTACAATATGGAAGAACCTTGACAACACTATGCTAAGTGAAAGAAGCCAGTCACACATATTGAATGACTCCATTTACGTAAAATATCAGATTAAGCAAATACAAAGATATAAAGCATATTAGTGGTTGCCTGGGGCTGAGATGAGGAGTAGGGTCTGGGGTGGCAAGGGTGCAGGGTAAGAAGCTGGAATAAGGTGTGGCTGCTAATGTTTATGAGATTTTGGGGGTTAGGTGATGAAAATATTCTAAAACTAGATTGTGATGATGGTTGCAAACCTTGAAAATACTAAAAATCACTCAACTACACATTTTAAATTGGTGAAATTTATGATACATATATATGTATATATATATAAAATCTCACAAAGCTGTAAAATAAAGATATTATTAAGCAACTAATTGGGCATGCCTTTTTATGCTTCATTTAGCAAATATAAAATTAAAAGTGATAGCTTCTTCCCTGAAAAAAAACACAGTATTGATAGTGAAGTAAAAGACAATGTGAGAACTGCCACAACTTCAAGAGATTATATATAATTTTTTGGAAAACTTTCGATCTCCTTCTTTCCTTGAAACTGTCTTTCCACCCATAACCTCTGTATTCAGCACAACATCTCATGCATAGAAAGTGTTTTATTATTTTTTTGATGTATGAGTATATTAATTGGTTTGATTGGTAATTGATTTGCTTTACTTTATAAAATTAACTCTAATGTTGAACTTGATATATAATTTAGAATTCCATACATTCATTTATTTTTCAGTATGCTGCTTTTTTCATTTGACTTTATCTCTGAGCTTTCTATCCTGTTCCGTTGATCTATATTTATGGTTCTTTTGCCAGTACAATACTATCTTGATTACTGTAGCTTTCTAGTATAGTCTGAAGTTCAGGAGCCTGATTCCTCCCGCTCCATTTTTCTTTCTCAAGATTGCTTTGGCTATCAGGGTCTTTTGTGTTTCCATACAAATTGTACAACATTTTGTTCTAGTTCTGTGAAAAATGTCATTGGTAGTTTGAGAGAGATTGCATTAAATCTGTAGATTGCTCTGGGTAGTATATTCATTTTCACAATTTTGATTCTTTCAATCCAAGAACATGGCATAGCTCTCCATCTGTTTGTATCATCTTTAATTTCTTTCATCAGTGTCTTATAGTTTTCTGCATACAGGTCTTTTGTCTCCTTAGGTAGGTTTATTCCTAGGTATTTTATTCTTTTTGTTAGCAATGGTAAATGGGGGTGTTTCCTTAATTTCTCTTTCAGATTTCTCATCATTAATGTATAGGAATTCAAGAGAGTTCTGTGCATTAATTTGTATCCTGCTACTTTACCAAATTCATTGATTAGCTCTAGTAGTTTTCTGGTAGCATCTTTAGGATCCTCTATGTATAGTATCATGTCATCTGCAAACAGTGACAGTTTTACTTCTTTTCTGATTTGGATTCCTTTTATTTCTTTTTCTTCTCTCATTGCTGTGGCTAAAACTTCCAAAACTATGTTGAATAATATTGGTGAGGGTGGGCCACCTTGTCTTGTTCCTGATCTTAGTGGAAATGGTTTCAGGTTTTCACCATTGAGAATGATGGTGGCTGTGGGTTTGTCATATATGGTCTTTATTTTGTGGAGGTAAGTTCCCTCTGTGCCTACTTTCTGGATGGGTTTTATCATAAATGGGTGTTGAATTTCGTTGAAAGCTTTTTCTGCATCTATTGAAATAATCATATGGTTTTTCTCCTTCAATTTGTTAACATGGTGTATCACATTGAATGATTTGCATATATTGAAAAATCCTTGCATTCCTGGGATAAACCCCACTTGATCATGGTGTATGATCCTTTTAATGTGCTGCTGGATTCTGTTTGCTACTATTTTCTTGAGGATTTCTCCATGTATATTCATCAGTGATATTGGCCTGTAGTTTTCTTTTTTTGTAACATCTTTGTCTGGTTTTGCTATCAGGGTGATGGTGGCCTCGTAGAATGAGTTTGGGAGTGTTCCTCCCTCTGCTATATTTTGGAAGAGTTTGAGAAGGATAGGTGTTAGATCTTCTCTCAATGTTTGATAGAATTTGCCTGTGAATACATCTGGTCCTCAGCTTTTGTTTGTTGGAATATTTTTAATCACAGTTTCAATTTCAGTGCTTCAAATTGGTCTGTTTATATTTTCTATTTCTTCCTGGTTCAGTCTTGGCAGGTTGTGCATTTCTAAGAATTTGTCCATTTCTTCCAGGGTGTCCATTTTATTGGCATATTGTTGCTTGTAGTAATCTCTCATGAACCTTTGTATTTCTGCAGGGTCAGTTGTTACTTCTCCTTTTTCATTTCTAATTCTGTTGATTTTGAGTCTTCTCCCTTTTTTTCTTGATGAGTGTGGTTAATGGCTTTTCAATTTTGTTTTTCTTCTCAAAGAACCAGCTTTTAGTTTTATTGATCTTTGCTATTGTTTCTTTCATTCCTTTTTCATTTATTTCTGATCTGATCTTTATGATTTCTTTCCTTCTGTTAACTTTGGGGTTTTTTTTGTTCTTTCTCTAATTGCTTTAGGTGTAAGGTTAGGTTTATTTGAGATTTTTCTTGTTTCTTGAGGTAGAATTTTATTGCTATAAACTTCCTTCTTAGAAATGCTTTTGCTACATCCCATAGGTTTTGGGCTGTTGTGTTTTCATTGTCATTTGTTTCTAGGTATTTTTTTGATTTCCTCTTTGATTTCTTCAGTGATCTCTTGGTTATTTAATAGCATATTGTTTAGCCTCCATGTGTTTGTATTTTTTACAGTTTGATATCTAGTCTCATAGAATTGTGGTCAGAAAAGATACTTGATACGATTTCAATTTTCTTAAATTTATCATAGCTTGATTTGTGACCCAAGATATGATCCTGGAGAATGCTGCATGAGCACTTCAGAAGAAAGTGTATTCTGTTGTTTTTTGATGGAATGTCCTATAAATATCAGTTAAGTCCATCTTGTTTAATGTATCATTTAAAGTTTGTGTTTCCTTATTTATTTTCATTTTGGTTGATCCATCCATTGGTGAAAGTGGGGTGTTAAAGTCCCCTGATTGTGTTACTGCCGATTTCCCCTTTTATGGCTGTTAGTATTTACCTTATGTATTGAGGTGCTTCTGTGTTGGGTGCATAAATATTTACAATTGTTATATCTTCTTGGATTGATCCCTTGATCAGTATGTAGTGTCCCTACTTTTCTCTTGTAATAGTCTTTATTTTAAAGTCTATTTTATCTGATATGCGAATTCCTACTCCAGCTTTCTTTTGATTTCCATTTGCATGGAACATCTTTTTCCATTCCCTCACTTTCAGTCTGTATGTGTCCCTAGGTCTGATGTGGGTCTCTTGTAGACAGCACATATATGGGCTTCTTTCTGTATCCATTCAGCCAGTCTATGTCTTTTGATGTAGCATTAATCCATTTATATTTAAGGTAATTATCAACATGTATGTTCCTATTACCATTTTCTTAATTGTTTTGGGTTTGTTATTGTAGGGCTTTTCTTTCTCTTGTGTTACTTGCCTGGAGAAGTTCCTTTAGCATTTGTTGTAAAGCTGGTTTAAATTCTCTTAGCTTTAGCTTGTCTGTAAAAGTTTTAATTTCTGTCGAATCTAAATGAAATCCTTGCTGGGTAGAGTAATATTGGTTGTAGTTTTTTCGCTTTCATCACTTTAAATATGTCCTGCCACTCCCTCCTGGCTTGCAGAGTTTCTGCTGAAAGATCAGCTGTTAACCTTATGGGGGTTCTCTTTTATGTTATTTGTTGCTCTTCCCTTGCTGCTTTTAATATTTTTTCTTTGTTTTTAATTTTTGATAGTTTGAGTAATATGTGTCTTGGCACGTTTCTCCTTGGATTTATCCTGTATGGGACTCTCTGCACTTCCTGGATTTGGGTGGCTATTTCCTTTCCCATATTAGGGAAGTTTTCAACTTGCTATTGAAGTTGAACTTCAACTTCCTATTTCAACTTCCTATTCCTATTGAAGTTTTCAACTTCAATAATCTCTTCAAATATTTTCTCAGTCACTTTCTTTTTCTCTTCTTCAGGGACCCCTATAACTCGAATGGTGGTGCATTTAATGTTTTCCCAGAGTTTTCTGAGATTGTCCTCAATTCTTTTCATTCTTTTTTCTTTATTCTGCTCTGCAGTAGTTATTTCCACTATTTTATCTTCCAGGTCACTTGTCCGTTCTTCTGCCTCAGTTATTCTGCTATTCATTCCTTCTAGAGAATTTTTAATTTCATTTATTGTGTTGTCCATCATTCTCTGCTTTCTGTTTAGTTCTTCTGGGTCTTCATTATACGTTTCTTTTATTTTCTCCATTCTATCTCCAAGATTTTGGATCATCTTTACTATCATTACTCTGAATTCTTTTTCAGATAAACCACCTATTTCCTCTTCATTTGTTTGGTCTGGTGGGTTTTTACCTCGCTCCTTCATCTGCTGAGTATTTCTCTATCATCTCCTTTTGCTTAACTTACTGTGTTTGGAGTTTCCTTTTTGCAGGCTGCAGATTTGCTGTTCCTGTTGTTTTTTGTGTCTGCCCCCAGTGGGTAAAGTTGGTTCAGGGGCTTGTGCAGGCTTCCTGGTGGAGGGCACTGGTTCTTGTGTTCTGTTGGATGAGGCTGGATCTTGTCTTTCTGGTGGGCAGGATGGCATCCAGTTGTGTGTTTTGGGGTGTCTGTGAACTTAGTATTATTTTAGGCAGCTTCTCTGCTAATGGGCGGGGTTGTGTTCCTGTCTTGTTAGTTGTTTGGCATGGGGTGTCCAGTACTGGAACTTGCTGGTCATTGAGTGGAGCTGGGTCTTAGCATTGAGATGGAGATTCTGGGAGAGCTCTCGCTGACTGATATTATGTGGGGACAGGAGGTCTCTGGTAGTCCAATATCCTGAACTCAGCTCTCCCACCTCAGAGGCTCAGGCCTGACACCTGGCTGGAGCACTAAGACCCTGTCAGCCACACAGCTCAGAAGAAAAGGGAGAAAAAAAAGGAAAGAAAGAAAAAGGAAAAGAACAATAAAAAAATTTTTTAAATTATTACAATTAAAAAAAATTTTAAAGTAAAAAGATAATAACCAAACCAATAAACAAATCTATCAATGATAACAGGAGCTAATAACTAAACTAAGATAACCATATAAATCAGAAACTAGTCAGTTGCATACAGCAAACTCCAAGTCTACGGTTGCTCCCAAAGTCCACCACCTCAATTTTGGGATGATTCATTGCCTATTTAGGTGTTCCACAGATGCAGGGTACACCAAGTTGATTTTGGAGATTTAATCTGCTGCCCCTGAGGCTGCATGGAGAAATTTCCCTTTCTCTTCTTTGTCTGCACAGCACCTGGGGTTCAGCTTTGGATTTGGCCCCGCCTCTGCATGTAGGTTGCCCTATAGCATCTCTTCTTCGCCCAGACAGAAGTGGGTTAAGGCAGTCGTTGATTAGGGGGCTCTGGCTCACTCAGGCCGGGGGGAGGGAGGGGTACGGAATGCATGGTGAGCCTGCTGCCATAGAGGCAGGCATGACATTGGAACAGCCTGAGGCGTGCCTTGTATTCTCCTGGGGAAGCTGACCCTGGTAGTGGCAGGCTGCACAGGCTCCCCAGAAGGAAGGTGTGGATAGTGATCTTTGCTTGCACACAGGATTCTTGGTGGCTGCAGCAGCAGCATTAGCATTTCATGCCCATCTCTGTTGTCCACGCTGATAGCTGTGGCCTGCGCCCGTCTCTGAAGCTCATTTAGGCGGTGCTCTAAATCACCTCTCCTCACTCACCCCAAAACAATGGTCTCTCGACTCTTAGGTAGCTCCAGACTTTTTCCTCGATTCCCCTGGCTAGCTGTGGCACACTAGCCTCCTTCAGGCTGTGTTCATGCACCCAACCCCAATCCTCTCCTGGGATCTGACCTCCGACACCCGAGCCTCAGCTCCCAGCCCCCACCTGCTCCAGCGGCTGAGCAGACAAGCCTCTCAGGCTGGTTAGTGCTGGTTGGCACCAATCCTCTGTGCATTAATCTCTCCACTTTGCCCTCTGCACCCATGTTGCTGTGCTCTCCTCTGTGGCTCCAACTTGCTTACTCTTTTACAATATCTGGAGCAGGTTTACAGTGATGTTCAGAGGATATTATACGTTGTAAATCACATGCTTCCTGTATTGAATAATTCCTTAAGCTCCATTTTTTGTTGTGGTCTATTAAATTTCTATTCTTCCAGGTACCTCTAAAGGATAAGCATTCCAGGTTATACTTGTAGTGTTCTTTCTCCTTCTAGCCTGATTGATTCCATGTGAGGTTTCTGATCTACAGTCCCTTCTAACCAAGCTATTCAAATCAATAAACTTAATTGTATGAACAATTCTAAAATCCCATATATCTAAGGCAGTTCTGTCACTCTCCCTTAAGTTTGTAAACCATGGGACAGTCAATGCCCTACCAAGCCACTTTCCCTTATTTCTGGCCATGTACCTGTGCTCTAAATACCAAGTTTAAAGGAAATCTTGCTTTTGGTTAAGTGGAAGGCACTGCTTTATTCTTTCAAACCAGCAAAAATAAAAATACTATCCATAAGGCATTTAAAGTATGCAAAACACTGTAAAGATTTTGAAGCATAAAATTATGGTAGTATTAGGGTGTTTTTTCCCCACTAATAATTTAACACTTGTGAGAATTTATAAGTGTCCTTGAGAACTCTAGATGAATAAAATGCAGAAATTAAAAATAATAATAGATATAAATCATATTCAGATAAAATAGATGCA
This sequence comes from Hyperoodon ampullatus, assembly GCF_949752795.1. Taxonomy (NCBI): domain Eukaryota; kingdom Metazoa; phylum Chordata; class Mammalia; order Artiodactyla; family Ziphiidae; genus Hyperoodon; species Hyperoodon ampullatus. The sequence goes on along the minus strand of NC_136929.1, from coordinate 19,288,066 downwards.
GAACACTGATACTATCTTTTAAAAATGAGTAACTATTCTTAAAGAAAAAAATGTTTATAAATCCTAAAAAGGTGTTATTACTGATTAAAATTGTCTTAAAAATATTTTAAGTATATGATGTTTTTTTATGAAATAAGACTGCTAATTTTTCTTTAAAATTTTTAAGGTGATTTATGGTATGTTCAGTCAAACTAAATGATATAATCTTAGAATAGTCTGACTTTAGAATAGTCTGACTCAGTAGTTTGCACACTAGGAGCATTCACTCATAGTTACAAGAGTTTTCAAATGTATGTAATTAAGGTCTTTTCCTTCTTATGTTGAAAGTTCTTTTTGTTTTACTTCAGAATTGAAATGGTTTGTTTTGAACACTATGACAATTCCAAGAAACTCCTGTTGCCATCCTTATCTTCTCCTGTGTTTAAATATATTTATTTATTTCGCTCAAGCAGAAATACTTCCACTTCTAAAAACGGGAGGAAGTGAAAATTCCTTAGAAAAGAATAAGATGGGTTTATTTATTCTTAGTGGAATGTTTAACAATCAAACTGTAGTCCTGTATTCTAATTTATTGTTAGTACTACGTTTAGGAGAGTGACAAATTTAGCAGATGTTAGAATGAGGAAGAAAAGCATACAGATATTTTTAATGTAAATGGGGAAACATGTCAACCATGGCTATACACTCTGTGGGATACATTCTTTGGTATACAGCTTCCATTTACTAGTGTACAGAGATTCATGCCAGGACTTAAAAATAAATTGGATTATCCCCTGAAATTATTTATGAATTCATAATGTTGATATTGAAGACAGTTCTTCCCTAATATATGTCAGTTAGCATGATGTTTATATATTAGTTTCATAAAAATTGAAATGTTAATTTTCTACCTTATGTATCTATGACAAAACTAACGATTCTAAACTCTCATTGAGATGGGCATATATGATTGTTTAAAGGATTTCTATTTTTCCAAAAGGACCTGCCATTAGGTCACTGCCATCACTGATTCCTAGGGTTCATTTAAGTTCTTACCTTTTCTTCATATACTAAACCTTCCTGAAATGTAGGTCGATTTTCTTTTTCTTTTGTATTTTTGCTTTCTTATCAGTGAAAATGAAGAACAGCTGTCACAATCCTTTCTCTAAAAATGTATTTATAGCCTGAGAAGGGCCTTGGAACATCACTGATCCTCTCCACTTATGGGTAAGGTGTTGGGTAACAGCGAAGGTCACCCAGCAAATTCATGGTGAGGCTGGACGGAAGGAGCAATCTTTTGGCACACCTGAGATCTCTTTAGTCTTCAAAGCTTAAGCACATTACTGAATCACTCCAGAGTTTTTTTCTTTCTAGTCTAAAGAAAAAGAAGTCACTTTATAATTTTCTTTAAAGCTAACTTATAAAACCATTGGATAGACAAGGAGAAAATACATCACTGTAGTCAAATTTCATAAACTGTGAAAGAAAAACGCTTAACCCCTTTCAAGTTGGTTACCTCCTCCACCTAAGCCTAATATGGAAGAATCATAACATATAGTCTAAGAATCCCTTCCAGAATAAAGAGTTTGTATTGATATTGTAGTTCATGTATTTAAGGTTTATTGAAATAAAGACATTATAAAATAAATTATCAGGAAATTATGAAATTGTTTGTGTACTATGTGTGTTGGTGTTCATTATGAAGGAGACAATAATATTTTTAAACATTTTCTCTTTTTTCACTAAAGAAAATGAGATAGTTGAGGTAAGTCATCACTTTAAGCATTATCTGCTTATCATGTAGGCAGGATTTCTAGAATTAAACAGAGGAAAACATAATAGATGCATTCTTAATAAATAGGCATATTTAGTTCTTGTATTTATACTAAATTACTAGATAGTATATGACTATGCTAACAATAAAAACCACTAGTTTTATACAGTTTTCCTTATGGTAAAAGATATGTATTAAACCTGATTACTTAACACATTCTCTGGTTAGGAATTTATTTCAATGCTATGCACAATGCAATATTTTTAGACTTATTTTAATTCAGAATTCATCCTTTTTTCATAATTACTGTGATAATTTATCACATTATGTACAGTTGAGCTGATTTATCTGTAGATATTGTAATTGCAGCAGTTAGACACCTGAGCTTTCCAGAAGTTAATAAGTATAAATCATAAGGAGACTATATCCCCTATCTAGATTTTATTAAAGGAAAAAAAACAAAAATGATGCCGAGGTCCATTGAATTTTTTAATTATGATAATAGTGGGTTAAATTTTGAAAGCCTGTTGATAGAAGTCTATACAAGAAATCATAGGTATGATGGATAAATAATAATTCTTGGCCACAAATGAAAAATAGTTTTAATTTTGTTGTTTTTCAGATTCCCATAGCATCTCTCTCAGTCTCTCTCTTATCTCTCTCTCTCTGTCTCTCTCCACCCACCCACCCACACACACATACGTGTGTGCACTATATATATATAAATTATATACATATATACATATATATATGCAATTTATACTATTCTTTTTTTTTTTTTTTTTTTTTCTTGCGCTACGCGGGCCTCTCACTATTGTGGCCCTTCCCATTGCGGAGCACAGGCTCCGGACGCGCAGGCTCAGCGGCCATGGCTCACGGGCCCAGCCGCTCCGCGGCACGCGGGACCTTCCCAGACCGGGGCACGAACCCGTGTCCCCTGCATCGGCAGGCGGACTCCCAACCACTGCGCCACCAGGGAAGCCCTATACTATTCTTAAATGTCCTGCTTGTAAGGTTTTCTTCTGTGTCCTGAGACTCTTATCCTAGAATCATCCAGTCTAAACTTTGAAAATCCTCATTTCCACTGGGAACTTTATTTTTAGATTTTCACTCTCCATCTATCTGCCTTTGAGCAATTTTCTGTGCTTCAAGCATGAGCAAGCAGTATTAATCCAATTTCTAGTTTCTGTGAAGCACATTATGTTAGATCATATACACTTCGGTGCTTCTTCTTAGAAACTCTGTGTTTACTTAACTGTTTCACTATCAACCTTTATCAACAAGAGTAGCAAAGAAATACAACAAACTAGGTAAAAATGTGATTAAGTTTATTTTCCATCTAAAATAAACCCTACTGACTCAAGAACAATGGAGTCTCATGACATGATGATATACTCTCTGACAGAACAAAATTACACATTGATAGTTGAGCAAATATCAATACTACAAAAGCTAGCTGTGGTTCTAATGCTCATATACTTCAATTATGTTTGAGGGAGCATATGAGAATTTCTTCAGTATTAATAAGACAACACCATTTTATATGAGCTCATTATGATTTATATGCATTTATTTCCTTCACTTAAACTATTTTGAGATATTAGAAAATACAGTATGTCCACCCTATGTGTACAACTTAGCCTTTAGTATTTTCCAAATAAGTCACAGCGCTCACAAAACAGATTTAGTATGCCTGCATGATACGAATTTTTGAATATTAAAATTTGATTAAACATTAAATTGTATTGATGAAAAATCTGAAATGAATGAGCTTTTCATTATTCCCAAATTTCCTGGGTAGTTCCAGAGATATTAACAAGGTTTATTGTTTTTATCTAAGGGTAGTGCAATTTGAGCATATGGTATCAATCTATCAATATACTTAGTAGTGCTACAAATAAACAGCTGGTCCTGAGAATTTCATGCTAGGAATTACAGAACATATGTTCTTCAACTTAAAACAATCTGTACAAAATTTAATTCAATTTCACACATATTTAGGTAATGACTAAGTAAGAGACACTGTAGTGTAAGCTGTGTTAGTCAAACCCCTCAAAAAAAAATCACTGCATGGAAATTTAATGAAAATAAAGTCTAACACAAAAGGAAAATAATAAAACGAAATCATATGCTCATTTTTTCTAGTTTACTGATGGATAATTGACAAAAAAAAGTGTATACATTTAGGTATACAACTTGATGTTTTGATACATGTATACATTGTGAAATAAATGATCACCACAAGCAAGCTAATTAAATATCCATCACTTCATGTAGTTATTTGTGTGTGTGTGGTGAGAGCACTTAAGATCTACCCTCTTAGCAAATGTCAAGTATACAATACAGTATTGTTAGGGTTCCCACTCTATACTATATATTTGATCTCCAGAACATATTAATCTTTTTTTTTTATTTTTTTGCGGTACGCGGGCCTCTCACTGTTGTGGCCTCTCCCATTGCGGAGCACAGGCTCCGGACGCGCAGGCTCAGCGGCCATGGCTCACGGGCCCAGCCACTCCGCAGCATGTGGAATCTTCCCGGACCGGGGCACGAACCCGTGTCCCCTGCATCGGCAGGTGGACTCCCAACCACTGCGCCACCAGGGAAGCCCAAATCTTACATAAGTAAATTACTGTACCCTTTGGCCAGCATCCCCCCATTTCCCCCTCCCCCCCAGACCCTGGTAACTACCTTTCTGGTCTCTGCTTCTATGAGTCTGACTATATTAGATTCCACATATAAGTGAGATCATACAGTGTTTGCCTTTCTGTGTTCAGCTTATTTCACTTAGCATAATATTCTCCAGGTTCATCCATGTTGTCACAAATGCCAGAATTTCCTTGTTTTTAAAGACTGAATAATATTCTATTATGTGTGTATACATTTATAAATACATAAACATATATGTACATATGATAACACAATAAGCATTGGCAAGAATGTAAAGATATAGAAGTACCATTTTATTTAGAAATGTATCTGTCAACAAACATTTAGATTGTTTCCACATCCTGGCTACTGTGAATAATACTGCAAGGAACAATAGAGTGGAAGTATCTTAAATACTGATTTCATTTCATTTGGATGAATACCAAGAAGTGGGATTACCTGATCATATGGTACTGCTATTTTAATATTTTGAGGAACTTTAGTACTGTTTTCCATAATGGCAATTTACATTCCCATCAGCAGTGTACAAGTGTTCCCTTTTCTCCACATCCTCACTAACATTTATCACTTGTCTTTTTGATAACAACGATCTTAACAGGTGTGACATGATAGCTCATTATTGCTTTGATTTGCATTTCCCTGATGATTAGCAATGTTGAGCACCTTTTAATATACCTTCTGTTCATTTATATGTCTTCTTTTAAGAAAAGTATATTCAGATCCTTTGCCCGTTTTTAATTGAATTTTTTTTTTTGCTGTTGAGTTGTGTGAGTTCCTTACGTATTTTTGATATTAAGCCCTTATCAGATATATGGCTTGCAAATATTGGGGTGGCCAAAAAGTTCAGTCGGGTTTTTCTGTAAGATGCTATGGAAAAGCCCGAACGAACTTTTTGGCCAATCCAAAATTTCCTACCATTCTATAGGTTGCCTTTTCACTCTGTTCATTGTTCTCTTTGCTGTACAGAAGCTTTTCAGTTTAATATAGCCCCATTTGTCTATTTTTACTTTTGTTACCTATGTTTTTGGGATCACATCCAAAAAATTATTTCCCAGACCAATGTCAAGAAGCATTTTTCCTATGTTTTTTCCTAGCAGTTTTATGGTTTCAGGTCTTACATTAAAATCATTAATCAACATTTTGAGCTGATTTACATTTGTACATGCATACCTCCGAGATAATGCAGGTTCAGTTCCAGATGATCACAATAAAGTAAATATTGCAATAAACAAAGTCACACCAATTTTTTGCCTTCCCAGTGCACACAAAAGTTATGCTTACACTGTACTATGGTCTATTAAGTGTGCAACAGCATTATGTCTAAAAAACAATGTACATACCCTAATTTAAAAATACTGTATTGGTAAAACATCTGAGCCCTCAGAAAGTCATAGTAGTAATGTCAAAAATCACTGATCACAGATCAACATAACAAATATATTACTAACAAAAAAGTTTGAAATATTGCAAGAATTGCCAAAATGTGACACAGAGATACGAAGTAAGCAAACACTGTTGGAAAATGGTGCCAACAGACTTATGTGATGGAGGGTTGCCACAAACTTTCAACTGTAAAAAACACAGTATCTGCGAAGCACAATAAAGCAAAGTCCAATAAAACTAGTTATGTCTATATATATGGGCGTGAGACAATGATCCAAGTTAATTCTTCTGCATGTGGATGTCCAATTTTTCTAGCACCATTTACTGAACAGATTATTTTTCCCTCATGTGAACTTCTGACACCCTTGCTGAATATCAATTTAAAGAAAATTCATGGATTTACTCCTGAGATCTCTGCTCTGTTCCATTGACCTAGTGCTATATTGTTTTTATTACTTGGTTTTGCAATTTATTTTGAAATCAGGAAGTGTGATCCCTGTGACTATGTTTTTTCTTCCTCAAGATTGCTTTGGCTATTTGGGTCATTTGTAGTTCCGTATGAACTCTAGGATTGTTTTCTCTATTTCTATAAAGAATGCTATTGTTTGAGATTTTCATAAGGATTGCACTGAGTCTGTAGATAGTTTTGGGTAGTTAAGGACATTTTAATAATATTAATTCTTCCAATCCATAAACATGGGATGTCTTTCCATTTACCTGCGTCTTCTTGAATTTCCTTTATCAATGCTTACAATTTTTAGTTACAAGTCTTTTACCTCTTTGGTTAAGTCTATTCCTAGGTATTTTATTCTTTTCATTGTTATGTGTGAATATGATTATTTTCTCATTTGCCTTTGTGGATAGTTTGTTGTTTGTATTTAAAAACACAGGTTTTTGTATGTTGATTTTGTATACTGCAACTTTACTCAATTCATTTATTAGTTCTAACAATTCTTTTGTTGAGTCTTTAGAATTTTCCACAAATGTTTTTTAGTGGTTAGAAACTACCTGCTCTATCCTTACAACGTCCTTATTCTGCTATGTATTATCCATTCAAAGTATACTTTAAATTAAGGTGATTAATCATTTTTGAGATCTCAGATCAACAAGTGCTTGTTCTTAACATAAAAGTTTAGGCGTTTAATAGGTCCTTGTAATATGAAATAATCAAAGACAGAACTCAGATCAGGTGCTGATCTTCTTTCTTAAATTGCAGGGCTCTTCCCAGCATAATATCACTGCTCAGTAGACATATTAGGATATTATCTGGGAGGGAGTACTTTGATCTATTTATGAGCTATTGTCACTCATTTTAACCCTGTGGGGGGATTCATATAACATAAAATTAAAATAATTTCTAGTGAAAACCACTTTTAAAGTGGAGGAAGGAGAATGAAAGTGGTGAGAAGGACAAACTGAATACAATGTCCTTGACAATCAAGGATACAGTGTGGACTAGAGATACCAAACCAAGGCCATAAAAACAAAACAAAACAAAATAACAAGAATTAAAAAATAAAAAATTACACCATCAAAAACAAGGACACAATTTGGATTGGTGACAGCCCTGGAAGAAAATAAAAATTGCTTCATACGATTAATATAAAGAGATCGATTAAGAGTTACAGGCAGGGTTAAAGAAGCAAATGAGATACAGTGAGACATCCAGATACTAGCAATGTTAGGGAGGCATTACTATCTGTACACTTGACGGGAGGAGGACAGAAAATACTTTAAAACTCCTCAGTGAGAACTTGAACTAGTGGAGGAAGGGCTACCCAGCTCCAGTTGCGGAGAGAAGCAGCTGCACAGAGAAAAATGTATACTCAAAGCAAAGAAGAATGAAGAATCTGTCTTTACTCTAGCCTTCTAATCTCATGTTAGTGCTTTCTATTTGTTAAACTTAATCAGAATCCAGTGAGTAAGGGGCCCCTGGTGATGCTGTCCACAGTGGTTGGCCCCTGATGCTTAAGTGGCTAAGAACCAAATGTGTGGGGTGGGCAAGTAGAAAATCACGTAATTCTTTTATTGCTCACATTTTCAAGGTTTACCATGAAGAAAAAAAAGAGGACTTTGTTGGTCTTTTATAGTTACATTTTTATTAATTCATTAGGGTAACTACAAGTGGTCTAGAATGCCCAATTCCAGTTTGGCAAGTCACTAGCACTCCACGCCAAACAATGTCCAGGCTTTGGAAGACAGAATCAGTGTGTCAATGGCACGGTTGATTTAAAACAAAAGACACTGTACTTTGGGGAATTTACATCGCCTCACTTTCCTCACCTTCATTGGTACTGAATTTCATCTTTTAGTTCCTATTTCATTTAATATGCTTATTTTAAGGCCCTACTTAACAGTGAACAAATTTTATTTTGTAAAACCTTTGCTTATAGATGGAAAATTTTAAGGAACTAAATATCTTTTTTTTCCCTTTTGGGGCAGTTTACATATAACTTGAATTTTGAAAAGTATGACCCAGTTCCTGACAGGGTAATACTATCTGAACTCTGGAATAGATATTTCATTTTCTTAATTATGTAGTGGTACTTCATCAAAATGTTTATATATTTTTTATCTTCAAGCTCACAAAGACAACTAGATATAGAAATGGTGAAATCTGTCTTGATAAGCCAAGAATGAAGGAAGCAGAATAGGAAGCAACTTCTGCCCTATTGTTAATACATTTTCATATATTATTTACTAAGAGATTTTTAATTTGAATTGTTTGAGTCTCCTCTTTCAGTGTCATCTGGCATTAACAATACATTCATCAAAAACTTACATTAATGCTTTTTTCCAGATTTTAAAGTTAAATTAAAGGTATAGTGGAAATAGTATTATATTTGGGAGTAGGACATATCTGAGCTAAAATCCTGACCAGTACTATTTTTCAACCCTCCCTCCGACACCCACAAATAAACTTGTCCACAAACTCGTACTCTTCCTTTCTGGCTCTGGCTTTGTGCAATGATAGCAACATTTGGCAGCGAACATCCTCTTCTTCCTTCTAAGATTAAAGCAGATATTGCTGATTCATGAGGAGTCATTCTTATTGAATAGAGATGCGGCCAAAGATTTCTTCTCATCATTTTCTGCAGTCAGAATGAATTCATAGGTAGTTGCAAGAAAGGTGAAACCTACTTTTCTTCCCTGAGCTAGTTGCTCAGCTTTTCCAAAATTTGGATTCTTTGGTGATAAATTGAAATTAGAATACCTATATTTCAGAGTATTTGTATTTCATAAGATGATGTATGTAAAGTGTCTGACATTTTACAGGCACTTTATAAATGTTAGCTTAGGTCCTACTTTCTCCCTCTACCATCAATACCATCAAAAATAGCTACTTACACTATCTCATTGTTTCTATACCATGTTACTACATGATTGTTTTTATGTTTAATACTAATAATTTTTTACATTTATTTCATTTTACATAATTTATCAGTTAACATAAAATTTAGCGAATGACTAATTTACCATATATATGTGTGTGTGTGTATATATATGTGTGTGTATATATATGTTTGGTTAGTTCAACAATTCAATTCTAAAATATTTCTGGTGCACTTAGCATTTAGACAATATCAGAGCTCCCTGGGAGAGACTGATGTTACAAAACTACTAAGGCAACATGCTGAAGTTCCAAGAGTTCAAATATTGAGAGAGGAGAGACAGATACATAAATCAAACACATGTGGCATCTTTGTTGATGTTTCCATTGCTTTTTTACATTGGTTTTAGCAAAAATTACTCCTTCCATAGTCAATCTATAAAGGTTGACCTCCTCTCAGATTAAATGTCACTATCTTAGTCATAGTCAGGTTAGAATAACAAGTGGGCCTTAATGGAGTACTAGGGAATTATCTATTTTTCACAGAATTCGTTCATGCAAACCAGGAGGGGCCCTAGGCACTTTAACTTTGTACCCTTAAGTTGTTTTCCAAAATTCAGATGGCATCACAAACATTCTGTTCCTCCAATTTTCCAACTGTTACATGTTGAAAATCTCTCTCTCATATGCACCTATACACATACATATTCCTCTAGAACAGTGCTAACTCTATAGAGGAAAAAATAAACACTTTCCCAATTACTTCATAACTTACAAGTTCACATAACTGTAATGGAGTCAGTATGGCCTCATTATTATGCATTGCCATGGTGCTTCATCTTTCCAAACCACACCCCTTTTTCAAATGTGCTATTTCAGATCTACCTGGAGTAATAAATTGGCTAATGCTGACCCATAAATCTCTACAGCATGCTACCTTCGCTACACTAGGACCAGGTGGAGACTTTGAAATTACTTCTTATACGTACTTGATTAAATTCTTAGCCAAGGGCCATTCTTCTCCCCTATCTCTCTATGGGGAAGAGACAGTCATTTTCTTCTTCCAGATATAAGGGCTTTTCAAGAAGGAACAAGTAGTCTGTGATTTTGATTGCTATGAAGAGGTCTAGTCAAGTAAGGACTTAGAAGAGACTGCTGAATTTGTTAATTAGTAGGTCGTTGGTGAATTGAGCTCTCAAAGACAGTAGTTTCAGAAAATTAGTAGGAGAAAAAATAACAAAGAGTAAGTTGAGACTGGAAGAAAAAGCAGTGGAGGCAATAGTACTGTTCTGAGAATTTTTCCAGGGAACAAATTTAAAGAGAGAGAATGGAGACTGGGGAAATACTGGTCTCAAAAGTCAACATTTTAAGATATCAAATTTGAGAATATTTAGTATTCATGACTAATGAGCCATTATAGGTCTTTTTTTTTTTAAAGAGCCTGAACTTTAAAAAAATATAAACAGAGACAATTTGTATAGAAACCAACTTCTCTTTTGGAATGGTTAGACAATTGGTATATCCTTGTTGGAGAGTGTGTACAAAGTATTTTGAATGTTGGTCTGATTTTCTCTTGGAACTTGTTTGTCAAAACCATTATCAAACTCCTAGGACTGGTTGGGATGTCTGTCACACCATTATCCTTTCACCTTTAGGGGTGGAAGAAGTACCCCTTAGGTCTCTGTGAGGGTAAAGCTTTCACAGTTTGGGTAATATCCCAATGGCCTGAGAGATGAGGTTATTAACAGGGCACCCCAAGTCTCATAGAATAGGGACTCTATGTTACTCTCATCTCCACCGAAACTGCACTCCATATGTCAAGGATTCCTCCTCAGCAGGGCATGGAGACAAACTGGTAACTCAGGAGAGCTTCCTTTCTTCATATCAAGGATAGTGGCAATGAACTGAGCAGCAGGCATCTTCTCTCATCTCTTCTGTGGTTTTCCACTGACTTGGACCTCTACAAAACCTTGCTCATTGCTGAAGTCCTAAAGCAATCATTCCTGCCTATAAGCACTGCATAATGAAGGCTGATGTGGGACAACGCAGCCACTGATAACCAGAGAAGGTGGGCTCCAGGGTCAGTTTGCCTCAGTCCTGGTCCTGCTCTGTTGCTTGCTGGGAAATTATAGTCAAATACCTATAGAATTTCAAGTCTCCTCATCTATGACATGGAGGTAATGGTGATTTCTTTGTCCTAGGGTTCTTGTGGAAAACAAATAAATCACCTATTAGTGATGTCCCTAGTGCAGACAATGGCACGGAGTAAAAAATAAATTAAAAGCTATTAAAATTGTCTGCCCTCTTATTTTCTTTTTTCTATCCTCTATCTATATTAAAATAAATTAATATACATTTTTTCTAACGTTCACCAAAGTGTACTTCGTATCTGATCACCGACCAATTGTGCATTCATTGCTCAGACCACAAGAAAAGCGAGTTCCAAAGTCTTTGGGCAAGTCTATAGAAAAATAAGCCTGGACAAGATTAAGAATAACCATGAGCAATAGAAAAATATATCTGTGTGTGTCTATGTGTATAGAGTACTGCATATCATATTTATCCTTTTGTTAGATACATTTCTAAAAATAAAAATTACAGAAGGTGAAAAAATGAGAGGAAATCATTATTAAATACTAAAAGATGAGATGTGTTTTGATTATGTTTGTTTTCAAAACAAGATTATATGAGTCGAGTATCATTTCCTATTACATTCTATAAACTATGTTTGTCTGGAATTGCTTCTTAAGGAAAGGGCTGCATCATCAAATGTGACTGAAAAGAGAGTTGTGCTCTTTGCTCCCGTGGAGACTTGGAAAGCACATTATATTAAATAACCTGAAAAAAAATAACCTTTAAAAAAGGAACCTGATTAATTTTATCAAAAATTTACTCCAAAATATTGAAATCTCACAATACTAATGTTTTGTACTACGTACTCCATAAAATGCTGAACTAGTTAGAAATAGGATTTCTTATTCCATCTCTGACCACTCTAAAAAATTTCTGAATGTACAAAACCTATGCTCCTACTAAAAACTCACATGGATGAAGTAGGTACTTGACTGTAATAGCAAAGATAATGGAGAAAAAGACAAAAAGAACAAGATCAAACTGTGCTATGTGCAGGTCAGTGGTCAGGGCTATGAGGAAAAGGCAACTTGTTAGAAAAGTTTAGTTTCTTTTTTTATAATATACAAATAAACCCTGTCATTCTGCCTCAGAGAGTGTTTCATTTTCTGTAAAATGTGTTTATACTTTTCACTCTTTCCACAATTTCTAAGAAAAATGAGTTAGGAGGAGCCAAAGTCATCTGCTAGTTCTTATAGCTCTGACTCCATAACCCTGGTGAAATTCACCATTGGAGATGTCTCCATGCTGAGCTATTACACTGCAATTTGACACTACTTTGTTGAAAAAGAAAAACAAATTACATGACTATGCTGTTTAGAAAGCAGCATTTCCAGACGAAATCTCCTTTGATGTCTTATATTCCACAGTGATTGAAACATTTATGATATCCATTTTAAGCAAAAAGCTGTTGGTCATAGTTTGGCACCAATTACAACCTTGAACCCCATATATGTATTTCTTTCACCATTATGGTTTTTGAGATTGCAAATGCTTTTGAAACCTCAAGAAATTTAGTTGAATTTTTATCTTCCCCCTCGTATATCATCCTGAAGGAGACTTTTATTCTCCAACAGAAGGTGAATCTAGATAGTTCTCTTTTTTAAAAGGAAGAGGCACTGGTTTACTTGTACATTATTCATTATTTTATTGATTTATTTAGTGTTAGCAAACTGAGTTTCAAAGATAAAAGGTGTAAGTTTTCTAGCTCCTCAAATATTACAGATTAATAAGACAGACTTTTATCAAAATAATTCCAGTGAAGCATATGAAGTATCATAGTAGAGGAATGTATCAAGTGCTAAATATTGTGGTAGCACAAAGGTTGAAATAAGCAGTTCTCCTTACTCCGGAAGGGACTGAAGAATGGATTGTAAGCTGGAGTTGACAGAAGACAGTCTTCACAGAGGAGAGTACTGAGATGGAGCTTAACAGGTCAATAGGATGTCTGATGTTATAAGATGTGAAAAGCGGAAAATCACAGAATCATGTGTAACGTATAGATAGGAGTTTCACAGTTATTAAGATATAAATGCTGGGTGATATGGTATAAAAATATTAAGTCTATAAATTGAAAATAAATTATAAATTAACTAGATCTGTATGACTGAGATGCCAGGTACATAGTTCCAGGATGACATATAGATTTAAGTCTTGGGAATCTAGATACTTTGTTGAATTGTTAACTCAATCTAGTCCACAAAATCATTAACTGCTCTGGAATATTGAAGAAATATGTAGTTTCATGAAAACATGATATGTTTTGATATTGCCATGTTTGAGCTGCCTGTGTGTATGCAGATGGACTATCTACTGGAGGAATTAGATATTTTGGCTTAAATTTCAGAAAAGAGGTATGGTCTATAGTTGAAAATTTAGGGAGATAATCTAATTTTTAATGAACAATTTTATATCTATTATAAGGTAGATACTTTAATAGATTCTAGGAAAATATTTTGTGGACAAAGCAGACAGGTCCTCTATCTCTTTGGATTTGACAATATACTGGGTGCAGAGAAAAATTTTTGCTTCCATGTGCATTGTACAATACACTCTTCAAGGCTATTCAATTCTAACCTTTCCTTTCTTTGGAGCTATTTTACAACTCTGTAAGTTGTAGGTATGTGATAGCAGTGAAAAAATATTACTGCTGATATGCAAAATTCTTTCCAATTCAGTCTATTCAATTGACTTCCATCCAGCACCATGTAAACATCCTTCATTGCTTCCATATGCACACTCATTTTGAAATTCTTGAACAATAAATGTGTTCTTTGGAGTCTCCATTAACCTGGTTAAAACATCATCTTAATAATTCATTACATAAAATCCTAAACAAATCTATATTTTATATTCATATGATACCTTCTTTTGAAAATTATCTTTTAATACAGAGACTATAAATACTGAATATACCTTGACATATGATGCATCCTTTGAAATGAACCACAAGTCTAATTTGGTAGTATACCATATGGACACGAGCCTTTGTCCTCCTTATGAGACAGTACAAAGATGACGACGAAAAGGTTTGGTAGCAATTAGCCAGATGAATTATGGGAGGATTCAAACAGAAGAAACAAAAAGTTTAAGGATCTAGAGGCAAATAAAGAACGTGTTGAATTTAAAGAATGGATTCCAAGTTGGATGGAAGAAAGAAAGGGGGAGAGTTTCACATCTAAAAAGGCAGTCAAAACCAGACACTCAAGCTCTTCCAAGGATATATACTTGTTCTCAAAGGAAATAAAATGACATTTAAAATGGAATGTAATGATGAATTTTATCTTTTTCTTTCCACTCTAGAGGCAGATAGGAAAAAAAATTAATGGTGACAAGGTGGATACATGGAAACTGATTAGGAGTAAGTAGAAAAGAAACACTACACAGATATTTATAAGAACAGCATGTTGAACATATAGTTTAATATATGTTTATTAAATGAATGAATGTAAAAAGAGGAATCGAATATAATTCCTAGAACTCTGGATTATGCATTTGAGTGATGGGCAGTGTTATTTACTGAGCTAGGTTTTATGATATAAGAAAGCCTTGGGGCTTCCCTGGTGGCGCAGTGGTTGAGAGTCCACCTGCCGATGCAGGGGACACAGGTTCGTGCCCCGGTCTGGGAGGATCCCACATGCCGCGGAGCGGCTGGGCCCGCTGAGCCTGCGCGTCCGGAGCCTGTGCTCCGCAACGGGAGAGGCCACAACAGTGAGAGGCCCTAGTACCGCAAAAAAAAAAAGAAAAAAAGAAAGAAAGCCTTAAATTTACTTAAATGGTGATAGTATAAAATAAAAAGTTAAGAAAAGATAAAGAGACTGCATCCCTTTTCCACTGTGAAAGGAGGGAGACAGCGTATGGTACAAATTTATTTAGGTTGGTGCATTTAAGATGTGAAGGTGTTGCTATATAATTGCCTCTATTTCATCTGAGAAACAGAGGCAAAGTCATGTCTCGAGAGAGAGAAAGGGCGTGGCAGAGTCAATACAATTTGAGACAAGTACAGAAAATTAAAACAGACATTGTGAAAATTATAATGGAGAATCAACAGAAAAAAACTGAATAACGTGGCATTGCTGAGATCTAGTTGTGGCTGGTGATCATTATGGATCCTATGCTGCAAGTTGTATTAATTACCCCCAGCATTGTCAAGCTGCCCAGGTGCACTCACAATAGCTGCTGATATTCAGGTATACATGACTTGGGAGTTTCACCAATGAGATATCACACAAGGAAAATCAAGTAAGCGAGGTTAGGAAATTAGAAAGAAAGCAGTTGAAATGATTCACCATGGATCTAAACTTCAAAGAGAAGGAAGTAAAATTAGAAGTTCTGTTCAATAAGGAGGAAGTAGGGAGGTCAATATTTTGATGGGGCTGATGAGGTCAAAGAAAAGGTGAAATGAGAGAGACTGAGCAGGCAGGCTGGTTACAGAAATGATTTATGAATTAGTGAATTAAAGATACAGGAGCATCTGATGAAAAGAGGGAGTTTGCTCATTTCAGTACCCACTCCCATTCTACAACTCACTAGCTGTATGACATCGGGTTGATTGCTTAATATTTCTGACCCTTTTCAGTACAATGGCATAAATCAGAGTATTTCAAATTTTAGTTTTATAAGAATCACCTGGATAGGTTGTTAAGCTACAGATTCCAGAGACTGATTTTTTTGATCTGGGATAGGGCCTCATAATATATATTTTCAGTTAGTTTCCAAATAATGTCAGGCCACAATTTTAGTAGCACTGCTGTGAACAGTTGTGATCTCACAGATATCATAACCTAAAGAGATAATGCATATAAATGTTACTTGGTACAGAGCAGGTAATCAAGTCATCAATTACTTTTCTCTTCTCAATGAATATTTACTTGTTGCTATGATATGAAAAGGTGAAGTATAAAAATGTACAGAAATGTAATAAGAGGATTAGTAGAAGGAATTCCAATTACCCAAATAAGTTGTCTCTGAGTCATTTTCAAGTTCTTACTTTTGACATTCCCAATCTCTTAGCCAAGTGATGAGAGCCCAGACTATGACAATAGTGCCAAAGGAGACTTCACAAATATTTCTGAGGAGTTTTGATATAAGCACTGATTTTGTGTATCATTGAGATCATATGGTTTTTGGAATTATTCATTTATTCCCTAACCATTTATCTTATATTCCTTTGTCAAATACCTCTTCACTCTGATAATTCCTATATAGCCATTGTCACCAACGGTTACATAATTCTTGCTCTGCTATCGTGGCCCCCCTACAGACCCAATTCAAAATTCTTTATAGTTCATAAATAAATTATTTCAACAAATATGAGCTAAGCTTTAAGGAAGCAACAAAAAGAAGCTGATTAGCCCTAGTTTTCATTGAGCTATGAGTACTGCTTCTATGTTGCTTCCTTCCAGAAAGATTTGGGTGATGGTAAAAAATATATTCAAACAATAAAACTGCTAATATAGAGTACTTATGAATAATACTATGGAAATAATGGAGAACAATATATATTATCATACATATATATATAGTCACTGTAATTGAGTATTCAATTTAGCTCTCAGATTAGCTACAGACAAAACTATATTTGTTTCATACAATTTTCATTACATAATAAAAGGAAAAAAATCAATTCCTCAGGATAATTAGTATTATTTCTTAGAAATGACTTTTAAAAGGAATTTATCACTTGGGACCTTATTCAGTGGATATTGAACAAAACAACAGACAACGCAGTTAAAAGTACTTTTGCAGTTGAACAGAGGTCATATAAAATAAATGTGGAATTTAACCTGGGCTCTATGTTCCCAGAGATGAGTGATGCTTAAGAACTCCCGCCCCAATCCAACACACACACTTTCGCGTTGAAGAAGGAGCTAATCTCAGAAGAACCGCCCTTCACAGTATGACTTACTGTCCATTCGTGCTCACAACTCCTGTAAATTAAATATGACTTCTTTGTTTATCTGCCTCTACAAAACCCCAAACCCTCTTCCTTTTCTTTGAGACCTTCCTCATTAATGATCATCCTCCTATACAATAATCTGCATAAAATCATCCCCTTAATCATGTGGGTCATATGGCCCATCACATATCTTGGTGCTGCATAGGAATTGGGAATAAAATATTAAAGCATTTTTCTGTTCAGGGTCTTAACCTTGTTCACTTGGCTAACTTCTCTTCCCTATTAAAAAAGTTTAGAAAATAGGTCAAACATCGAATTCCCATTACTTTAAAAAAGTTTAATTTTTACACATCTATTTCATGAGTCTTGAGGCCTTTAATATTCTGAAGGCCTCATGTTTCCATCTGTACATACTTACTATTCTGAGAAAATAGCAAATAATTTTTGAAAAGATGAAGGAATAATGAGGTCAAATTGAAGAAGGAAAAAAGAATAAAAGAATAGCTTCAGGTTTTTGTTCTCTCCAGGTCTTCAGGCTTGAATTGCTAATTTTTACAGAATTTTCCAACTATGAGCTAAATATTTTATAGTAGCCATCTCCACAGAAGTGAGCTCATCATGAGGCTTCTATTTGCATATTCTGGTATAATGCCTGTACTGCCTGTACTTTTCTGGTGATAATGAATTATGAAACAAAAAGTTCTCCTCCCAACGTTTATAAATTTGGGTGCTGGCACTTCCTGTCCTTAGGTTTACTTTTGAATTCTCTTTTTAACTTCATTGTCCAACTTACATATTTTACACACTTCTTCCCTTCAGAAAATATCAAAGATTTTCTTCACTCTGTTTTCCTTTCAATCTGAAACTAAAATGAGGTATTAAAGAAAACAGAAACAATACTCTGTTCACATGAGAAATGCTTTAGCCTTGCAGCCTTAGCTGGACTTCTGCTCAGGTGCCTTAACCAAGTCCTCTATAGGGTCAGTCCCAAACAGTCTTCAGGTTTTCTCCTCATTCAGCCTCCAACCCCAGTTCCAAATATTTGATACTCATTCTCAAAATTTTACATAGCAACTATATAAGCTAAGAGAATGTGACACCATTGCACAATAAGGAGCATTCCACTTGTTTACTGATACAGAAACTGATCTGTCACCAACACATAAAATTCTGGCTGGCATAGTAGTCAGAATTTGTCCTTTACTTCCTATACAGTATTTAACATTAATCATTACTATACATTCTTATTCTCACAATTTGTTGCATGACAGCAGGTTTCTTTCTTATAAAACTTGGTGAATTCTATTTGCTGGGAGCAAAGGAGACATGGCCTCTGCTTCATCCTAACAAAATTATTCTTGCTCTGCCATAGTAACTATAGTTATTGTAAGTGATCCTTAAACAGCTTTGAAAGAACAAAATAAATAAATCATGCATTATATTATCTTTTCAAATGTTATCTCCATTCATATTACAACTGGATCTCAAGAATGGCATTTTC
This sequence comes from Hyperoodon ampullatus, assembly GCF_949752795.1. Taxonomy (NCBI): domain Eukaryota; kingdom Metazoa; phylum Chordata; class Mammalia; order Artiodactyla; family Ziphiidae; genus Hyperoodon; species Hyperoodon ampullatus. The sequence continues at coordinate 19,269,399 of NC_136929.1, read as the reverse complement.
ATACTGTTTAATTATATTAAAAATAACACAGAAAAAAGAGGTGTATAAAGAGAGATGGAAGTGTTAGCAAAATATTCCAAAACAAAACATTTACAACACTGCATGAAAATATCCTAATGAAAACTGTTACATATTTAATACAAACATTTCATAAAAGTTCTGAAAGAAATGTGAAAATATTTTACCACTCTAACTGCAGGCACTTTTACTAGCCACTTCACCATAAACCAATGCTCATTTTAGATCTAATATTTACTTGTCAAGTTGATAATCAAGTGGAAATTATTCTTGTGTAAAATACATCATCATCTTACAAATATTCAGTTAAATTTGAATTAGTCATAGTCGTGATGTGTACAGTGATGCAGGAGGAAGCACCTGAAATATTAGATAGCTGCCATTTATAAGTATTCCTTTTACACTAGTGTTTGTGCTGAGAACTTATTGTTCAAGTTGTTCATAGTCAATCTATCTCCTTAGGAAGTATTATTTAGGCTTCTAAAGATCTCAATGAAAAATAAAAGGATATGTAATTAGTATAATGACCTGGAAAAACATTATTATGAATAAAAATCTGTCATTAGGGAACTCCATTTACTGATGGGCTTATTAGTAACCTTAATTTTAAAACTCTAGAATTAAAAAAAGACCAAAAACAAGCTATTAAAAAAGAGCACAGTACCTGAAAATATAAAAGTTCCCCCTTATTTTATTTAGGCAGACTGAAATTTAAAACAATTATACCCATATATAACTTGGTTTGGATTTCACGTAGCTTATTTTTGACTACAGAAAAATAAGTAAAAATGAATGTCTTCAAGAAATTTTGGAAAGCAATCATGAGTTGTTTATTGAATCTACTTGGCTATCTTACAGTGATAAATGCATATTCTCTTTGGCCAGTTATTCACTTTTCCCACAGAAGTAAAAAGAATTGTTACTAAGGATCTCACAATATTGTTTTTGATAACAAAAACAGGAAATGCTCCTAGTACCCATCCTTAGGGAGATGGTTAGATAAATTATACTCTACCTATGCTATAAAATACTTTGAAGCTTTTCAAATGAATAAAGTAGATATATATGTACCAAAATGCAAATGGAAACATGATACATTTAAAAAAAGATATGAATACTATATTCAATATTCATAAGAAAAATCAAGTGTGTGTGTGTGTATGTGTGTGTAGAGTGGATACAAATCTCTCCTTCAAACTCCCGCATTCAAAAATATAACTTAAAATCTTTTCTGTAATTCAATTTAATCTTTACATTGTCAGTTGGCAAAAAATTAATCTCAGTCAATTTGAGAGTTCATCAGTCTATTTAGCCTACCCTCTCTCTTTTATGGGTCCCATATAATCCTGGGATCTTCCATAGTGCTAAGGCACTGAAAAAAAGTGAACATCTAACCCTTATTCCTTGGCAGGTATCTACGATGGAATCTACTAGGATTTATTCATCATTTATTCGATCTTCCGTTGTCACTCCAGACGGCTGGAATTTATGGTTCCCTTGACTATGAGAGCAAAGCTCTTACAAATAAACAACTTTTGAGTAAGGAAGTTTGGGAATGCTTATGCAGCAAAGTTATCAGTGTGGGACATGGACAGGTAGTCACTCTCCTCCCAGGATTAAAAAACAAAACGAAAGTGGCAGGGGGTAGAGGTATATCAAATTAGTCTTTCCTCCCTCAATTTAACATCAGCCAAAATTAGTTTAAGCCAAGGTAGCTTCAGGGTAGAAATATAGACACATTCCAACTAAATTTGCTACTGAAAAACTCTCTGTAAACAATACACCCTTTTAACATAAGGTAGAATTTTTTTTTTTCATTTAGAGCTCAAGAGAGAATATGGCAAAGAAATTCTTTCAAAGCACCTGCCAAATTTAAGTGGAAGCTGGAAAGTCCAGCACAAAATATCTAATCATGAGCTAAGAAGCTGATCACCAATTTTGGCTGTCACAGATTTTAGGCCTGGGAGATAAAAATGAGAAAACATTCCAAACAGAATAAATAATAGAAAAACTGAATAGTCCCATATCAACTAAAATACAAATATGTGAATAAAATATTTACAAGTTATCAAATCCCAGATGTTTTCTCTGCCAAATTTTATGTATATATAAAACCACAGTTTTTGTACGTGTACACAAAGACACACACACATATATATTTCCTTCTCACTTGGTTTTATGAGGTCAACAAATTCTCAATTCCAAAATCTTACTAGGATATCAAAAGAACAACAATCAGAGGCAACCTCTCTCATAATCACAGTCGAAAATCTTAACCAATATATCATCAAATTGAATCTATCTATATATAAAAAGAATAATATTATGCATCATGACCAAATGCCGTGTATACCAAGAGAATGCAAGAGTAAAAATCATTTAATTTGCCACAGAAACAAAAAAATGGGGGAAAAAAACAATTACTTCAATAAATACAAAAAACTAATATGATAAAATTTAACACCCGTTAATGATAAAATCTGCCATTTGCAACAAGGGCATTACGCTAAGTGAAATAAGAGAAGACAAATTATGGATGATCTCTCTCATATGTGGAATCTTAAAAATAAATAAATAAACAAACAAACAAACAAACCAGGGCTTCCCTGGTGGCGCAGTGGTTGAGAGTCCGCCTGCCGATGCAGGGGACAGGGGTTCGTGCCCCGGTCCGGAAAGATCCCATATGCCGCGGAGCGGCTGGGCCCGTGAGCCATGGCCACTGAGCCTGCGTGTCCGGAGCCTGTGCTCCGCAACGGGAGAGGCCACAACAGTGAGAGGCCCGCATACCGCAAGAAATAAACAAACAAACAAACCATACTCATGGATACAGAGAAAAGATTGGTGGGTACCAGAAGCAAAGGAGGTGGAAGAAATGGGTGACCTGTTTTTGACCTGTTTTTTTTCCTTTTTATTACTTTAACTGAAAAAAAAGAAAAAAGTGCTCAATGGTCCAAAGGGGATTAATAAGCTTTAAGAGATATGGGGTCTCTCTATAGCCAAGTATCTAAAAACAAAGCTGCTAGCAAAGTAGACTAAAACTAAGTTAGTTGTTTTTGTTTTTGTTTTGTAAGACATGTATGTTTATTAGGGGCCAGAAGTCTTGGAGGAACTTCGGAACTCTGCTTACCGTTGGTACCTATCAAAAATTGTCAGCATTCAATGTATTCAATGGTGAAATGCTTTTTCCCTAAGAATTTTCACTAAGATTGAGAAGGAAACATGAATGTCCATTCTCGCAACTTCTGTTCAAAACTCTAACTCCTAAACAATGCAATAATGCAAGAATAAGAAATGGAAAACACAAAGATTAAAGAGGAAAAAATTAAAACGTCAGTTTTGCAAACTCAAGATTGTACACATAAAAATTTCAAAATAATCTACCCCCAAACTATTAGAATCAATAACTTAATTTCTGAAGTGTGCTGAATTAAATATCAATATACAAAGTTCAAATGTAGTTCAATATACCATTAGCAAATAATTAAAAATGAAATTAATAAATGAAACCATCTATCATAGCATCAAGAAACTTCAATACCTAAAAATAAACCTAGTGAACACTGTTCAAACATTCAACTCAAAAAAACTACAAAATAGTGAAAATGAATGAAACCTTTATGTTTTTACTATCCATGTTCATGGATTGGAATGCTCAATGTTTATAAATGTCAGTTCTCCCAAAATTACTCTTTAGATGTAATGTATCCTCAAACAAAATCTCATAATTTTGTTTTGGATTCCAAAATTCATATGGAAATCCAAACAACCAAAGAAACCCAAGAAGCTGCAGCATCAGCAATTATAGCATTTGACCAAAAGAATATGTAAATGCCCTTGAGACATGAAAAAGGTGCTCAAACTCATTAATCATCAGAAAAATTCAATTTAAATCCCAATGATAGAACACACCAACAGAAATCAGCAAAATTACAAAGACTAACAAATAATAAATTACAAAGATAGTGGTATTATTTATGCTGAAGATGGCGGGTTGTATATTTGTACATCCATTATGGAAAACTATTTAGCAGTAGCTTTATGAATTAAATAATTTGCACCTTCTAGAACCAGCAGTTCTACTCCCTGGCATGTATCAATCACACATGTAAAAATGTGGACAAAATGATATATATGTATGTTTATAGAAGCATAATTTTTTATAGCCCCAAACTGCAGTAATGTGGTTGAATCACACACACACACTACTGCCTGAAAGAAGCCAGGAAAAAAAAGTACATATTGTAAAATTTCAATTGGTATATAAATTTCAAAAACAAGACAGCCTGTACTTTTCTGAGTTCTGTAAAATCACTGATCCAACATCATCCCTCCATGTTTGGTGATTGTATCATCGTGGTATGGTACATTCTCCAAACTTGTATCATGAACTTCTATTCTCAACACACGGAAAATGATTCATTCCTTTTCTAATTGAAGATTTTCCTTGTGACTCACTTCCCTTTGGCTATTCTTTGCTGTCCCATCACTATTCTGTAAAGGAACCTTGTGGTAAATCAGGAGCCACAAACAACTGGTCTCCAGATATACAGTTTTACGTATATTTTTAAACTATATATTTTATTTGATATTTACAAACACATGCTTCTGAAATCTCCTAAAAGGATGGAAAACCCAGCTAAAAGCAGACAATCCCACACAGCAACTAATGGCCAAGGGCTGAACAAAAGCTACCTAGTAGGACACACACACCCCAGTTAACAGAATCCCTTCTTGACATAATGATTGCATAAGCATTTATTCTTGCCACATCTCATTTATTTATGTTATTTCATGGTCACAATGGGGCATTTGAACTAGTAACTCCTATTAAAATTCCTAACGAGCTACCCAACAGCTCTTGCAATTTCCCTTACTGAGAGAAATTTAGAAATTTCTCTTGCTTCTGAAACTAACTCCTTATAAAGGCAAGAAATGGTTTGTCAATTAGCTATTAAAACCTGCTTCTGGTTTACTTTCCTGGTTGGGCTGAAGATGTGTCATCTCTCCCAGGTTGATTTTCCATGATTCTCTATGTGAGAGTAATTTGATAGCAACTAAGGTATCGATTACTTCTTTAAACCTCTTTTCCTTCACTGAAACCTGTCATTAAGGATATGTGCTACACAGTATTTTAGAAAGTTACCTTTCCATTTTCTGCCTGAAATCAGTTTTATATTAGTTTTCTATTCTGGCATAACAAATTACCAAAAACTTAGCAACTGCAAACAGCAGACATTTATTATCTTACAATTTCTGCAGGTCAGCCGGCCAGGCAAGGCTTACCTGTGTCTTCTGCTTAGGGTCTCAAGAAGCTGCAATCGAGGTAACCTCCCAACTGTGGCTCCATGGTTAGAAGAGTCCACTCCCAGACTCATGGAGATGGCTGGCCCGTTGGGTCTTCGTTGCTGTGCACAGGCTTTCTCTAGTTGCGGTGAGCGGGAGCTACTCTTTGTTGTGGTGCACAGGCTTCTGATTGCGGTGGCTTCTCTTGTTGCAGAGCACGGGCTCTAGGCTTTAATAGTTGTGGCTCACGGGCTCTAACGCGCAGGCTCAGTAGTTGTGGGGCACAGGCTTAGCTGCCCCGCGGCATGTGGGAACTTCGCGGACCAAGGCTCGAACCCGTGTCCCCTGCATTGACAGGCGGATTCTTAACCACTGCGCCACCAGGGAAGCCCAGGCCGCAGCTTCTTGCTGGCTACTGACTGGAGGCACCTTCCGCCCATAGCGAGCCCTCAGCTCCTGGAGGCCACCAGCCTTTCCCGAAGGCAGCCCATAGTTCCTGGACACAAGGTTTTTCCCCACACGGCCACCGCTTCTTTAAGCCCCCCAAGATTTTCTAGAGCAGTCTGCTAACAAGATGGAGTCTGAGGTGACGTATTAGCACTCAGCAGCGTCCGTCGCTTTGCCACAGCCCACGGTTAATAAGCAAGCCAAGCAGCCACCAAGCGCTCCCTCCGGTGCTGCCGGCCCGGCGCCTCACGGAGAACGCTGCCCGCGCAGAGACTGGGCGCTCAGAAAAGACGCCACACCCCGCGCGCCTGGAAGCTTCCTTCCACGGAAGTGCTGCGTCCACTTCCTGGACCTGAACCTTGAGGGGCAGCAGGTGCGCGAGGGCGGAGATGCTCCTGAGATGACGGACCGGGACTGCTGGGGCGTGTCCCCCACCGACAGACCGAGTCGCAGGCGGTGTGAGCCGAGGACACCCGGCTCCTCTCAGGGCTCAGCGCCCGCCCGCCTCCCGCTCCCAACGCGCCGCAGGCTGAGACCCGCTCTCCTGGCGGGCACTTCCGGCCGCTCCCACGGTCGCAGCGCCTGGGCCGAAGGTTCTCACACGAAGGTAGGAAACCAAAATCCGTTTTCATTTCTTAAAGAGTTGAGAACTGCGTTCCAAAACTTGGCAGACAGTAAAAGGGTGAATAAACTTACAGGTTTAAACGCAAACCATTTTCCAATTCAAGGCAAGTAACTGCCCACAGGGTTCTGGCGGGAAAACCTCCGGTGGGAAAGGCAACCGGGTCCGAAGGCTCAGCTTTGAGGGCGGTCATGGGATTCCACAAGGGGGTGAACATCAGGAACCTGAGAAGTCCCTTCAGAGTTACAACGTAGGGCATAGTGTTTCCCCAGCTTTATCGAGATATACTTGTCAAATAAATATTGCATGTATTTAAGGTGTACAATGTGACGCTTTGGTACATGTATACATTGTGAAAGTGTTACCATAATCAAGCTAATTAACAACATGTCCATCACGTCACAGAGTTATATTTGTGTGTGTGTGTGTGTGTGTGAGAGAGAGAGGTAAGAACACTGAAGATCAACTTGCTTAGCAAATTTCAAGTGTACAATACAGGATTATTAACTAGAGTCAATATGTTTCTTGATCTGTTCTTTTTTAGCCTTAAAATTAAGGCTACTGCATTAGTTACATTGACTTCCCACAGTATTGAAGAAAACAATTAATGAATGACACTTGGTGTAAACAATCCGATTTCTTGACCTCTCTCTTTTTAAAATTAAAACCAATGATCGCAATTTAGGGAATAAAAATATGATCTTCTAGATAAATTAAGTGACACACTGTTTTCCACATAAAATATGCCAACATTAATTTGTGCAAATAGTAATAAATGGAGTAACTGGAAATAATGATTGACTTAGATGCCGTTATAAAAGAAACACTATTCCTCTTGTCTTTCACACAGATGAATAAATGTAAATATATAATTTGTAATCAATAGAGTCAGGAGAGTCAAATAAGGAAAAGCTGAAGCTATATATAGTTTCACTGAATAATAAAGAATTATGTAATGTACTAGTCTGGATTTATGCATAGAAATTCAGGAAGTTTCAAAGCAGGAATTTGGGGCAGTAGATTTTTATCATCAAGTTTTTATAAATAACCAGAATCTATAATGATAAATAATATAGAGGAACCACAAGTGTAAATGTTTTCAAGAAGCACTATAAAAGTCTTTTAGATTCTGTTCAGAAAATCATTCAAAGTGTGTGTGAGTTTGGAGGTGGAGGGGATGTCAACCAATCTATCAAAGCTGCAAGGCTTTTTAAATGGTTCAATTTAATACTCCTTTGAACTTAGTGTCTAATTTATTCAGATCTGTTTTCTTTCTCCCTGTCTCTCTCTCTCTCTCCCTGTTGAAGTTAATAGACTATCATGTAGTGGATAATAATGAAGCCTCTAGTTTCAAACTTAGCAAGTCTGAGTCTTCACTTTAAAATATATTGTATGATGGTTTGGTAATTAATGGGATAGTATGTCTGTTAAGTTGTATAATAATGCCTAGTACATAAAAAGTGCCCAATATATCTTGACTATTTTTAATGAGGAAAAAATGTGCACATACACATATGAATGTATGTGCATTATACATATAGGTATAGATGTACACCTACATATGCATATGTAATATTCAACAATATACGTACACATACCCATTTTGTCACATAAAAATTAATGAAAAAATATAGGCCGATATATTCTTAGTTGACTTTAGCATTTCACAGTACCTGAACACACAAAATGTTGAAATGAATTAAGTGTTTAAGCAGCAGTAGGACTTGAAAACTTCCCAAAGGCAAAGTGAAAGAGAAAAGTGTCATTGGTGGAAACCACACTGTGGACTACTTAATGCACTTTGTCTATTAGCTAAGGAATTCTTAAACTGTCAAAGATGAATAATTGTCAAATGCTTCCCTATCCAACAAAATTTATAACTTACTTTAGTATTATCTCTTAGCTTAGTATTCTTCCATTATTGATACTATGACATTTTATTATAAACTTTCCAAATAACAGCAGTTTTATTCCTTCTAATGCAGTTCTGCAGATTTTGTCTGTGTTCTGTCAATTATGTCAAAAGCATATGCAGCAACACATTACAATGTGAAAAATAACATTTTTTACTTAAATACACTATATTTGCAAATTTGAGTACCTTAAATTTATCATTTATATAAATATCTTACTCCAATAATATAATGTGCTGTTAATATGACCTGTCTCACCGAGATAAGGCTAATTACTCCACAGTAAAATGCAATATGTCACCAAATGGTGGTAAGGATAGAGAGAAACGATTTCTCATACATTGGTGGTGAGAATGTAAAACGGCACAACCACTCTGGAAAATATTTTGGCAGTTTTTTTAAAAAAAAACAACGGAAACTAAAAATGCTCTTAACATATGACTCAACAATCTCACTACTAGCCTTTTATCCCAGAGAAAACTTACGTTGATACAAAAACCTGCATGTGACACTTTATTTGTAATAGCCACAAACTGAAAACAACCAAAATGTCCTTCACTGGATTAATGTTTAAACAAACTGTGGTGCATCCATATCATGAAATACTATTTGACAATAATCAGGAACTATTTGTACCCAGAACAATTTAGAGTAATCTCAAAGGAATTATGCTGAAAGAAAAAAAAAAAGCCTTACTCAAAAAGAATATGTATTGTGTGATTGCATATATGTGACATTCTTTAAATGGCAAAATTATAAGGATAGGCTGGAAGGAGATGGGAATGAAAGGTATAAAGTATGAAAAGGTAGCAAGAGGGATCTTGTGGTGATAAAACAGTTCTGTATCTTGAGTGTGGTATAAATTACATCAAACTACAAGTGCGTGCATGCACACACACACACACACTCCAACATATACACACACACACAAGTGCAGGTAAAACTGGTGAAATCTGAATAAGGTCTGTGGATTGTACCAATGTCACTTTTCTGGTTTTGACTATGTCAAAGATAGACAAATCTGGATACTAGTTAAGATGGTGAGGACAGATTTTAATTAGTATATACTATTGCAATAGGGAAAAGAGTCCAGCATGAACTGAACTTTTGTTCTTTGCATAAATGACTGGGTATTTTAAAGGGAAAATGAAGGATTATGGAGGGAGATGAACAGGGGCTCAGTAGAGTCAGGAAAGTGAAAAATTACAAAAGTCTGGAAATGGGGGTTAGTCCCTGTGAAACACATTTGGGTTTGCTAACTGATCCTTATCAAAGTTAGGCTCCTATCTTCCCACAGAGACTGGGAGACAGGGCCCCTACCTTCAGCTATTGACTGGAAGAAACAGTCATTTCTTTTGGCAACCTTGAGTTTTCTCAGGCAGGCATTTTCTGAGAGACTATGGTCAATCTAGCGATGAGGCCTTTCCGTGTTAGAATCTAGTGTTTGTTCAAGTCTTTATAGGCCAAGATTGAGGCCTAGTAGAGAAGAAGGCTCAGAGGAGCCTGGCTAGAGTTTGATCAATGAGAGAATGTTTGTCAACTGTATTTACGTAAGATGTCACCAACCGGGAAAAACTGAGTTAATGGTACACTGTCTCTTTACTATCTTTACAACTTCCTGTGAATCTATAATTATTTCAAATTAAAAAGTTAAGGGACTTCCCTGGTGGTGCAGTGGTTAAGAATCTGCCTGCCAATGCAGGGAACACGGGTTCGAGCCCTGGTCCGGGAAGATCCCACATGCCACGGAGCACCTAAGCCCGTGTGCCACAACTACAGAGCCTGTGCTCTAGAGCCTGTGAGCCACAACTACTGAAGCCTGCACACATAGAGCCCACGCTCTACAACAAGAGAAGCCACCGCAATGAGAAGCCCGCACACCACAACAAAGAGTAGCCCCTGCTCGCCGCAACTAGAGAAAGCCCGTGCTCAGCAACAAAGACCCAATGCAGCCAAAAATAAATAAATAAGTAAAATAAAAATAAAATTTAAAAAAATTTTAAAAAATAAAAAGTTAAAAGTATGCAATGTGTTATATGTTTATAATTTAAGATTGATAATCTTAAGGTGTTTAGAATGTGCCATAATCATTAGCAATAAAAAGGATAGAGAATTTTATGATATGCCATTATTCATTTAGGATTCATAAAAAATGTTTTTCTTACCAATATATTCTTAGCATTAGGTAGTGTACCTTCCACCTTTTAGGTGCTTAGTTAATTTTGTGTAGTAAATGAATATATGGATGGTAAGCTTATTAGTATTTATTAGGATTGTCCAGTTCTCTTTAACATGACTTTATATTCACCAAGAATTTTATATTAGCCTTATTTGGTAAGAAGCAGAGCTTCTTTCTTATATCCTGAGAGAGTACACTCTTCACATCATAGTCTAGGAAAATAATGATCCACCCTGTATTTGCTATTTTTCAAACATATATGTTGATATTTATTTTTCAATGTAAATCAATAAATCGGTATTAGGTTTCATTCAGTGGTCACCTTTATTTATTTATTTTTTTGGTTGTGTTGGGTCTTTGTTGCAGTGCGCGGGCTTCTCATTATGGTGGTTTCTCTTGTTGCAGAGCCCAGGCTCTAAGACCGTGGGCTTCAGTAGTTGTGACACAAGGGCTTAGTTACCCCGCGGCATGTGGGATCTTCCCAGACAAGGGCTCGAACCGGTGTCCCCTGCATTGGCAAGCAGATCTTAGCCACCGCGCCACCAGGGAAGCGCAGTGGTCACCTTTGAGTTACAATACAGCAAGTCAGTTTTCTGGATTAGGTTCCTACATTAATGGAATCAGCATTCCATACAGGAAAACTGAAAGTCATATCCTAGGCCAATGATAATGACCTACAATCCTATGAAGACCTACAAGAAGCTCCTTCTATTTTTATTTCTTATCTTTAAAAAATAAATGTACATTGTTCTTATTAACAACTTTTTTAAGGTGAATTGCTTATGGAAAACAGTATTCAACAGCAATCTGCTTATTGCTGAAGTAGGGTTGGCAGTCAAGGTATGGTGACCAAGAGAAGGAGAGTAAGATGAAGGAAAAAGCTAAGTTATTTGAGAGTTCCCTCTCGCCAGGAATTTCACTAAAGTCAGACTTGACCTCAAACCACTCAAATAGGAGACTCAAATATTATAGAATTTCTAGTCTGCTGTGAAATATTCCTGAATAACGCTTACAACTTTTACAGTCTTATCTCTTGCATATTTTTATTTTCTGACGTACAAGCACAGTGGTGTAGGGTGTCCCAGCCCCTCAAGGGGCAGAGCCACATGTACAGTGCAAGGTCTGTATGTTGGCTCAACTCCATATTAGCACACTGTCAAAATAAGGGATGATGTATAAATCTATATACTCTGCCAACAACAGCATATAAACTACCTGGAGTTGATCCAGCTCTACATAGAGGGCACCTTTATTCAGCAAGCCCAGAATATTCTTAAGATGTCATGTTGGTGAAGGATGCTATCAAGGGTAGAAATTTGTGGAATGTTCGACAGTAATATGCAGCATATCTTTCCAATTGTTTACATTCTGTGTATCCTTTGTATTACAAAAATAAGTATTTTATGTTTGTTATATAGTTTATTCATACAATTGTATGTGTTTTAAATATAAATTCATAATGCATGGAGATATATTATGTGTCAGAAATATTAAAAAGCACTTGATGTAGGTGAAAACCAGGCTTCTGTAAATGGAAATAGATTATCACAAGAAGAATTGTAAGAGAATAAAGAATGAGTTGAGAGGGAGACAAGAGATTGATACAGTTAAACTCAGGTGATTTCTAGTTTTCCAGTACATGGAGTGTAGCTACAGTCTTGGGTTACTAGAAACTGTCATTTGAGAAACTTCTACTTTTTACTTCGAAGTATTTCATTAAAATATAAATTGAGGTAACTCTGGAAGGATGAACACTCTGTCAAGCTTTGGGTCTACTTGCAACTGAGAAATGACAGCAACCCGAATATTGCAAAAAGCCGGATGGAGAAATTAATGATATAGCTGTTCAGAGCTGACCTCTGTAACCATGATTGTGATGAGATTTTTCACACTGTAATAAAATCTGATACCATTTCTGTGTGGACCAGGTATCTACTTCCCTAGGCAGTGATATCCAGGTGCAGGTAGGAGGATGCGGGAGGAAAGGTGCATGGAGTGCATAGAACTATACTGAATAAGGAGCAAAAGTAAATTTAAGGCTTATAGTCATAAAGATGGAAAAACCTTTAATAGTGAAGTTGCTACTGGTGGTAAGAAAATCAAAAGAGAGCTTCCTATCTAAAATGTCCTTCCTGTTTTCCTCATAATAACTTCTTATGATTCTGAATCTGAGACAAGTTAAAAATACTAGAGTTGCTGATTCCTTCAAACAATTTTCAAAAATGAAGGGTGATTCTGGGCTGTTCTGACCCTATCCATAAAGTCTAGAAGCATTTCTCTTTCTGATATTTTAAGAAGGGAACTTTAAAAACCAGGTTTTCAGATATTTTAAATATGAAAAAATGGAGGAGATATAGATCTAAAAATGCACACTTTATTACATACAGTGAAATGCCACACCCCATGCTATTCTCCATTTCCAAAAATATTATCACTAATAGGAACAGATAGAACAGCAGGACCATTTGTAGCTCTTTGCCTTTAATATTGGTAGAATATAACACCTTTTTAAAAGGAAAGTTGTATAAAATATAATATCATTATCGTTTCCAAACCACAAATTTATAAGTAGTATACATTGTGATATTTGTAGGGGAGAAAAACTTTTCCTTTCTTCTCAGCAAGGTTCTTTGATTGGTCTACAAATTAAATTGACATGAAACATTAACAAGAGAAGAACAAATTTAATTTCATATGTACGGGACCCCCAAATATATGAGACTCAAAGAAGTAACCAAAGCAAGTGGCTTGTATACCTTTTAGACAGAGAAACACTAAATTTGTGAATAATTGACAAGACAAAAGTTTGGGCTTGGGATAGTAAATTAGTGAAGAAGTAACATGTTTATTTATACAGCCTTCTCAGCCCTAAATTCCCTGTCCCTGGTGATAAGGATGCCTTCTACCCTTCTGGTACAGGGAGGGTATCTTTCACAAGGGAGATTTATTTCCTGCTTTCAGGGGGACAAAGGAAGGTCAGAGTGTCCTTCTTGTACCAGGTCTTTCTTAAATAACTTTAATTCAAAATAATCAATATGCCAGAGTGGCACACTGTCATGTTAAATTATTGAGTACTTTTTAGCATATCCAAATGTTAATTGATTAATCATTTCTGTAGTTAAAACTTATTAGTTTAAAGCACTAATTTTGCTTCAAAAAAGTTATTGCTCCTGTTTTGTCAGAAATAAAATGGAAAAGAATAATCTCCCATAAAAATTGAAAATCCTTTTTCTTTGAATTCAAATGAGGCTTCTTCCACAATCCAGAATTTGAATTCTCTGAAACATTTAGATGTGTTATTTGAAAAATATTCTTGACTTAAAAACAGCTAGTTATAAACAAGCAATTTGTATATTTAGTTTAAATATTTAAAACCAACTTATGTATTAATCATAAAATGAGGACAGAAGTGCAATCTCATTACATGCTTGAAAAATACTGATCATTTATTTACCTTAAGAAAATTTACGTTTAAATTGTATTTCTATCCATGCAATTCAAATAAATGGTCTTCTTAAACTTCACAAAAGTATTTTTGTATATTCTAAAAATCTACCTTAAACAAACAAGAAATCTTTCTTATTTTTATTCCACAGCTATTGAACTGTAAGGTACAAATAACAAACTCATTATCACACTTCAGTTTGTTTTGGAGAACTATTATAATTTAGTGGAGTGAAGAGTTTCAGTAGAAGGATAATGTGTAACTACCAAATGTAGCATAGAATGTTTAGGTTGTAAATAGTAAAATATAAATGATAGGTTACCGCTGTTCTATGCAACTTACTCTTAACTCAAGAAAAGTTTGGTGTGTAATTTCAAACTCTATAAATTCCCGCAGTTTATTACTTATTACTTATGGATTCAGCCCAGAAAACATGCTGCATTCTGTTAAGTCATTACAGATTTCCTTCTAAGAACTTTTAAGTACATAATACTGTTTTTGCAGATAGATGAACTAAATAAAGATTTATTGCTATGTTTACTTTGCCTGAGGCTAAAAACTCTGATTGGATGAAACAAAGTTCTTTTCCTGGTACAAAATTTTATTGCTCTGATTGAAAGTGTTTCTTCTTTTCATTATAGTAGCATAAGGTAAGGCAGTTATTAAGCACCAACTCTCTTACAGATACTCTGATAGGCAGTTTCATAAATGTCTTCTCAATTTATATTAATGAAAACAGTCATTTATTACAAAAGCACTGCATGTTAATTTCTATTTATTTTGCTGAATGTAATATGGACTAATAGGAAGCATAGTTTTTCATATATTTACTGCAGAACCCAGATTCTGTCCAATAAATCTGAGTATGTTTTGGGAACTGTTTATACAATCTAGCATTGCAGGGAATAAATGCTCATACGCAAATTAGTAAAAAGTATAACACTTTAAAAACATTTTCTACATATTACAATGCATTAAAAATTTTTAAATGCAATAGGCAGTATATATAAAGTCCCCAAATCAAGGAGCATCACTGCTATAAACTTTGCCATAAACTTCAAACATCATTTTGCACACAAGTTATTTTTAATACCTGCCATTTCTTTCCTTTGGTAGTTCTTTTTAGATAATAGATTCTAGCCTTAGGTGCAGTTCTACTTTTAATTTAAGTGGAAATATAAAAGCATGAAATTCTCCTTTGTAGACAGTGTTTTGCTACTGGACATTATCATCAGAGGGATGAGCCATGACTGACCTTGCAGTCTTCATAATAAAAGACCTCATTTACAGTTACCTCACACCAGAGAAGAATAACACCCCTTCAAAATTTGAAGATATACACAATATTTTTATATAAATCAAAAACACTTTTAAAAATGGAAACATTTAAAAATGGGAATGGTGTGGGGTTAGCAACCCTTAACATGTTTCTCCTAAATTATCATAATATATCTATGACAACTCGGAGAAGATGTATCTCATGAAATACATAAAAAAATTAGACTAATAATAACTGTTGCTAGAATCTGAGAGCTTTCTGAGCTATAATCAGAAAATGACTGGAGCAATTCTCAAAATTTCAACTATTAGCTCGCAAAATTTTGGCATTTGAAACATTTGCTGTTTTCTATACAGAAAGGTAGATATAAAGAGATTTCCCCACCACTAAGGGGCTCAGTTTCTATGCCAATCTGGAAATTAGACAGGGAGCTCTCTTCTAAAAACAGTCTGTTCAGTACCCTGGTACACTTCTCCCCAGTAGCTCTCCTTGGGCAGCTGGGGTTTTTGTTTGAGGACCAATTCTAGAATATAAAATAGTGTTTCTCATTCAGTGTTGTAATGACAGACACCATCCCACCCATCTTCTGGTCCTTTGTGATCTCAAGCCTAATTCTCCAAGGGGGAAAAAGACAACAAATTAACAACCAAAATTGAAAAATAAGTAAACACAGCCAAACAAACCTATGAAGAGTGGTTTTTGTTTTTGTTTTTGTTTTCTTTTACAATTTACACTGAAGATACTATGTATCTCATACAGCAGTGTCTTAAAAACAAATCTTTGGATGACATTTTACAACAGATTTAGAGTGCAATCAATCAAAAATTCACTATTTAATAATTAGTAGAACAAAACGACTTGATCTCAGAGATGTGGTGAAGAAAGCCTTACATGCTTCAGTCAACAATAGAAATGAAAAATGTTATGGAAAAAATTTGGCAATATAACTTGTGGTCTAGATGTGAAGGAAATAAAAAGGTTACCTGACTTTATGCAGTTAATACAATATTAAAAAAGTGATTAAACTAATCTCCTTAGAACGAGTACGTTTTAGAGAAAGCTGATTTTGTGTCCTCTATAAGTCCAATAATATTGTTATTCAGCAGGTAATATTTACATCACTATATTGTAATAAAAAGTGTTTATGACCTTTTGTTTTTCAGAATCAAAGACAGAGTATGAAAGAATTATAGCCATGTAATGAATTGTCAGTGTTATAAATACTGACATTGTGAAAGAAATGATGTCATTCAGGAGCTGAGAGTAAGAGGGCAGAGAGGTTGGAGAGATACAGCAGTGCTAGTTGTAGCATTTCATATAAAGAAGTAAAAATATACCATGTAAATTTGTTGGTTCAAATTACATTGTAACACAGTATTCAGATTTATAAGAGTGATAAAAAGGAAAAACAAAATAAAAATAAATCTAACAAAGATTGGAAGTAATGGGCAAGTGGGAAGAGAAGATTATGCAGGTCAGCTACCTATATCATCTCTTGTAGTAGAGTGTAAAAAGATAGGCTTGATGTTGATAGATAGGAAATAATTGTAAACATATTACTTAAATTAAAAAGGTGATTACCAGAATAATAAATAACAGAAATTATCAAATATCATGATTTCCAAGAAATAGGATTAGGGATTAGGAGAAGTTTTTCAACACTGTTCTTTAATTTTTAAATGCTTATATCAATTTTGGAATTTACAAAAGAAATGAAGAAAAAAATAAGTTCTGAGTTAAATCACAGGCCCATAAGAAGCTGAGATGAGTAAGTGCTAAATTAATGTTTTAGTTGAATTTATCCACTCCATAGCAATAAAATAGAGTGTATAAATAGTGAATAGTCATTTAAAAAAGCATTTAGCTCATGTTATTTATTTCTCCCTATAATCATTAGCTACTGAAAGCTGCTATATAGGGCATGCTTCTCTAGGCCAGGATTACATTTGTAAAAATCTAGAACCATGAAGGACAGCAGAATACAGAAGTGTACATAGGACAGTGAAACTGCAACACCCAGATGGCTGCAGTCAGCAGGAGTGTTAAATTCTGGGGCAAAACAGTTATACATCGATAGAATAAATGTTTTCTGAACTTTGTGAAATACTTTCCAGGTATGACTTAGCCTAGATGTTGTTTTCTTTCCCCTAAAACTAGGTCAATCTTTATAACTCCCCTCTTGGCACTGGTGTACGAAGATGAAATTTTTCCTTTGAGGTCAAAGGCAGTTGTGACAGGCACAGTTTTATCAAAACTGAGAGAAAGAAATATCCCCCTTTAAGTTTCCAGGTAAGATGATATTGTGCAGCAGATAATAGGGGAAAAAAGGGGGGATATAGTCAGAGCTCTAGAAAATCAGATGATGAAGAACCTATAGTCAGCACCTGAATTTCTTATAACTATAGGCAAATACATTGAGAAAGCTTGGTAAAACATTTGCTGTAAAAAGAAAATGATTACTGATGGAGACTGATTTGAGACAAATAAACATGTCAAAATTTAGAACCAAGAAATAAAAGAGAACAATAAATATCAGACGCAAATAGAATTGTGAAGTTACCCTTGCTCACATCCCTCAAGAAGAGAAACGTTGATTCCCAGATGAGGCTGAAAGAGTTAAAAATCATCTTGTACTTAGGTCTGTATATTAATTTTAAGCATGGATGGATGGATGTGAATATACGTGTGTGTTTGAATCTTCTAACATGTGTTTTAATTCTGATACTAAATTATATATTGTTTATTGCTTAGTATTAATGTAGTTAATCTCCAGTGATGCTTGTGTGTACATGATTCTATAACTGAGTAGCAAGTTAGTTATTAGAGATATGGAAAGTTGGAAAATATTTTAAACTGATATTTTAAGTCAGATTCTGTATAAAAAACCTTTGAAGAATTCTTAAAGAATGTTGACTGTGACAGGCAGAATAATGCCCACCTAAAGATCTCTACATTCTAATCCCTAGAACCTGAGAATGTGTTAATATAAATGGAAAAAAAAAAAAAAGAGACCTTACAAATGGAATCAAGGTTAAAGACCTTAAAACATGCAAAATATTATATATTATCTAGGCGGACCCAATGTAATCATTTGGGCCTCTACAAGTGTTAGAGGAAGGCAGAATAGTGGGTCAAAGAGATGCAGCAGAAGAACAGGTAGAAGAGATTGAAGATAGAGGAAAGGGCCAGGAACCAAGAAATACAGGCAGCTTCTAGAAGCAGAGAGCAACACAGCTGAGAGGGAAATGGGGACCTCCATCCTACAGCCTCAGTGAACTGAATTCTGTCAGCAACTCAAATAAGTAAGGAAATAGATTCTCCCCTAGAGCCTCTAGGAAGTAACTCTATCTTCCCAACATATGTATTTTAGCCTAGAGAAACCCGTTAGGCTTCTGACATAGAGAACTACAAGATAATAAACGTGTGTTGTTTTAAGATGCTAAATGTGTGATAATTTGTTGTGGCATCAATAGAAAACTAACTGCTTCCAAACCATTACTCTGTTACAATTATATGCCTGATTATATGCTTACTATGAATTTACTATGTGAACAGTGCTAGTAAAGGACATCACATAAGTGTAATCTCCACAAAATTCTATGTTTTAGACATTATTATTTCTATCTAACAGATGAGAAAACTGAAGTCTAAAAAGGAAAAGTAACTTAAGAGCTACACAGCTGGTACACTCTGTGACTTGTATTCAAAAACAAGACTTCAAATCAGATTGTGTTTTAAACCTCTGTGATCTACATTTATACTTTTATGTACACATACTTCCACACATACCCACAAATTCCTACTTCATTTACAGAAATTCATCATAAGAATCTGTAAGTAACATAATGGTTTGTGGAATATTGATCAAGTATTTTATTAGAGTGCTTCTCCATTTGAATAAAAACTTATCTTGCAATGTGTATTTAAATAAGTGTAAATTACTTTTCTTAATCCCTTTGAATACATTTACCTTAAAAAGTTTGTAAGCACTTTTACTGTATTTAAGGCTAAACATTTACTTACATAAATTTTGAAACTACCTCAGATTGCTAAAAGTAATTTTAGCAATATAAATAAAATATGTGCATTTAAATATATGCAACATAATCCCCCAAATTAAATGAAGCTTAACAATGAGTGACAAGCTAAAAGTAAAACTAATTCTGGGTCACAAAAATCATAGAAATAACAGAGACAATCAACTTTCATATAACATATCTGAGGCTTAGTTTGCATATTAGACAAAAAGTTGCATTAACATTTCATTATCTAATTTTTCCTGAAGTTTATCTTAGCACTACCATTGCACCGCTTCCATCATTACCCGCTTCCCCTCAAAGAGGACTGAATAGTTCAACTCATGGGAGGGGCAGAGTCTTAGTGTGGACTGAAATCTTGAGAGCCAGAGCTGAAGCAAACCTTGAGATAGGGTGAGACACCACGTGCAAGGATGAACTGAGCCCTCTGTGGGAATAGAGGTAACATTGAAAAGTGAGAGTAGAAGTTAGGGACATATAGAGAAGAATTATTTTTTTCAGAAAGAGACAAGACAAAATAAATGCTAGTTACTTGTATCAGAAAGAGTGTAAATGAGAGTTTGCAATTTAGGTAGAATGGTCAGAGAACACACTAGAATGATTTTTTAAAAAAGTCATGCCAGTATCAAGGTGGTGAGTTTTTATATGAAAAGAAAAATATGCACCCCTGTATTATTGCAGCGTTATTTACAACAGCCAACATGTGGAAGCAACCAAAGTGCTCATCAATAGATGAATGGATAAATAAGATGTGGTATATATATGAATATCACTTAGCCTTAAAAAATGAAATCTTGCCATTTGTGACAACATGGATGGACCTAGAGGGTATTAAGCTAAGTGAAGTAAGTCAGAGAAAAACAAATACTGTATAATTTCACTTACACGTAGAATCTAAAAAACAAAGCAGATGAATAAACATAACTAAACAGAAACAAAGTCATAGATACAGAAAACAATCAGATGGTTGCCACAGGGAGGGGGCAGGGGAGAAGAGAGAAACAGGTGAAGGAGATTAAGACTTCCAAACTTTGTTACCCAAAAAAAAAAAAAAAAAGTCACAGGCATGAAATGTATGGTGTAGGGGATATAGTTAATAATGATGTAATATATTTGGTGACAAATGACAATTAGACTTATCATGGTGATCATTTTGAACTGTGTAGAATATTAAAGCACTATGGTGTGTGCCAGGAGCTAGCATAGTGTTGTAGGTCAATTATACTTAAAAAAAAAAAAAGGGGCTTCCCTGGTGGTGCAGTGGTTGAGGGTCCGCCTGCTGATGCAGGGGACACAGGTTCATGCCCCGGTCTGGGAGGATCCCACGTGCCGCAGAGCGGCTGGGCCCGTGAGCCATGGCTGTTGAGCCTGCGCGTCCGGAGCCTGTGCTCCGCAATGGAAGAGGCCACAACAGTGAGAGGCCCGTGTACCGCAAAAAAAAAAAAGCAAAAACTCATAGAAAAAGAGAACAGTTTTATGACTACCATAGGCAGGGAGTGGGGGAGGATTAGATGAAGACAGTCAAAAGGTACAGACTTCCAGTTATAAGATAAGTACTAGGGATGTAATATAAAACTTGATAAAGATAATTAATATTGCTGTATGTCACAGATGAAAGTTGTTAAGTGAGTAAATCCTAAGAGTTTTCATCACAAGGAAAAACAATTCTTTTTTTCTATTTCTTTAGTGTTATATCTATATGAGATGATGGATGTTCACTAAGCCTATTGTGATAATCATTTCATGATGTATATAAGTCAGATCATTATGTTGTCACCTTAAACTTATAACAGTGCTGTGTGTAAATTATATCTCAATAAAACTGAAAGAAAAAATACCCTAATGCAGAAATGAAAAATGTGACTGGAAATGGGTGAATGAATTGGGTGGGGAGAGTAATAAGAGATGACATTGAGATTATGTAGACAGGGATTAGACCATATAGTGACTTGTGGAACATGATACATTGTTTGAACTTTATTCTGAGCTCAACTGATAGTAATTGAAAATGTTTACTTAAAAAATTAATTTCTTTTATTTACATAATCTGATTATATTTTAATATACATGGGAGTGTTTTCAGAAGATAATACTGGCTACAGTATGAAGAGTAGATTGTAAGGAGTCCGGAGTAGAAGCAGTAGACCTTCCTGCTACTGCAAGTGCCATGAGGGATGCTGCTGCTGTTTGGATTAGGAGTTGAAGACAGGGCCTGTTAACATATGACATAGTGGATGTGAGAAAAAGAGAGGTATTGAGAGTGACTTTTTTGGTCTGGACCAGTAAGCTGGATAGGGCCATTTGTTTAGTTGAAAATGACTGGGGTAAAGAACAGGCATTTAATAGATATCAGTAATATTGACTTTACAGTAAAACCCCCACTTAAGGAAGCAGTAATGCCCTTGGAAAGGAGGGTGTGAATAATTGCTACTGTCTCCATCTGGGTAGGAAGAGTTCTAAGAAGGCCCCCAATATTCCCATTCTAAGAATTCCCTCCCCTTCAGTGTGGGTGAGAGCAGTGAGTATAATGGGGTATCACTTACATAATTAGGTCACTAAGCCATTGACTTTGAGGGTAGCCCTGACCTACCCCGGTGAGATCTTTAAACGAAGATGATGTATCATTGAAAAGATCTCCTGTAGGCCTGAAAGAAAGCA
Organism: Hyperoodon ampullatus; assembly: GCF_949752795.1. Taxonomy (NCBI): domain Eukaryota; kingdom Metazoa; phylum Chordata; class Mammalia; order Artiodactyla; family Ziphiidae; genus Hyperoodon; species Hyperoodon ampullatus. Next base: position 19,247,518 of record NC_136929.1, on the reverse strand, counting down.
AATAACCATGTATGTTGTAAACTACCTATGGAGGAGGCCCCAAGGCTGACCTGAAGGAAGCCTCTAGAATCCTCTAGGAGCCAAAAGCTAGCAAGATAGGGATCTCAGTGCTCATGCCACAAGGAACTGAATTCTGCCATTCATCTGAATGAGATTTGATGAGGACCCAAAGTTCCAGATGAGAAAAGTACCCCAGCTGGCACTTTAGTTTCTGTTTCATGAGGTCCTAAAAAGACAACCCAATTATGTTATTCTTGGAACTTCTGATCTACAGATACTGGGACAATAATTTTGTGTTCATTTAAGGTGATAAATTTGATACTGGGACAATAATTTTGTGTTCATTTAAGCTGATAAATTTGTGGTAATTTGTTATAACATTAAAATAAAACTAATACAAATGTTGGTATTTTGGAAGTGGGGTGCTGCTAATACAAACACTTAAAATTTGGGAGCAGCTTTGGAATCAGACAATAGGTGGGGAGTAGAATAATTTTGATGAGCATAAGAGAGAAAGCCTATATTGCTTGAACAGACTACTAGTAGAAATTGGTGCTCTAAGGATGCTGCCTGAGAAGGCTCAAATTGAAGTCAAAAACATGTTATTGGAATTTGGAAGAAGGGGTATCCTTATCATGTAGTGGCAGAAAACTTAGCAAAACTGCACTCATGTTGAAAGAAGAATTTTGAAGTGATGAACTAAGGTAGGTAAAGAGATTCTCCTCGGGGTGTAATGTAAAACATGATGACTATAGTTAAGGCAGCTGTAAGGGATATTTGGAAGTTGTTAAGAGAGTAAATCCTAAGAGTTCTCGTGGTAAGGAAAATTTTTTTTCTTTTTTTGTATCTATATGAGATGATTGATGTTAATTAAACTTACTGTTGTAACCATTTCACAATATATGCAAGTCTAATCAGTATGCTGTGTACCTTAAACTTAGTGCTGTATATCAATTATATCTCAGTAAAACTGAAAAAAAGATAAATTTCCATCAAGATCAGAAAATAAATACATTAAGTATTAAAAAATAAATTATAAATTTTGGTTTTAAAAAGAAATTTCTAACCAAAGTGTCAGTGGTGCTATTTGGTTTCTTCTTGCTACTTAGAATAAAATGCATGAGGGGCGATATAAATTGAGGCAAGAGCTGTTAAAAAGGAGCCAGGGATGTATGATTTTGAAACTTTTAATTTCTTTGAATGGCAGAAGATTCTAAAATTCAGAAATGGCTACTAGAAATTTGGCATAGAGAAAAAGCTGATGTGTCACTATATAACCTTTTGCTAAAATCTCAGAAAGACCAAAACTCAAAGTATTCAATAACATAAAGGGACTTTTCAAGAGATTAAGGATGTGCTTTACAAATCCTCTCAATCAAACTAGAGGTTCTCTAGGAAGCTTAAGGGTGTTGTACCTCAACCATCCACTAAAAAACAAAGATAGAGAAGAGATTATCTCAGAAAGTCTTATAAGTATGCCTCTGACTAATGGAGCAAAACCTGGTGAAATTCATACAAGATCCAGAAAGCTTTTGAGAAAAATTGTTCTAGCAGAAATACCAGCTTAGACTGAAAGGACAGAATAAAGATGAAATTAAAGTAAGCTTTTGGCTGAATAATATTCCATTGTGTCTATATATACCACATTGTCTTTATTTATTTTTTGATGGACACTTGTGTTGTTTCCATATCTTGCCTATGGTGAATAATGCTGCAATATATTCAGATATCTTTTCAATATCTTGTTTGCATTCCCTTTGCATATATACCCAGAAGTTTGACCATATGGTAGTTTTATTTTTAATTTTTACATACTGTTTTCCAGTGTCTGCACCAATTTGCATTTCTACCATCAGTGCATAAGGGTTCCCGTTTTCTCCACATCCTTTCCAACACTTGTGATTTCTTGCCTTCTTGATGATAGCCATTCTCACAGGTGTGAGGTAATGTCTTATTGTGGTTTTGATTTTCATTTCCTTGGTGATTAATGCTGTTGAGCATCTTTCCATGCATCTGTTGGCCACGTAGATGTCTTCAGTGGAAAAATGGCTATTCAGTTCCTCTGCCCATTTATTTTAAATTGTTTGTTTGTTTGTTTTTTGTTATTGAGTTATATTGTTTAAGGGTACAAACTTGCAACTAGTAGATAAGTTCTGGAGATCAAATGCACAGTATAGTGATCGTATTCAACAAAGTCATATTATAAACTTCAAAGGTGTTAAGATATTAGATCTTAATTTTTCTCACCACAAAACACCAATAATGTGATGTGATAGAGGCATTAGCTAAACTGTGGTGGTAATCATATTGCAATATGTAAGGTATCAAATCTATAAGTTGTACACCTTAAACTAACACAATGTTATATGTCAGTTATATCTCAGTTTTAAAAAAATAAGCTGTTGGACCCCCAAATTTCTAAGGAGAAGAACACAAGTAGAACTAAGCCTCAAACACATGCTGCCTTCCATGAAAAAGGAAGGAAAAGGAGTCAGGAGCTCAGAGACCTACAGCAAAGGCTGTGGATAGCTACTCCCATGCCTTTGAACCTAATGATGACATGATTGGGTTTTCCTGGCTGGATTTCACAACTGACTCGTACCAACAGTCCTTCCTACTTTCCTTTTCCCACTTTTTGGAACCAGAATGTGTGTAACTGTTAATCTATGTCTGTCCTTCTATTGTACATTAGGATCGTTGAGAACATATAATCTGTCTCTTTAGTTTCACATGCCCACAGATGGAGAGGGCTTGTGCCTAGCAGCTGTACTTAATGAATTACATGCAGATGCCTTATCCACACCTGATTTAGATGATGAGAGTTTAGACTTTCAGCTTATGTTATAATAGGATGAGACTCTTGGGGGTGTTGGGAGTGGGGGCGAATGAATATGAATGGGGGTGAATGAATTGACTTGTGGGAGTGACATGAATCATTGGACTCTAGTAGGCAGAATTCGAAGATGCCCCCCAAGGTTCCCACCCCCTGATGTATGTGTATATCCTCCTCTTCAATGTGGTGGCACCACAGAAAATGATGGAATATTACTTTAATGATTAATCAATAGAATATGGGAAAGGGTTTTTTAGATTTAATCAAGATCCATACTCAGTTGACTTGAAGTTAATCAAATGAAAGACTCCCCTAAATATGCCTAAGTTACTCCTGTGAGCTCTTGAAAAGAAGGTAAAGCATTGTTGAGTTATTCTCCTGCTAGCCTAGAAACAATCAAACAACCATATTGTAAACTGCCTATGGGAGAGGCCACATGTCTAGGACCTAGTGGTGGCCTCTAGAAGTGGAGAGTGGCCCACAGCTGACAGCCAGCAAGAAAACAGGAATGTCATTCCTACACCTGCAAGGAACTGGATTCTTGAAGACAAACAAGCACAAACAGAGATTAGGGGAAGACCCTGAGCTCCAGTGGAGCATTGAGCCTTAGCTGGCACTTTGCCATCAGTGCTAAGATCCTGTGCAGATAACCTAGCTAGACAGTACCTGAACTTCTGAGCTACAAAGACTATGAGATAATGAATTTGTGTTGTTTTAAGGACCAAGTTTGTGGTCAGTTGTTTCACAATCATTAGAAACTAATACACCATCAATGGATGTTTTGAATGGGAATTGCAATTTCCTGCATTTCCACATCATGGGCCATTGACCCAAACTGAGCTATCACTCAACCTCATCCCAAGGCAGAGTGATTGCTGAAGGTCATATACCTCAGTCAGGCAGGCTACCTGCCATCTTTTACTTGGGTTTCTTACATTAAAATAGTTGTCTCTTTTATATCTGGAAAAGAGACATATGACCTTGGAACTTCCTGTGGCCATGTTTCCTGCTGGATGAACAAAGCTTATCACAAAGATAGAGTAAATGGAGCCAGGAGTCAGAGAGAAGCATAAATAAATGACATAGAAAATAAGAAGAATAATGGTGTCTGTGTTGCTGTTCTAACCCTTGTCGGCCTGTGAGTTTCCCTAGATCATAAGTTCCCAAGACTTTCCCTTTAACTTAAAAGCTACTCTAACATTCAACCAGTAAGTTTATTGTTTTATCATTGTTTTTGATCAAATTGGGTCTCTTTTACTTGAAACTGAAAGTGTCCTGGCTAATATAATTTAAACTATTATAATTTTGGCTGTTGATGACCACACCCAGCTATCCAAATGTTTACTTCTCTTTCAGATTCCTTTGTTTTATCAATTGTGGCAGATGTTCACCACCTTGTTTAATGAGAATTAAATTTCTCAATCTCTCTCTCTTTTATCCCTGTGTTTTTCTTTCTCCCTTGAAAACTTTCCTATAACATTAAACTGCTTTTTACCTGTTTTTTTTTTTTCCTTCTAATAAGGAATATGTCACTTTCCTCTGTTTTCAGACTAATGACATCTTTTTATCCATTAAACTAAATGACTTCTATTGCCTCTGGGGCCTTCAGCCTCATTCATTCCCCCAGCCTCATTCATTCCCCCTCATCAGTTCTCAAGCTTTCTCCTTCCACTAGCATTTCCTTTCCGTCCCCATACAGCCTCAGATCTTCCCTATGACTTACATCAATTATTCTAAGTCAAACCTGTCTCTCTTCTCCTTATAGTCAAGTCACTTCTATCAAACTATATTCAGTCTCTAATTATTTCTTCAATACATACTCCCCCGTATCAGTTAGAGTTCCATCAAAGAACAGAAGTTACCCAGTTATTGTAACTGAGAGAACTTGATGTAGAAATTTTTACCTAGGTATAAAGCTAAAAAGGTAGACAGAAAACTCCAGTGTAGTGTGGAGGTAGCAGCTGTAGAAAGTAACTATCACCCCTAGGGCTAGGGGAAACAAGGAAAGATGTTGGAGTTATTAAAACTTAAAAACTTGAAGAGTTTGTCTGCAGAGATGAAAGTTAAGACCTCTGAGGTTGGAGTAGCTGTTCCGCTGGTGTTGGTGGACCTGAGCTTGGAGGAGGGCCCTGTGGGAGGGGGCTCTGCTCAGTTGTTCATTGCAGACCAGCTACAAAGCTGGTATGGCACATTTTGGGAAAACTGGTAACTGGATTCAGCTGCTGCTACAAAACGAAATACTTGCTGCAGGAGTGAACAGGCTATATTGGGGTGATGCTCATGTGAGCTGGAAGCCGAGAAGAATCCCCTAATCAGAATCCAGGCAGGACAAATCCTTTCTTTCTCTTCCAGCCACAGAACCTCCATCGATCACTCATTGTTCGCAAACCCTAATAAGAGGTATCCAAGATCCCAGCTCCAGCACCACAAAGCCAATATTGAAGGCTGACTTTGGTGCTGACAGTAGCTTATTTATTACATGTTGGCTTTAGTGATTATACTTCCACAACAATATCTTTCTAACTACAATTGCTGCATTTTTAGAGATTGCTTATAAGCTCAAAATGCCTACATCCAATGACATTTTATCTGAATTTTCTCTTGTCTGATTAGTGATCTTCTTGAAAGAGTTCATAATTGTCCTCTATGATATTTGACTTACAGTTTATATACTGTAAATCTAGGTGTCAGCTTTCTAGGTTCTTAAGTGGTTTACCATTACCTTTTACTACTTTAATATATAATATGTATTCTTTCAACAAATATTACCTTTAACAAATATTAATTCGAAGCTCATCATTGACCAGCCACTGTGCTACTTGCCAGGAAGAAAATGATCAAGATTACTATCGTTCTGCCCCTGAGGATTTTACCTGAAGAAACAATTACATCAGTAATATTCAACTGCAGTTTGCAATAAGGACTAAAAAGCTAAAGCACAATGTTAGATGACAGGCACATATATAATCTCTCTTGTGTGCATGTATGCATGTATACATGTGTATATGTATGTATATACACACATATATACTATCTGTGTGTATATGTGTATGCATGTATAAAAACACATATATACATATCTCTGTGTCTGTATGTGTGTATACACACACACGTATGTGTATATATGTATGTTCATTAATATATATTCCAGGACAGTGTGTTTGTATGTGTGTATGTGTTGTAATAAAATTACCTGAATTATATTTAAGGATCAGACAGGGCTTCCTTGTAGCAATTTTATTTTTAACTTGAAGAAGAGTTAACTTTGTAAAATAATGTATGGAATTGAGAAGAGCTTCCAAGAAGTGGGTAAAACAATGAGGTGGGGGGTGGTTACTGTCATAAACATCCTAAGTATTTAGTTTGTTATTTTATTTTTCTGTCAGTTGCCTGCATCCACTGTAATTCTTCAGGAGCTTAATTCTAGGTTTTTGTTTTCAATTTTGCGTTAGGCTTTGATGCTGTTCACTCCTTTCTTTCTTTGCGGATCCTTAATTTTCTGTTATAACAATACAAGAGACCAGAAAAATACCTGTGCCCAGTCAACTAATTAAAGCTACAAAATTCATTTTGATAACCGATATGTTTATCCCTGATCATGTGTCTATTCTAGCATTTTCAGGTATCTATTTTCTCCTAATTTTAAAAAAGCTTATGTGATTTTTTTTTTTTTTTTTTTTTTTTTTTTTTGCGGTACACGGGCCTCTCACTGTTGTGGCCTCTCCTGTTGCGGAGCACAGACTCCAGACGCGCAGGCTCAGCAGCCATGGCTCACGGGCCTAGCCGCTCCGCGGCATGTGGGATCTTCCCGGACCGGGGCACAAACCCGTGTCCCCTGCATCGGCAGGCGGACTCTCAACCACTGCGCCACCAGGGAAGCCCATAAGTTATTTTTCATGTAAGAGAGAAAAACAAAAAACAAAAAAACCCCACATTTTTCAGTATGTAGTAAAAAATTTAACCTTGCCCAAAGAGAAGTCTGACCTTTGCCCTTGGTTCCTGAGATGTAAACTCTGTGGCCTTGGAATGTCCTGCCTAATAAAAGTGTCTTTGTTTGCCAGGATCCTTGGGCCATGCCAGCTAATCTAACAGTGTGATTTATGGTGGGAGGATTTGAGGGACAAAGTATCAGCTCAGTAACTCCAGAGGGCCTGGGGGCCAGCGTCAGTCTTGTGGGCTGTCCACCATGTCTCCCTGAGAGAACCCAATAAAGACTCAGGACACCAAGGCCTGAGAGGACTTCCCTGGTTGGCAGTGCTCTGTGCATATGGTCGTGCATCATTGCTAAGAGGAGTTAATGTTGTCCACAGCTCTATGGAAAGAGCAAAACTGAATGTTGCACTTTTGGAATCCTCCTCCACATGTATCTCTTCCCTTGACTGATTTTGATCTGTGTATTTTCACTGTAGTAAATTGTAACCATGAACATAATAGCTTTCAATGAGTTCTGTGAGCCCTTCTAAAAAATTACCAAAAATGAGGGTGATATTAGGAACCCCCAAACTTGCTATTAATGGCAGAAGTGAGAGCCATCGTGGGGAGTGTTCACTAATTTATGCTCAGTTTATGGAAGAATATTTCATATACTTTTAAATACAAGAAAAAATAACATTTAACTTAAAGTGGCACTATTTTAGAGTGGCAGTATTTTAGTGTTTCTAATACGATAAAGGAATTAAAGAGGACCATATCATTTATGTCTCGATGTCATTTCAAATATTACTTTCAGGAATTATTGAAATATAACTTTAAAAGAAACATCATTGCTATTTTAGATACTCCAGAAATTTTTAAAACATTTCATTATTCTAATATTACTAACAAAAGGTAGGAAATCAAAGACCATATCAATGAGAACACTAGACACTGCACAGAAAATCAAGGTGTGTGAATTTCAGACCTAACTCTTCTACATATGAATTCACAATTCCTTCAGCATATCACTTAAACATTTTTCCCTCTTCTATTATAATTTTTTTTGGAGGCTCAGTGGTGTACGACAGTATAAAGGCATGGGAAAACTTTTCAGGGACATTTTCACTATAACACTTTTCACTTCTATGAATTTATCTTTTTCAACCAAATCAATTTATGCAGAAAAACATTAAGTAGAAATGACTGATTCTTATAAAGTCTAGAAAATACAAGTTGTCTATAGAATACATGAAATGACTCAAAAGCATCTGAGAATGGATTGTTTTTCATGTAGAAATACCCACTATTATTAAGAATGTCTTTTCTAAGCCAGATAATCATTTGCATTACCTTCAAGCACTCCCACAAAATTTCACCCAAGTTATATACCCTGTTTTTAGGTAATAAACCACCACTATGCTCTTCCCCTAGTGTTTTGCCCTTTGCTAGTTAGAAATATTTTTATTATTTTTTTAATAATATAACAGATCTCAATTCCTTTCCAATAGGTTATAGACTACTCCTCATCAAGGCTTTAGAAGTCAAAGGACCCATTTTCATCATTTTCAGAATGGAGAGAAGTTGGGTAATGCAATTTACAATAACTAGTGAACATTCACACTATGAACAGGGATTGTTCTTGAGCAAAGTTCTCCATTCAGTTCACTAACAATGCCACTTCCTGACAGTAACTACAGTGTTCTGTAGTTGGACCCAATAAGTGCCCTTGTCAAATCTCTGAAACAGTGTGAGAAAGACCAATTCAAACTACTGATTCCCTAATTAATTTAATACATGCGTTGTGTTGACCAAGCACTTTCACCTAAGTAACAATGAGTTAATCTCTCCCACATGCCCTGGTCCACAGTGGTGTCCTGATTCTGCATTCTGATTCTAGTAACCTGTCCAGTTCCCCAGTCTTTTTCCCAGAACTTGTTTCCTATCCTGCTTTCTCCAATTCATTCTCTAGAAATTGAAGTTCATTCCCAAAAACTAACTTGTAGTTATCTGTAGGAAGACAAAATGAATCACAAATAATAGTTTTTCTGCACTTATAATAATATATCTTATGTTTTACTTGCCGGATAGGACACCACTATCTTGCATCAGATTGCTTGATATTGAATATTTTCATGTTGGGTCCGCTGTTATATTGTACTCTGCTTCCCAAATATAACCTGCCCTTACTACCTGAAATCTAGATGGTTTCCCTAACATTTTTCCTGCTCTTTTAGGCAGGATGTTGCCACTATTGATTTAGGACACCATTAACACACCCCCACCCCCCACATATAGATTTAACTGCCACATAAAACTCATAAATCCTGAATTGTGGCTACACTTCATTAAAGGTGCAAGTAGTTCTATAAATCACAATAAAATAAAATTTAATGTAACACTTTCAGTATTCAATAAAGTCTATGAATATATCATATCATAATAATTCTTTAGGAATTTACTTTGATTTCACTCTCAGCAGTGCTGATCAGTGTGAAATCTCAGTTCTCCTAGAAATAACAGAAAATTCAATTTAAGATACAGAATTTAGCTAGATCAAACCCAACAGAGGTTATAATACTTATACTGAACATGGGGAAAAATCAGTCCGAAAAGATACAGTGCTCGTATATAGAGATACAGATCTCTGGAACATCAAAGGAAAGTTAGATGATGAATTAGTTTGATTAAAGTAACATGAAAAAGTTTGAGTAGGAAGATACCAATGAAATTGATAGATAATCCACTATCATGCTCACTGGGAAACATGTTTCAAGAACACTGATGCTGAGTAAAGTGAAAACAAATAAAATGCCCTCAATCAGATGCAGACTGTCCCTCATTTGCAATAAAAGTGCCCCTGAATGTATGTTTGAAAACCAAACATTAAAAGTGTAAAAGTTAGACTACAGAGTAAATGGGGTCCTCTTTCAAGGATGCCAATAAACAGTTCTAAAAATTACTGTAATATTTGCCTCTCCTTCTTAAGCAAATTCAGCAGATGAGGGATAAAATTTATGAGAACTCATATCATGGAAGCAAAGACATTTCTCCATCTTTAAATCCTCATTGGCCATAATCCTTTAAATATCTGGAGTGAAATCGGGTAGAGTAAATTTCTCCTTCCACTGGACAACATATTTGGCTTGTTGCCTTCCTGTTCCTATATGGCCAGAAACTCAAGGAGAGGCTCCCTGAATTCTTTACCCACAATTCCTGAAAGAATGGTAAGAGAAGATAAAGACCTATGAGAACCAACCAACTCTGGATACCTATTATAGGAGATTCATGCGGTGCAGAGCTCTGAAGCACACTGAAAAGAAAAGGGCAAGTAAGATTTAAGGCCAGTTTGTGGTAAGGCTGGTGAGAAGTCTGCACATCAAGAATCCTCTTCCTTAAACTCCATTGTATAAACATTCTTTATATCTCAGTAGAAGCCATTTCTCCTCCTCTAACTAGACAAGAGAACCATCACAAAATAGGTCCAAATTACCTTTTGACAACTGAGACATGAAAGACCAAACTGAACATAAAAATAATAGTTAGATAATATTAATGAAAAGTTATATAAAACTGAAGTTATACAGACTGCATCAAAGTTAAATATAAAATATATTAGAGTTAAATGTCAGGAAGTGAGATGCAGAGGATGTGCAATATGCATTTTAGAAAAAAAAATCTGATCATGACTTATTTGGTCAGAAAATAAATAACAGCCTGAAGAAATGGAAGAGGGTTTTATGAACATAATAGCGAGCCATAGATCTGCAGTAAAGCCATTTTCTCATGTACATATTAAATTGTTGAACAAAGTGAGTAGGATTTTCAATATTCTGTGAGAATGCAGTTTTCCTTAAGGGATAGAGTAAAATTAAATTGAATTTAATGCCTTTTCTTGATACTTAATGCCTAAATGAATGTTATCATCCATGGGAATCATGACTGGAATGGGATGACCCCAACTCTGGAACTGCTACTACATGTTGTAATAATTAAAAAAATAAAGAACAAACCCTGTTGGTTTGATTCTATATTTATATTAACTATATTGTGACATCAAACCTAACTAAAAGATACAATTGAAGATGGAGCTAAGGGTCATGAAATAAATTAAAACAAAATAAAATATTAAAAACAAACACAAAAGCAAAGAAAAGGGAGAAAAAGGAAGAACTCTGAACAAGGTAAATGATTACCAAAATATCTCTGCTTCAATGTCGTGACATTTAACTCTATGAAAGGCCTTGTACACATACAGGGCTAGTCTCTCTTTCAGAATGTTCACTAACCTACTACAGGTGAGTCACTGTAAACTAAGAGAGAAGCAAAGACTATTAATTTGAGGTTACCTAGACAGAAAAGCCAAAAGTGTAAAAAACAATGGGTGAGCTAATGGAGAAAACAGAAAATCAGAGATAAGATTAAGAGTTATATGTTATGATAATGAATGTTCCCATTTATAAGATATCAACAATTACATTTTGTCTCAGTAACCTCTGATTTATTAAACATACATATATATGTGCACATCTAACTGTTAATATGTTTAGCTACCTATCTATAATAATATTTATACTAACTATTTATACTAACTTTTTGAGCTTTGCTCTAAAATGATTAAAATGAGTCTAGCCCAGCATGCAGATCTTGGTTTCTAATACCATTTTCAAATAATAGGAAAAAGTGGCTGATTTTAGACCAGGGACAGGGAACATACAAGATGATCCTGGAGTATCTTGCAGTGCCAAGAAATAAGGAAGTGCTCAGAAAAAACGAAATGATGGGGGCATATAAAATTGACACATGTGCCAACCTGAAGCAGCTCCCAATGACCAATGTTGGAACAGTTTTGAGAAACAAAATAAATAACATAATATTGAATTATAATCCAGTGTATACAATTAGTATTGTGAGTCTATACTGATACAAATAAATTATTAACTAAATAAATGAGGCAGCATAGGAAGATTTCTAGTGCAGAAAAATTATACTCCATGAAGGTGGGATATTACTCTTAAGCCCTTAAGTATGGTCTGGGCATAGTGACTTCATTCTAAGGGGTGCTGTTTGTAAAGAGGGGGGAGTAACTTTATAGTAGAGAAACCTGACAAAGACTCCCTTAGCGAGGTGGTCAAGGTTCACATCAACACTTGTAATGCATGTCAGTAGCATATACCCTTTATATGATGCCAGGAGGATGGTGCTTCTCCTCTGTGGTCTTCTTCCCCAAACCCCATAATCATAGTCTTAGTATGAGAAAAGCATCAGATCAATCCCAATTGAGGGTATTCTAGAAAATACCTGATCAGTATTCCTGAAAACTGCCAAGGTAATCAAAAAACAAGGAAGATTTGAAAAACTGTCACAACAAAGAGAAATCAACCTAAAGAGTTATGATTACTAAAAGTAACGTGGTGAAATCTAGATGTGGATCTGGGTCACATACAGACATCAATGGAAAAAAGTGAGGAAATATGAATACATTATTGACTTTAGGTAGTAACAGTGTGCCAACATCATTTCATTAATTATGACAAATACACCATAGCGATGTTAACAATAGGAGAAATGAAGTGTGGCATGTACGAGAATTCTTTTAAAATTCTTGCAACATTTTTGTAAAGCTAAAACTATTCTAAAAATGAAGTTTATTAAGCACTTAAATAATACATAAAATACAAGCCAAAATGTTTAAAACCAATGAAATAAACTAATTTTATATTCCACTGAAGTGCAAGAGTCATATTCTGTCAAATGTCTACAGTGCTTACTATGATATAATGCACTTAATGTCAGTTAGTTAGAGAGACACTGTGAAGAAAGTAATATCAAGGAATTAGAATGACAACTACAGTAGGTAAGTCTTTTGATTTACAAGCAACTGAGCATCAACTCAGGATGCCTTAAGCAAAATGTTGAATTAATTGAATAGTATAGCCAAACCACAGCAAGAACAGGGCTGGAGGTAGCCTTAGGAATTACTGCAACCAATGATTCTAGTACCATCTGCACTCAATCTCTCACCTCTGTTGTTTTCAAGTTACCGATCTTATTATTTTAGTTAATCATTCTCTATGACTGTTAGTGTTTTCATTCACAACTGCAGAGCCCCAGAAGAAGTACAAAGAGGACTCCTTCCTTCCAGTCATAGTTGAACAATCTTAGGCAAGATCACTGGTTGGCAAGTCTTGGGTCATATGTGTAGCAGAACCACTCACTGTTTCCAGAGTGGTGAGCATGTGTCTATACATCAGCCTGTTACTGCAGCCCGGAGAGTAGGGTCATGAAAGAAAAAGTAGCTGCTGATCAAACATGGCTCTGTGGAGGGAGAAGGAAGTGGAGGGACAGTTTCTCAAAGGAAGGAGGGGGTGGCACTGGCAAGTGGCTGTAGCTGAGGCCAAACTTTTAAACCAGATATGAAATTTGTATAATTTATTATATTTATCATTTTCCCCAAATGCCAGAAAATTCAGAGTGAAATTGGAAAGTTATACTTTAAAAATATTTGTATGGTTTCCATGTAAAATATTTTACTGGTTTGTAATTGTTTGTTAGCCAGAGGCTCCTTGGTCAGTATCTATATACCTCCTTGGTCTTTCAGATCTGTCTCTCACATTTTCTTTTTTTAAACCTGATTCTGTATGTGTTGATTTTCTTCTCTTTTTGACGACCCATATCAACTGCTTTTCAGGATTAGGGAATCCATTGGTTGGGATTCTCCAAGAAGCAGATGCCAAGACAGGATTAGAAATGCAAGCAACTTACTAGGGGAACTGGCTGTGAAGGAGAGAACAGAGGAAGCAGGCCTTGGCAGAGAGAGCCTGCAGACTATAACACAGGGCTGGCCTGTGACAGGACAGGGTAGGGGAAGAGGATCTTGCAGTTACAGCGTCTCAGCACAGTTTCTGCATCTCAGCACAGTTTCTGCCATGATGGTGAGGAGTTTGCAGCCAGGGCTACCTGTTAGAGCACCTCCTGTTAGCGCTACAGGAATGGGCCAGCACTCCCACAGGGACCCTGCCCAGGCATTGGCTGGGAGTAATCAGGTAGTGGGACCTGAGCAGAAATATGGTGCTTGATCCCCAAGGGTGACAGCTGGTACTGTCAGTTAGCCACATCCTATCCCTAATGGGGTTTGAGTGGTACATTTTTATGGCTTCCACCAGGAGGGGAAAAAATTATAAACAAGTGAAGTATAGACTCCCCCAAATTCAATAGTACTATAATTAAAAGTCATCAAGCAAAGGACAAAAATAAATACCAATGCATGGGCTTGGGGGACAGGCTGGGGGTCTCCCAGAGAGATAAGCACAGGTAGTGGAAGCTGTGTTCACAGGGGTAGAGCTGGGGTCTCAGTGGGGCTGGGCTCCAGCCTTGCCAACAGGGGACAGATGATGCAGGTTTGTGCTCTGGCTGTTTAAAGGGGTTCCAGGCACCTGAAGGCCTCAGGACTTTCCTCCCTGCACTGTTTGGAAGAGAACTTTTCTCCTCTTCTTAGCAGCTAGACAGACAAGCAGAAAGACTGCCTGGGTTGTTCACCAAGCACCCCCTTTTCTCTTCCCAGGTGTGATCTCTTCAAACTTGTAAACCATGGGATTAAGACAAATAAAAGAAAGTATATTACTCTCACAATAACAAATGTCAATCCAGAACATCCTAGAAAGCAGGGTTTGGAGAGTTTCTGAGTGTCCTCTGAGAACAGAACATAGATGTTTTAATATAAATACAGTAAAGTTCATGTCTGTGCTCTTTGAGAGAACCCATCATCCATTTTCAACATCCTGTTATCAGAATGATGATTATGTGATTTTTCAAGGTGACTTTCTTAATAACCTGATTGCATTAGGCAAGGTTCTCCAGAAAAATAGAACCAATAGGCTATATATAGAAATATGTAACAAGAAATTTAATTTAGGAATTGGCTTCTGTGGTTATGGACCCTAAGAAATCCTAGGATGTGCTGTCTGAAAGCTGAGAACTAGGAATCAGGAAGGTACAATATAATTCAGTCCTAGTCTACAGGCCTGAAAAGCAGAGGGTCACTGGTGTAAGTCCTGGAGCCTGAGGGCCAAAGAAAGTATCAGGAATTCAAATATGGGAGGGTATGCCAACTCAAAAAAGAGAGAAATGTCACCCTTCCTTTGCCTTTTTGTTTCATTTTGTGCCCAGTGGATTGGATGATGGTGAGGGGAATCTCTTTATTCAGTCTACTGATTCAAATGCTAATCTCTTCCAGAAACACCCTCACAGACATACCCAGAAATAATGTTTTACCAGCTACCCGGGCATCCCTTAGACCAGTAAATTGACATATAAAATTCATCAACACTGACTATGATATACTTGTGAGTTTCAGGAGTGGAAGAGGCAGTAATGAATGATTAGATGAATCATCTTCTGAAGGACTGAGTACAGATTGTTGGACCCTGGCCTCTAGACAACAAAGAAAGACAACCAGGCAGTGCTTACTTTGCAGGGGTGTCGTTACCATTATAATAAAAAAATCACATTCTGATCTTTCATTCCAGTTCTGCAAATCATATTTTTATGGCCCTGTGGTTTGCAAAGGGAAGGACAAATGAAGGAGAATAGTGGTTGGGGGTATGGGTGGTTTATTTCCTTCTGTACCTGAAGACACCATGACAACATCACAGCCATTTAAGAATGAGCAAAAAATATACAGTACAGACAGCAGGTGGTATCACATGTGTCAAATTAACTTTGTCCAAATAAATATTTTCTCTACAATCCCCAACTGTGTAGAAAAGTGGAAACCTATGAGAGTCTCTCCATGATCACATTTAAAAAGAAGGTGTGGGGCTTCCCTGGTGGCGCAGTGGTTGAGAATCCGCCTGCCGATGCAGGGGACACGGGTTCGTGCCCCGGTCCGGGAGGATCCCACATGCCACGGAGCGGCTGGGCCCGTGAGCCATGGCCGCTGAGCCTGCGTGTCCGAAGCCTGTGCTCCGCAACGGGAGAGGCCACAACAGTGAGAGGCCCACGTACCGCAAGAAATAAATAAATAAATAAATAAATAAACAAACAAATAAATAAATAAATAAGAAGATGCTGTGGGTGGTGCCTTGAGATATAGCAATGAGTTTATGTTTGAGTGTTTAAGGAGCTTTTCCTTTTTTCTCTCTCCTTTATTTATGCCACAACATCTGCTGCGATTTCTTTCATCCTTACTATTAAAACTCCATGCTGGTAGTTATAGTATAATCAGGATCAATGATGGGTAATTTTCTCCCTTCTCTGCCTTCCTTGCTATTATTTCTTAAGATGGAACAGAAGCAGAGATATATTTAGAAAAGAAAATGTTAAGAATTGGGAGGGACTTAAGGTTTATATATATATAAACACCCAGTGCAATATTCTCAGAGGCCTTTGTCAATTACCCAAAGTGACAGCTATTGGGAGTCAGGGTTGGATATAGTATCTTCATATTTTCTGCCCAGTGGCTCCATTCCTCTACCCAATATAGATGTCTTCACTCTTTCTGTTATGTCCCCATTAATCTTTTCAGTAACTCCCTCTTCCCGTGAATACTCACACTTCTGCAGAGGTATGACTGACTTCCCCAAGTAGGCCTGGCAATATAGACAGTTATCAGGGAAAACTTTCTCCACTAAGCATGAGTGAGTTTCTGACAAATTACCTTAGGTCCCTGCTCACATCTGCATGGAATAATCTCAGTGACTTGGCACTCATAATTTCCATGGAAATGGTTGTCTTGAGTGTCTAAATCCAAAGAACATGATAGGAAATGAAGATGTATGTTTGGGTCTGAGTGAGAAATGTTTAGGAATGTATGTATATGGTGGGTGTAGAATGAATTAGATGGTGAGGCTTTTCTAGGATACTTCTCCAATCAGACAAAAGTGTTGGTTTGATCCAAGCCTAAAGTCATCCACAAATAGGAAGTAAAAATGTTCTGAAACAGGAATGAGGTTCCTTAAAGTTGGAAAAATCAATTTAGTACAATGTCCAATTTGTGTTTTCTTCTCTAGGCAAACATTTTTTAAATGTGTCAAGAGAACCAGTTTAGAAGCTGAAGAAAAAATGAACGTTAATTCTAGAAAATAACATAGAATTGTAATCCAGTACAAGACGTCTTATATTCCCAAAAAAAATGGAATAATCCTTTACATTTAAATAATAATTTACAAAATATCAAGGTGAAAATTAGATATATTTCTTAGAGTTGATTATTTGTGTGGAAGAAAATCAGGCTACAATCAAGCCTCTTTTGCACACAGGAAGCACTCTGTAGATTTGTTAAATTGAATTACATTGAACCAATAAATATTGTGAGTTAAAGTAAGAGTACCTTGGTAGGAATAACTAAAATACTTTGGAAGTAGTTTCACTAACCAACACAATGATCTAGTCCTGTAGTAATCACAATTTGCCCCTTTTACTGTAAGAAATGAAGAACAAGGCAATTATAAGAATATCATGGCAACCATTATGGAGTCCAAATGAATTTAAGCCTCCCTTAGAATGAAAAAGAGGAATATAGTTCAGAGAGCTGCTATGTTCTCAGAAAGCAAAAACACGTGCACATGCATATGCATACACAGGTACAGTTAGAATAGTGAATTTGGCATATGGTCCAGTTGTCTATTCTTTGCTCCTAAAACTTTCACAGGAATTTAATGGGGTTGCTGAGGATCATGAACTTGTAGTCATTTAAAAACCTTTCCCTTCTATCACGAATCTCAGTGCTATTGAAATAATCATAATATTTTGAGTGTATACATTTTAAATTCTGTAGGGAAAAATTGCCAAAATATCTTTACCAGGAAATTAAGTGGAGATACAGGTATTTATTTTTTTAATCCATTTCCTACTCTCCAAGCCCCAGATTTTTCTTCTGTTTCACTCATGCAAATAAAAGAAAACTACACTTAAAATCAATTAAAGTATCTAAATTATACAAGTTCATTGCAGTATATATGGTAGATTTTGAAATTTTAATTGAGGATAGTATGACTTAAATCATGTGAGGAAGAAAGAGGTCGATTCATATTTTCTGTTATGCTTATATATAAACAGTAATGCCAGTATAGGTCAATATATTTGCTTTTTAAAATTAAATGACAGATAAGTCATCCAGGAAAACAGCAGAAAGAGCAGACTTTTTCACTTTGACACTTCAAATGGCATTTGCAAGTGTGACTGATCATAATGTGATAAAATGACTTCCTTCTGTCAGTCTCTATGTGAGAAGTACAATTGGAAATAGTGTGAAAAATTTCTCCTGTTATTTATGTTTCAATTCAAAATCAGAGAACAATGGAACAGCATTTTCTATGCATGAAAATGTGTTGAAAGAAAAAGGTAAATGCAGTCCTGAGAACAGGCATTATTAGCTGCCTAACATTCAGCAGAACACATGGTTTAGAGCATTACAGTGAGACGGCTTGGGTTCCCACCACAGCCTCACCACTTCTAGCTGTGCCACCTCCAGCGAATTACTTACCTTTTTAAGACTCAGTTTTATGATGATAAAAATTAGATAATAAGTGCTTCTTAAAACTGTATTATAAACATAAATCATGTAATAGGCTTAGCATGGACTTGCATATTTTATTGAATTAATGTTATTTTTAACTTGCTTTCATGAAATTAGAAGACAGAACTTTCTGTGTTTTTCTCTAGCAATGTTCATTGCCGGCTGTGGCTGTTATTTATATGAGCTTTTCTTTAATGCTTATATGAATAATATTTAAGAATATCTATATCTAAAAGTTCTTACAAAAGATGATTCTTAGCTGTTAATTCACATACTCCTGCTTTAAGAAAGAGTCAGGCACCTTTGGAAAATCTAATGCAGTTTTACACAGAACAGTTAAATGTGAGCAGCAAAATCCTTCCTTCTCATCAAGAATGTTTTTTATATGTGAAACTATCTCCTAAATTGCAGATCCAGTATCATGTTTTTAACATGTAACAATTTAATATTTAAGAAATACTAAGTTAAAAAAAAGTGGGAGGAAGCATTGAAAAACTCCCTACTTACTATGAGTTAACTTCTTAATTTACGAACATGCTAAAGCATTCAAAGAGGTGATTTATAAGAAACGGGGAAAAAAAGCTAATATGGTGAGTACTTCAGATATCATTAAAGTTATATACATGTATTTAAGATTCTTTAATATTATGTAAAAATAAGCTACTTGAGATCAACTTAAAAATATACTGATCGTTTTTGTTTGTTTTAAACGCAATTATCTCCACACAGAAACCTGAACAAGTCATAATATACCTGAATGCCATTATACACCAATCAGGACTTTGTGGATCTGTCGTGATTCCTACTATATTAAGATAGAATTTCCTTGCATTAGGACCAACATGTTCCACAAAACCACCATTATGTGTTTAGTCTTACTGGGTCCTTTCTGCATGAAGGCAATTTCATATGGATTTAAACATTCATAGCACAGATGTTCTGTGGCTTATACATCACACTCCTGGACTACCCAGTGCTGTTTGTTTTGTCTAGCTGTTCAGGCATTTATAATCATTTTTATAATTTTCACAAAGGTCATAAGGAACTTCCAGCATTCGCAAATATACAGTTATAGGGGCTCAGCAATATTAAAATGCCGTTGACTACATATTAACAGAATGTTCAGATGACTGAATAGGTTATATAAAGATTTTTGAAAGTATAAAGCATAACATGAATGAAAGTTTGGTTATATTTATGTTTAGTCAATTAGAAAGCACACAGTAAAAAGACAAGTAAATTAGATTTCCCTAAATTCAAAGATCAAAAATAAATGTAAGAAAAATGCTATATTGTATGAAGAAATATTTATTAATGAAATAGCTTTTAGGCTACCCCAAATATCAAAACCATGCTTAGATTGTTAAAATGAATCAATTTCTTCAAGTCTTAAAATATTTAAAAGGAAATTTTTATTAAAGTAACCTCATGCACTGTGGAAGTATATACTGAGGAGATGAACACTTGTATAAGTGTATAAGTAATGTCAATAATCAGTAATTAGAATCCTCCCTGAAATTTCCTTTAAGGTCTGGAATAATATATTTTCCAAATAATCTATCATATTTCCATGTTATTATTTTTCTTCCACAAATTCTACTTTTATCAAAGATTAAAAAACCATGCTTTTCAAGCTGATATTATAATTTTATATTTGTCTTTATTTTCCACTCATTGTATAAAGTTATATGAGAATAATGATATATGTCATTCAAAAATACACATGTACTGATATACTAAGTTGGTGATCTTGACGAAACTGAATTGTTACAGCCAGCAGGCAGCAACATATAATAGCTCAAAATATTCTTTCACTAGCTGAGGTATGAAAATCCAAATCTGGCATACAAAAGGAGATAAGGGGCCAATGCGCAATGCATGAATGTTGGAAGGATGGGAATGAAGTATATTTTACTAGACAAGCTCATCCCATCTCTTAAAGGAGTGGAAAAAACGTACTCACACTTATAAAGAAACAAAAATGTTAATTTGAATTAGTACATGTGAGAACAGAATATGTCATGAAAGAAATAATTCCAAATGGTTTAAAACTCATTCTCCTCCCCCTGTTTTCTTGTCTTTTGCATTTGCTATGGATGTTTACTATTTAGAAACTCATATGAATTAATATTTAACTCTGATGTATACTACATATGTCAATTCCCTTGCTACATTCTTTCTTTATATACAATGTAAGTTGGCTATAGTTTGCATGTAGGTGTTTGACTCTAGTTAAAAAATGAAATTCTTCCCTATATTTATTATCTTTCTATATTTTTCTGATTTTTCACAGTTCCTTATAATATATGGAAATCACTTTTATTTGAAAGATACCTCAGTGCTTTGAGGTATAATGTTTTTCTGGAATAGGAGACAAACCCAAATACAACTTTAAAGCCATTTTTGTGTTCTTAAAATATTTTGAACAATTAGTCCATAAACTAGGAAATTATAATACATGTTTGAGGGACAAAGACCAGTCAGATTACAAGGAATATAGAATTTATATGAAGAAGTAATAACCGACAATGTTAAAAGGAAAAGCTGAGGAGTGTATAATGGCAAACCTTAAATAGAAAACAAAGGAGCTTGGTTTTGTCAACCTTAAGTAAAATAATTGACAAATTATAAAAATGCAAAATTGAGTTTACTCGGGAATGGCAGAGGAATTGTAACCCAGGACAAGCAAGCTATGGCAAACCACAGGCAAGTCCGAAGAAACAAAGAGAAGATCAGCTTTTATAAGGTACTAGGAGGAAATTGGAGAGGGTTGTTTTAAATTTTATTGGAGCAGAACAGGAGTTAGAGGTTGTTGCCATTTCTCATTGTCTTCAAGTAGTGGTTAGGGCATTGTCCCTGGGGTAGGGAGGGATCTTTCTTTCTTTTCTTAAAAGCAGGAGATAGAATTCCTAGGTGAAAAAGTCTTCCCTTGCCCGAATAATTCTTAACCTTCTTTCTCCCTGCTGGTGATGCAGGGTGCAAGGAGTTGTACCTGCTGAGAGCTTCCCCTTTAGGACTTCCCCACTCCATTTTAAGTGAGGTTTCTTTTATCTTCACAGCTTATTAATTCAGTAAACAATAGAGAATCACTGAAAGTTTGTTGGGCAAGAGTTGATGTGATTATGGAAGTTGAATATGACACAAATGATTGAGAGCCAAGAAGAAGCAAGTTAGAACTATTTGTAGTAATTATGGAACAAAATGAAACATGTATAAATTATGTTGATACAATTAAGAATATATAAGATGAAAAAGAGAAAACAGTGCTTTTGCACAGATTAATAATGATTTCAATGACATTCACTTAAGGCTTTAAATGTTTACTCTTTCTATGTAAGTGAAGGAAATTCTGTATTTTCATAAGTTCCCAGAAGATAATGATGATGCTGTTTCAAGAACCACACGTTGGTTAACATGGCTTTGAATTTTAACCATATGAGCATATAATCATGTGTTTCACTTACTTTGAAAAAAGAGTCAAAGCATTTAAACAACATCTCCTGAAAATTTGTTTGCACATTAAAGAGGAATGTTTTCAAGAAAAATCAACTTTTTTTGAAAAAGAAATTTGTACTTCTCCTAAACAACATGGTAATAATTTGTGTGATTTCAAAATTCAGAATTCATTATCTGTCTGTTATCTATCTATCTATCATCATTTATCTCTCTCTGTTTATTACTCCATTTCAGATTTGGGGTTTACTTTTTCTTTACTGATAATTGAGAGAGAGTTTGGCAAGAAAGGTGAATAGCCAATCATCTATTTTAAATTGGATGAAATGTACTAATGGAAGTTAAAAGATAAATATCTCACTGAAAAATGTTGAAAATTGATTATAAGCTGTGAAATAAGTCAAACAAAATTGCTCACAAAAACAAAGATAACATTCAAAGGCAGCAATGAAAAAGTCGTTCCAGAGGTATTATAATTGAAGGAAAAGGGAAGCCTATTTGAATCAGAAGAAAATTCTGAAGTTGGGACTTTTGAAGTTTAACGAGCTTGAATTACTTGAAGGTGATTACAAATATGGAAGTCATTACACTGAGAAACTTGTTCTAATAATCTGATCTCATACTTTTAAAACTACATTGTTTATTTAGCAGAACATTTTATATTTGCATTTCTCATAAAATCAAGGTAGCGTCTAACATGCTTTATCTTTCCAAGAAACTGATGGTCTAATAAGGGAGAGAAAAGTCACAAATATGAAATATAGGCGTTAAAAGTTACACAATGAAATACACTCCAGAAGGTTAGTAAAAGTGGGTTTAGTCCTTCAAATTCCTTGTATTTGAGGACCCAGAACCCTGTTTGTCAAAGAAAAGTGCTTCTTCTGTTTTTAGATATTTGTTCTTAGTAAAAAATTGATTGGAGATTAAGAAATATAAAATAGAATTTGGAAAAACAGAATTTTACTATTATGAGTATACTTTGTTATGAATACACTTTTATTCTGAGCATCAAATTAATCCTATTATCATTGTTATGAAGTCTAATTAAATACTTTGAAGTCCAAGATGGGAGCATGATTATTTCTAAAACAGAGACATTTAAAAATAATGTACTGTAGAGTTCTATGACTCTTTCAAAGGTATATATAAAGAAGATTCTAATATCAAGGTAATATTAGACTCAGAAAGTCTTTATATAAAATAAAAATGTTCTATTTCTTGAATTTTGGAACAACCTACTATGAAATTTGGTGGTTTTATAGATATCATTCCTAACTTATATCTTTGTTTTTTAAAGTTTATTTTTATTGTTTTATAACAAGTAGCCAGTTTATCTTGAATTAATTCTGAAAATTTATATTTTCCTAGAAAATTGTTTATTTTACTTAGGAGTTTAAATTTGTTGGTAAAAATATTCTCTCATGATTTTCAGTTTATGTCATATTAGCTTATATTATTGAGCACTCACATCAGGTTTATTTTTATGAGGTAAGTATTAAGCACTTAGATGATATGATATTCACATAAGTTTTAAGAGTTAGGTAATGTTAATAAATCCAATTTACTCATGAGGAAGTTAGCACATGGAGTATTAAGAGGTTCAATTGAAAGTCAAATCCAGGAGGAAACCACGAAAAACAAATCTCTCAACTCTTCTCACCTGCTTTCATTCAATTAGCCTTGCTGTTTTTATACAAAATATTGCCTAAATGTGCATTAAATTAAAAAAATATTTTGAGCACACTTTTTAGAGTATATATGTATGTATATATTTTTGAAAAAGCAAGAAGAAACAAAAATAAATTATAAAACTAAAGTATGTGTATGATCGGAAGGAATATAATACATTTTAAAAGCATAGATTATTAAAAGGAGAAATTCATTACTTTGAAAGTTTCATAAAATGATTCCAAATGATTACTAAAGAGACAAAATAAAAATCAGTAATGAAACTTATCCAAAAGTTAATTAAAAGTAGAGTACTTCATATGAGAGCAAGATCTGTAAGAAAGAAAAAATTAACCCGAAAACAATAGAATATGGGAATTGTTAATTATAAAATTAATGAAACTAAAAAAAACCCACACATATTAATAAAGAAGAATAAAGCTGAACCCAATTCTTGGAAAATATCAATAATAGAGATAAAAATGTATTTAGTATTGAGAAATACTAAAATATAAATAAAAATTAGTAAGGAAGATATAACCACAAATAAGAAATTGAAATGATAGTAAAATGAATTTCAAAGAAAATTTGTTGTAATTCTGTCAGTCTGTTTGAAATCTAGTGGCAATCAGTAATTTTCTAGTAAAATGTAATATACGCAAATGTACCTATAAAATGTTAGAAAACACGAACTGAGAAATAATCATGAAAGGAAAAGGATAATAATAGATTAGCCATTTAAAAAGTTTCCAAACTTTATTGATAAAGTAAATGCTTCCTTTGGATAGCAGATAATTTCTGTTCATTTACAATAGTCTGGATAATGGAAAAATATAAGCATTTGCAATTATTTTCTGAGCTAACATTAATATAAAAATTTAGTAAAATAAAATGAAAAATTTCAAATAAAATTAATATAAATTCACATACAAATGTTATATATAAAACATTAAGAATTGAATCCAGTAGAGATTCAAAATAAGGCACCGTGAAAACTTATTCCGCCCTTTCCCCAACATTCAGACCAAAATTAAGATCCTAGTAATATAATTCATTACATGAACAAACAATGTTATCAATACAAAATATTTGATAAAATTTAGGAGTGAAATGTAATATAATGTCTAAGCCAAATGGAAATAGAAAGAAACCACTTAATTATCATTAGGCTTACACAGCAGTAAATAACAAACATTTGGACAAAACTTCTGAGCCATTTCTCCATTAAAATAAGAGGAGAGTCAGAGGTGCACCTTAATCATTATTATTCAAAATTATTTCTTTTTGATTTTCTCATGGTTAATAAGATTTTTAAAAGCATAGCCAATATATATTGAAAAGAAGAAATGCCATTATGTGAAGAAAATAATTCTGAATATCTAAAACCTACAATAAACAATTTAAAAAACCACAAATATAAAGAGAAACTGAGATGGTTGTATCACACATAGTAGCTTTCCCTATGCTACCAACAAATACTAGCTTTTCTATATGCCAATTATGAATAGAAATTTATCTTCTTCACAATAGTAACTAAAAGCATGTTAAAGAATTAAGTATGAGTCCAATGTGAACAAAAGTCTGTGGTCTTAATTAAAGACAAAAATGGGACCTGAAAGTGTGAAGAGATGTCAGGCTTCCAGATGAGAACATTTACATGTCAACCTTTTGATAATTAATATAAACTTTAAATGTAATTCCAATCAATAACAGAATGGAATATTTTGAAAACTGGATAAAATTGCTTTCAAGTTACTATGGAATGGAAAATGTCTGAATATCTTGAAAAATATTGGAAGAATAATAGTAAAGGTGTACTTGACTCACAAGCATTTAAAATGTTTTAAATGCCTTTATAGTTAAAGCAGTTGGTAGTGAACTTGAAGAGAGAGCAGAACAAAACATACAGGCTAAGTCCATGTGATTCTAGAAACTAAACACATAGCATGAATAAAACAAAAAAGGAGTAATTACTTCAATGAAAAAAAGATGGTCGATTTAATAAGTGGTCCAGGCAAAACTGTCCCACATCTGGAGGAAAACCCGAGTAAATCCCTACTTTGCTGTATACATAAATTCATACCTGGTGGATAAAGCTTTAAACATGAAATATTAATCACTGAAAAATTAGAAGGATATTCAGTAGTGTTGGGAACTCACCTCCACAGGCAAGAGTAAAACGATAGAAGCCCAGAAGGAAAAGCTGCATGTATAGACCATATGAAAATTAAACATTTCTATGAGCCAAACTAAATCATAATTAAATTCAAAAGAGAAAATTAAACAATAATCACAACCCATTATATACATCATAAAGGGTTAATAAAAAATCAGAGTATTTTTACACATTAATACAAAAAATATGAACAACACAATAAACAATGTTTAATACATATGTATAAACAATTTACAGAGGAAAACAAGTGTGCACCCCACCTCATGAAAGAGGAAAGATGTCCTGTTTCTCTAGAAGTTATGATCGGCATATTATAACAAGCAAAAATTATATAGTTTACCTTTCATTCATAAGAATACAAACATTATTTGCAGAGTGATAATATCCAATATTTGTAAAGATTCAGAGAGCGACATACTCATATACTGATATCAAGAGCTAAGAGTGATTGTTAATTTCAAGAGAAATCTAGCAAGATCTTTTATAATCTAAGACATAAAGCAGGTTTTGAGTGACAGTTTTTCTTTTGGAGATTTATCCTATCACTACACAACCCCACACCAATATTTAAGGACATAGTCATAAGGCTATATATTACATCACTGTTTTGGAATTGTTAAACAGACAAATATTAATGTCCACATCAGTTCAAGAATGAATAAGTTAATTGTCATTCATTCAATACAGAAATCTACACATCTACAATTAACCTGAAAGAATGACCATGGCAGTTTATCAAATGAGAAAAGCAAGTTCTAAAGTTGGTATTGAAATTGAGATCTGGAAAATGTATTTAATATAAGCCTACTCCGTTACCTCTAATGAACAAACACCCTATTATACACTTAATCATAATCATATTTCTCCACTATTCAAGATATTAAATTCTAAACATGAAAACTAGATTATCCACTTCTATTAATAGTGCAGAAACCTACACTACAATAGGTATTCCTGTACAGAATTAGTTAAACCATTTGCCTTCCAAAACTTAAAAAATAGAGGAATATGACAGATATCAAAAGGTAAATCTACCAGGCAGGTGTTAGTTTTCTGTCTGATCAGCAATTATATGAAATAAATGTCGTATGAGATTCAGCCATTGATTTTTGCATCATTTATTTATTACTCAAGCAGTACCACCGTAGAGACAAATGACTTTCACCTAAGCATAAAATCACCATCTCACAAAAAACTTGTTATTAAAACATTCCTCACAAAGAATGTCTAGAGTATTTTTAAGGAAGGAATGTTTCTTTCCCAGTGAACTTCCCCCCACTCCCCCAAAATGGCTTTCTTTTCAGTTCTACCTATTAAAATTCCAACTATCCTTCATTGTCCGTTCTGCCAATCAGCAACTCGTAAACCTTTTTCAATCATCATTGTGCCAAGTTTTCTCTGTTCTCTCTGAAGACAAATAGGTTTTTCCTTGTGCTTATCTTGTACTCTAAATATCTGTTTATATGTCTTAATGCTTTTACCTGGTAGATATATGGACCTTGCTTTCCTGGATAGTTATGTGATGCATTACTGAGAACATATGCCTTAGAGCCAGGCACATACGGGTTCAACTTCTGTTTCCATATTTTCACTTCAAATGGGATTTTGAATAAATCAGTTACTTGATCTGAGGATAATTTTTCTCAGCTGTGATTAGAATTACAATAAAAATATATTTAGCATTAAATGAGAACATGGAATATGATAAGATGGTGTTCGTTCTGTTTCTGTACTTTTGTAGTAGACTCATTTCATTGAAGTTGGGGACATGTTTTACTCATATTCATATCTATCACAGTGTTTATAGCACAACTATTTTCAAACACTTCTCAGTAAATATTTCCTTAAAAATAAATTTAATAGTTTATTTTATCTGAATAATAGAAAGCACTACCCCTTGAATTACAAAATGATACTGTGCAAGATAACAATATTGATTTTATCCAGAGAAAATGAATTGAATATAATATGTAAACATTTAAGACGCATTCTCTGATATTTTTGTAATAGCTATTTGTAATCTATATGTCATGATGATACTTATCTGATATTAATTTTCTCAATCTTAGGTATTTTCTGTTCAATTATTTTACTTAGTTTGATACTTAAATGTTTTCTTAAATATTAAATAAGAAGAGCTACAATCAAAGTTTTACAAAGTCTTATGTATAACCTTTACAACAGTGTGAATTCTAATGTACAGCTTAATTTGATAGCCATGGCACATAACAAATTTAAAGGTCACTATTAAGCCTTGGTATCCAAAATAATAATTTCATGACTCCATTAAATGTTTATATATGATTTAGAATGAAAATTATTTAACTTGTCATTTCTGATATGTTGCTTTTCCTATTAAAGTTTTATCTATTTTACTTTTTTCAAGTTTTATAATACATAATAAAGGGTTATTTAGTAATTACCTCTTTCACAGTTAAAAGAAGCAAGTACAGATAGTTTCAGTTACAAATTCATGTATGTGTGTGTGTGTGTGTGTTTTGTTTTGTTTTGTTTTTTTGGTGCAATGAATATAATCAGCATTTGAACAAAAATGTCCTAAGTTTACTTCATTTAAAATTAAGTGGAGGTAATCCTTAAAAATATGGAATTACTATGTTATAGACCCAAAACTAATATAATATTGTAAGTCAACTATACTTCAATTTAAAAATGAAACGGAGGTTTCATGGCTGATTATTATTTTTATTTTTTATAAAGAAGCAACAACCAAAGCCAATGTTCATTTTCATTAGTGGAGTAGTTCAGTTGAAGGTAGTTTGGTATATCTGAGTCACTCAGTTCCTCACCTTGGTGTGGTTTCCTCTCCACCAACCAGGTTAAACACCTGCAGTGTGAATTCATAGCCATCGATCTCCTTCCACATCTCTCTCTTTCTCTATATAGTAACATTTTCACTGTTCTACTAAAGGGTTTTTAATTTTGCTAAGAGTTAGTTATCTTTAGCTGTTTGCAGCCTTTACATAAATCCTTGCTTTTAAAAAATGACCTCAGATAAAGACCTAATTTATTCTCATATGAATATCTGAAAGAATTGTTTCAGAGAAAAAATGGTAGGGTAAACTGTCGTGAGAGATGGAGCATTTTTCTGAATTAGGGAAGATATCTAAGAATGACTTTAAATAACACAAGAAGAGAAGCCTTAATTACCCCTCCTCACATATCCAATGCCATTCTACTCTGTTCCCTGAAAAGACCAAGGTGAATGTGAACACGTACTCTAAACTCCACACGGGAGAAGTCACACATCTGACAATTCACATGGGTATTTATACTGATAGTTGGGGT
The DNA here is from genome assembly GCF_949752795.1 of Hyperoodon ampullatus. Taxonomy (NCBI): domain Eukaryota; kingdom Metazoa; phylum Chordata; class Mammalia; order Artiodactyla; family Ziphiidae; genus Hyperoodon; species Hyperoodon ampullatus. The sequence goes on along the minus strand of NC_136929.1, from coordinate 19,218,652 downwards.
TGAGATGGCAGAGGATCGATAATTCATTAAGTTTCATCATATCACCTCTTGGACCTGGTTGAGCCTAGAGAGATGGAACTCATTTTCTCGTTTCTATGTAATGAGCAGCCTCATTTAGACCTGTTCTGCAAACCAGTGATTGACTTTCTAGAATCTACTCATTCTAGGTTTTGCCTGCAAGTGGGTAGATACATGAGGTTGACACTGCCTTATGAACCCAGGTATCATCAATTCAAGGTGGGAGAATGAGGACTTATACACTAATACTATCTGTTTATTACCAGATTCTCAGATTTGTGATGCTAACAGGTTACATATTGCCTATCTGTTGAAACAAAGCATTGACATTCATTTGGCAATTAATGTACTACACAAAGACCTAGGAGGTATATCAAATATTGTATTCTGAATACAATTACCAAGTTTATGCATTACATCAATAGTTTGACTCTCATGAGATGATCAATAGCAATATTTCCTTATAAAAAAGATATCGAACCTCAAATCCAAAAGTTGGCTGCATGTGTGTGAAAAAGAGATTTTGACTCAGAATAAACTCACTATGAGTAAATACTCAAGAACTGTCATTTTAAGTGTTACTATACAAAAATAGTATGAAGAATGACTGAAATGTTTTTAGTACCACTCTCTTGTGTTCTGGTCATGGTATACTTAAAGTGTTATGTTCATAAGTAGTCATTAATTTGTGCTTGCATTGAGCAGTTCAATTCATTTTTATTGTTATCTCTTATATAAGAGGCATCCAGGACTAGATGTGAACAAGAGAAAACAGCAGACAATTAACAGGAAGATAGACAAATAATTAAACATACTAATAATGATTAGGAAGCAATCAATTGAAATAAAATTATAGGGCCTGACAGATGGAAACCCAGAGGTTTGGGGGACAGTATTTAGAAGGTGACAGTCAGCCAAACAGGGCTGAGAAACAGCCTTGCCAGTGTGGAAAACACAGGGAAGAGCATTTCAGTCTCTGAGTGAAAATCCAGAACTAGGAAAAAATGCGGCAGCTTAGAAAAATTAAACAGAGAGTATGCATTGAGTCAGGAATGCAGTGAACGAGCAAGAAAGTAAGAGGAAGCAGAGAAGGTAGAGTCCAGTTTATGCTGTCTTTTTCAGTCCAGAAAGAATAATATTAAACATTTACTGAGCAATTACTGTGTGCCAGGAACCATTCTAAGTGCTGCATGTGAATTAATTTGTTTACCCCTCACAACAGTCTTTTGAGAAAAGAACTATTCTTATCTGTATTTAACAATGAGGAAATGAAACACAGTTTAAGTAAATTGTTTAAAACCGCATCGTGAGTAAGCCTGTGAGTCAGGATCCTAAACTAGCAGACTTACTTACAGAGAGCCTTCTTTCTTAACCACTATGGTATGCTTACTGCAAGTAGAAGATTTCATAGGTTTTATTAAGGGCATTATGTAATACGCTTCAAAGGTCATAAACAATGGATTATACAGGGCACAAGGATCATGCAGGTTATGACTCTTTTATCTTTAATATTTACCAGAGCTAATATGCAAAGAAAAATGGTTTAGAGGACAAGAGTACAAGCAGGGAGATCAAAAAAGAAGCTGTCATATTCATTCAGACCTGATGGTGGCTTATGTAGACAATAGGAAGGATAGACCTCATATTTGAGAATAGAAATGATAGGACTTCTCAATAGAGGGAAAGTGAGCAATAAAAAATGTTACTGAAGACTATAGCTGGAGCAAATGTATGAATGATGTTTCCACTGACTGAGATAACAAAGACTAGAAGCATTCCAGGGTTGCAGAGGTGTTCATCTGAACTCCCTATGAGGCATTCAAGGTGTCAGTGGTTTATGAGAAATATATTTATAAATGAGCTGCTGATAGTTGAGGGGAAAAGAAATAGCCAAAAAAAAAAAAAAAAATCACGAGGCTTAAGCTGAAAAAGAAAAGCTGAAGGGGAACTATAAAATCAGTGTAAGAAGGCAGGAGCAGGGAGAGGGGGAACTGGATGAAGGTGGTCAGAAAGGTACAGACTTCCAGCTATAAGATAAGTAAGTACTAGGGATGTAATGTACAACATGATTAATATAACTAACACTGCTGTATGGTATATATATATATATACATATATATATATGAAAGTTGTTAAGAGAGGAAATCCTAAGAGTTCTCATCACAAGGAAAATATTTTTTTCTTTTTCTTTTATTTTGTATGTATATGAGATGATGGATGCTCAGTAAACTTTTTGTGGTAATCATTCATAATGTATATAACTCAAATTATTATGCTGTATACCTTAAACTTATGCAGTGCTTTATGTCAATTATCTCTTACTAAACTGGAAGAAAATAAACAGTATGAAAAGACTTCATATAAAATAATAATTCTTCCATATCAGCATTGTTCAATATGGTAGCACTAGCTGCATGTAGCTATTGTACCCTTGAAAGTAGCCTAGTATGACAAAGGAACTGAATTTTTAACTTAATTTCATTTTGATTCATTGAATAATTTAGATAGCAACATGTGGCCAGAGGCAATTGTATGAACAGTAAAGACATATATAATTTTAAAAAGCAAAAATGTAGATGTTTTCTCAGCCTAAGGTAGACATTTCTAGGGAACAGGCAGGGGTGTCTGAAAAGATAATGAATAATCTTCCTACTTAAGATTTCCTTACATACTGAAATTTGTGTACTATGGGACAGTCTCTAACTCTTGAAGCTGATACGGGCCTCTTGTTTGAACTGCTGCCACTTTTATAATCTGTTCATTTATCTTAGCCTAGTTATTAGCCCAATCATGATGAAATTCTTAAGCAGAAAAATTCAATGGTTGGGTAATCCTTACTGAGTCATACATTATTGTTAAGATGTGGAAATTAAAATGATTATAATGGGGGGAGGGGAGGTGACTGTGAAATCTACTATAAAGGACATTGTATCATTGCCTTTCATCCTATTCTCTGGTACCTGAGTCCACTTTAGGCAATAGAGAGGAGCACTGCAAATTCCATCCAAATACATGACTGATCTGTGATTACCTATCCTAATCATTCTAAGCAAGTTACAACTTCAAATTATTCATTTTGCTCAAAGTTTAAAAATTTAATCTTCAAGGAAGGCCCATACATTATTATTATAAATGTTTATTTTAATTAATTTTTATTGCCCATTTATATTATATCATTTGAGTATACATTTGCTTAAATTTATTGTATTTGCCTATTTTGATTAAAAGGATGTATATAACTGTAATTGTCTTAATTTCAGCATATTTGAGAGTGAGTTATTTTTCTACAATCAAGCTGATTCTTAGCACCTCAGTGAATCTGTAATGCAGAAACATATTACCCACATAAAAGAGGACATTTTTTTACTGCAGCCTCATTTTCCTAAATGTGATCAGGCTCTTGGTGGCAGAGTTGATAAACAGTCTGGAGACAACACAGATGGAAACAAAGACACATTGATTTTCCACCATATATTGCCCATGTGGACTACAGTTAAAATGTCTACTACATAAAAATCCTGGCAATAGGGTCATTTCTAATCATATATATCCTGAATAACATTATTAATCTGCCCTGAAAAATCTACGACTTTCCTTCATACATCCACTCACTGGTGTTGATAGCATCTTTCATTAATCAGAATATATTGATACCATTTAAATGTCTGGTCATAGGTCGATAACCTCTTAGGCTCCTTTATCATGATATGTTCCTGTCCTTTAGGACCTCAAGCACCCATTTGAATTTTAGGTAAATAATCTATCAGTTTGTTCATGACAACATCTAGCCTTAATAGTGTATTCAACCAGGACTATTGAGACAAATTTAAAATTTATAATTAACTACGAAGGTAAAAATATAGAAATGACTCTGTATTATTCTGACACCAAATAAATTTTTTTCATTCTAAGAAATAATGGAGTTATAATATCTAAAAAGTTAACCAAGTGATTGGGCTCAAAAGCTGAAATATAAAAAATAATAATAATACATTTTAACAAGGAGAAACTCTCTGCAACTATAGGAAGTAATAAAAACCCATGTAAGGCTACAAAGCTTTGTGCAGTTAGAATGACTCTAAGGAGATAATAGTCCAATAACAAGATTATTTAGAGTTTAATGGCAGACTTTATTTTATAATTCAGGCATACCTTGGAGATATTGTGAGTTTGGTTCCAGACCACCTCGATAAAGGCAAATTTTGCATTAAAGCAAGTCACAAAAAATGTTTAGTTTCCCAGTGAATGTAAAAGTAATGTTTATACTATGCTGTATTCTGTTAACTGTGCAATAGCATTATGTCTAAAAAACAATATATGTACCTTAATTAAAAATACTTTATTGCTAAAAAATACTAACCACCATGTGAGCCTTCAGTGAGTCACGACATTTTGGCTGGTGGTGGGTCTTAGGTTGATTTGATGACTGTTGACTGGTCAGGGTGGTGTTTGTTGAAGGTTGTGGTGACTGTGGCAATTTCTTAAAGTAAGGCAATGAAGTGTGCCTCATCCATTGACTCTTTCTTTCACAAACGACTTCTCTGTAGCATGCAATGCTGTTTGATGGCATTTCACCCACTGTAGAACTTCTTTTAAAATTGGAGTCAAGGGCCTTCCCTGGTGGTGCAGTGGTTAAGAATCCGCCTGCCGGGCTTCCCTGGTAGCGCAGTGGTTGAGAGTCTGCCTGCCGATGCAGGGGACATGGGTTCGTGCCCAGGTCCGGGAAGATCCCACATGCCGTGGAGTGTCTGGGCCCATGAGCCATGGCTGCTGGGCCTGCGCGTCTGGAGCCTGTGCTCCTCAACGGGAGAGGCCACAACAGTGAGAGGCCCGCGTACCGCGAAAAAAAAAAAAAAAAAAAGAATCCGTCTGCCAATGCAGGGGACATGGGTTCAAGCCCTGGTCCGGGAAGATCCCACATGCCGCGGAGCAACTAAGCCCGTGTGCCACAACTACTGAGCCTGCGCTCTAGAGCCCGCGCTCTAGAGCCCGCGAGCCACAACTACTGAGCCCACGTGCCACAACTACTGAAGCCTGCACACGTAGAGCCCATGCTCTGCAACAAGAGAAGCCACCGCAATGAGAAGCCTGTGCACTGCAACGAAGAGTAGCTCCAGCTCACCACGACTAGAGAAAGCCCCCGTGCAGCAACGAAGACACAACGCAGCCCAAAAAAACCCACAAAAAATTGGAGTCAATACTTTCAAACCCTGACACTGTTTTATCAACTAAATTTATGTACTGTTCTATATCCATTGTTCTCATTTCAACAATCTTGACAGCATCTTAACCAAGAGTAGATTTCATCTCAAGAAACCATTTTCTTTGCTCACCCATAAGAAGCAACTCCTCATCTGTGAAAGTTTTATTGTGAGATGGCAGCAATTCAGTCACATCTTCAGGCTCCACTTTTAATTTTAATTCTCTTGCTATTTCTACAACATCTGCAGTTACTTCCTCCACTCCACGGAAGTTCTGAACACCTCAAAGTCATCCCTGAGTGTTGGAATCACTTCTTCCAAACTCGTGTTACTGTTGACATTTTGACCTCTTCCCACGAATCATGAACGTCCTTAATGGCATCTAAAAAGGTGAATCTGTTTTAGAAGGTTTTTAATTTATTTTATCCTGATCCATTAGAATAATCACTGTCTATTGCAGATCTAGCCTTACAAAATATATTTCTTAAACAATAAAACTTGGAAATCAAAATCACTCCTTGATCCATGGGCTACAGAGGGAAGTTGTGTAAGCAGGCATGAAAACAATGTTACTCTCACTGTACATCTCCATCAGAGCTCTTGGGTGACCAGGTACATTAGCAGTGAGTAATATTTTGAAAGGGACCCATTTTTTTTTCTTTTTAAAATTTATTTATTTTTGGCTGCATTGGGTCTTTGTTGCTGCATGCAGGCTTTCTCTAGTTGCCGCGAGAGGGGGCTACTCTTTTTTGCGGTGCGCGGGCTTCTTTGCGGTGGCTTCTCGTGTTGCAGAGCACTGGCACTAGGCACAAGGGCTTCAGTAGTTGTAGCACTCAGCCTCAGTAGTTGTGGCTCGTGGGCTGTAGAGCGCAGGCTCAGTAGTTTTGGCGCACGGGCTTAGTTGCTCCGTAACACATGGGATCTTCCCAGACCAGGGATCGAACCCGTGTCCCCTGCATTGGCGAGCAAATTCTTAACCACTGCACCACAAGGGAAGCCCTTTTTATTTTTCTTTTTTTGAGCAGTAAGTCTCAACAGTGGGCTCAAAATATTCAGTAAACCATGTTGTAAGAAGACATGCTGTCATCCAGGCTTTGTTGTTCCTTTTATAGAGCACAGGCAGAGTAGATTGAACATAATTCTTAAGGGCTCTTAGATTTTTAGAATGGTAAATGAACATTGGTTTCAACTTAAAGTCACCAGCTCCATTAACCCCTAACGAGAAAGTCAGCCTGTCCTTTGAAACTTCAAAGCCAGGCATTGAATTCTCCTTTGTAACTCTGAAAGTCCTAGATGGCATCTTCTTCCAAGAGAAGGCTGTTTTGTCTACATTGAAAATCTTCTGTTTAGTGTAGTCCCCTTCATTAATTATCTTAGCTTGATCTTCAGGATAACTTGCTGCAGCTTCTACATCAGCACTTGCTGCTTCATCTTGCATTTTTATGTTCTGGAGATGACTTTCCTCCTTAAACCTCATTAACCAACCTCTACTAGCTTCAGACTTTTCTTCTGCAGCTTCCTCACCTTTCTCAGCCCTCACAGAATTGAAGAGATAGAAATTTGCTCTGGATGAGGCTTTGTCTTAAGGGAATGTTGTGGCTGGTTTGATCTTCTACTCAGACCACTAAAACTTTCTCCATATCAGCAGTTAGGCTGCTTTGCTTTCTTATCATTTGTGTGTTCACTGAAGTAGCACTTTGAATTGCCTTCAAGAACTTTTCCTTTGCATTCACAACCTGCCTTTCTCACAAAGCTTTATCTTTTCTAGCTTCTGATTTAAGCTGAGAAATGTGCAACTCTTCCTTTCACTTGAACACTTAGAGGCCATTGTAGGGTTATTAATTGGCCTAATTTCAATATCTTCATGTCTCAGGAAATAGGGAGGCCAGAGGAAAGGGAGAGAGATGGGGTAATAGCTGGTTGTTAGAGCAGTCAGAACACACACATTTATAGATTAAGTTCACCATCTTATATGGGTGAGTCTCGTGGCACCCCAAAACAATTACAATAGTAACATCAAAGATCACTGATCACAAATCACCATAACAAATATAATAGTAATGAAAAAATCTGAAATATTGTGAGAATGACCAAAATGCGACACACAGACACGAAGTGAGCAAACACTGTTGGAAAAATGGTGCCAATAGACTTTCTCAATGCAGGGTTTCCACAAAACTTCACTTTGTAAAAAATGACGTATCTGCGAAGGGCAATAAAGCAAAACGTAAGAAATGAGGTTATGCCTGTTTATATTCTTATTATCATGTATTACACAGGGATCTATACCCATGAGTAATCATTTTGTCATAAGAGAACCATTGATCCCATTACTTTATTTATTTTAAAAAAAGGCAAAACACAAACAATTTATGGCAAAGTTTTCAATTTTATAACGAAAAATAAGAATTTGCCCAAAAGATCAGTAGCTAGAAGTAAATATGAGCACTATCTTCAGTGCTCACTTAATCAATGCTATAAACTTTTGTAATGTACATTTTTGCATGTTTTATTCTTTTTAAACTAACAACAGTGATAGCTTTCAATATTAAATAACATTTATAACACTAGTGGATTAATAAGGATTTGATCATAAAGAAATGGCACAAGCAAGTGTAAGGCTGTAAGCATTAGTCATTTGCGTTGGGAATTCAATGTATTTAGGTTTGATTTGCGTTGGGAATTCAATGTATTTAGGTTTGTTAGGGATTTCAAGGTTGACATTTCTTCCAAGAAAATTTATTTAAATTAATTAAATTCTTTGTTTCCAAATTATAATGCGAGGGAGAGCCCTGCTGGCAGACTTTTATAGATACAGCAAGTGCTCATAGTTGGTGCAAACTATCTTAGGAAACATAACAGTAAAATGTATAATACATTTTATTGTTTTTTGGCTCTGTATCTTTTATATTCTAGGATTGAATCTCACTAACTTTTAACTCAGCATGCACCTTGCTTTTGAAGCTATGTAGCACATTTCCTGCAGTTTGCCTATTGGAATAGTCTGGAAATGTGGAGTTAACTTTCCATGTAGATTTTATACATTTAGGATACATGGTCATTTTTAAGTATGACAAAGCAATTCTACTGAAACACTGAATTTCTTAATATCTATGTTACTCACTAAATGCTTTTAAAACATCTTGACTTTTTGATTTGCTCAGTTTATTTCCTGAACTTAACAGCTCTTTATAACTAGCTCTAGAGAACATTCTTAAAAGAGAGAACTTTGCACTAGACTGAGAGAAAAGAGCTGATTTTCTATGTAAAATTGCATTTAGATAGGAGCTGAGTAAAGGAGAGCAACAGAAAACTGGATAGAGTATGATAAATTTTCTATTAGTTCTTCAATGTGGATTACTTGTTATTTGTTTGGAGTGAACATGCAGAAACAGAAAAATATACATAAATTAAATATAAATGGAAAAGCTTTCCTAGTCAGGTGTTTAATATTATTTAAAACATTGCATTGCACACCTCACTGCTCTTTATATTTGAGTGAATATTTGAGAGTTAACTATATATTTAGGAAAATGGTGGTAGCAAAACTTTATACTTGAAGATATAAAGCTGAATAATGTATTAATGCTTGAGGCATTGTCCTGAGAAATGGAAAATTGAAAGCTAGCAAATATATTAATACAACATCAAAAAAAGGAAATAAGTTTTTTATCATTAATCAAAATTTTGTAGTTGCTGGTATGGCAACATAGTAAGCAGAATTTTACCATAAAGGAACTGATGAGCTACAGTATTAATTTTTTCTATTATTTTAAAATGCTGACCTATGGAAATTTTGAAACAAGGTGCTTAGGGCAAAATAGTTGCTTTTAAAATGGAGGGACTAAGAGATCACAAGGGAAACTTGAGAATTATTTTTATTTATACTCAGTATTTATTAAAATAAAAATTGTGTATTATGTAGTAAAATCAAAATGATAATAAATAAACAGAAGAATTTATCATATATTTATAGTTATGAATGATCCAATATAATAGTTATATGTCTTCAAGGTCTATGATGCTATGTGTGCAATAATCAGGCTTTAGCATATGCATAAGGTTGGTTTGATAAGAGAGAAGCGACCCTTCTGGTTCCAGAAGTTGCTTTAGTTTAGTGTTATACATGAAAACCTGGCCTGAATTGGGGCGCTAAGAGCTTCAGAGTCTCTGAGGGGGTGGGGGGGGAGTTGGAGGAAATTTATTATTTCAAAAACACAGCAGAGCTTCTTAGAGCTTCTCAATTTAGAGAATATTGAGTCTCTTTATAGTCAGTTCTTGTCATTTGAGCTTTGGGTTTTAATATTCAAATAGCCAAGCTTTGGCTTGTAATTACTTAGACTTCATTCCTTCATCTCTTCCAATGATAAAGAAAAGATAAAAAAGAGGAAAGGGAAGAGAAAGAGAAGATGAGGAGGAAGAGGAAGAAGAAAAGGAGAAGAGGAGAAGAAAGAGGGGAGGAAGGAGGGCAAGGAGGGAGAGGAAGGGCAAGAAGAAGGTTATCAAATAGCGGTCAGCCGCCTAAGAGCAGCTGTGAATGGTCAGTTCCTGCTGTACCAGTCCACCTTATTGCATAGTTTCATCTCCTTGCTGTTGCCCTGTGCATGCGTGTATATGTGTGTGTATGTGTGTGTGTGTACATTGTGCAAGCGTGGGTGATAGACATTGAGTTAGAAGGAAGGGGCTGTGTTTATGGGAAATGAATCAGATTTTCCCTTTACACCTTCTGTGGCCACACCTAAACTTGAACCAGCATCATACCAGATACAGACATCTGAGGAATGAGATAAATTATAACATTTTTGCAATATAATGCCTGTGCAATTTTGGCTTTACCTTTATAAAATTTCGGAGCTCTCCAGCAATATGCTTTATGTGTATATAGTGACTTTCCTCATAGTTTCTAGCTTCTTTTCCTTGATGATTGTCACAGACTTTTTAATTTCTACTTGCCCTCTAATGGTAGTAATGCCCCTTCCACCACCCTTCCCTTATCATTCTGTGTGATCTCTCCCCAACCCCTTAATGGAGTAGCTGAAACTGCTTAAAATACTCTTAAATATTTACAAAAACATGGAGCAAAGTAGTTAAGACTCCTTTAACTCTTGTTTTAAAAAACATCAACAACAAATAAGACATTCAGACATTAGCACAATTGAATCACACACAGCAAATAAAAGCTTGACACTCAGAACCTGCATCTGATTTATCAGAATGGAAGCCACCTAGTATTCCTTACCAAAGTGACCTGACTCTGCACCAGTCCTGCTTTAAATATCACGTCAGTGGATAGCCGCAATCTATACGTGCAGTTAAAGCTTTCATCAGAACTACAAATCTGCATAGCCAACCTCCTACCAAGTAAGTGCAAAGTAACTTCATCTAAACACTAACGGACAATTAAAGCCAGCTTTTCAAAAAAGAATTAATCCTCTCTCCCAAACCCCAAACTGGAACTCCTCTTTATTCTCTTTAAATTGCAATATCTATCATAGCGTGAGGCACAGCCATCAACTTGCCATTTAAGCCTGATGCCTATAGTCATTCTGTGCTCCACATTTTCACTACAGTTCATTCATGCAGAGTCCCTTGATCTTTCTTACCACAACTATTACGTAATGCCCTAATTACTTTGCTGATAACCACACTGCTTCTAGAGTTGCCTGACTCCATTTCATCTCCCATTATGTTCTTAGCGTGATACCCCTAAAAAACAAACCCGATCATGTTACTCATTTTTTTAAAGCATCTGGATCAAGCACAGTAGCTTAGTCACAGAGCCCTTTATTCGTAGCATGTTCTGACTTCTGTTCCAGTCTCATATAGTGAGCCTCTCTCTCCCATTTACAGGACATCTCATCCCCCAACCAAGCAAAATGGTGCTTCACCAATCTCAGTGCTCTTCAGTTCCATCAAATATCATGTTTTCTTTGCTCAGAATGCCTACCCTCCTTTCCTTTGTAACTAATCCCTATGTGTCTTTTGAAGTTAAACTCACTTGGACAGTAAACAGTTTTCAATTTACCAGTTTTGTGTTCTAGAACACATGTTTAATTCTCTGAGATTCAGTTATGTCTTGTGTAAAATGGAGATAATTACAATATTCTCACAGAGCAAAGGTCAGCAAAATTTTCCTATAGAGGAACACGTGGTAAATATTTTAGGTTTTGCAAACTATACAGTGTCTGTCACAACCACTCAACTCGGCTGTTATAGGATGAAAGCAGTCATAAATAATAAGAAAACGAATAGGCCTGGCTGTGTTTCACTAAGATTTACAAAAACAGCTGAGGGCCAGATTTGGCCTGAAAGACTTAGTTTGCCTACTTCTCTCATAAAGTCATAACACTTAGTGTCCTTTTCATGATATAAGTAGTCAAAGTTGTTAAATGCAAATCCATAAGCCAGATTTTGTATGTGGAAGTCAAGCAGCAAAATGAGTTCAGAAAAATATATCAATTTTCCAAAACCTAAAGTATTTCCAAATATTATGGTTAAAACGTTTTTTCTTTGTATTTCAAAATGTGGAATAAATTTGGAACATAACACAACAATTTGTGGGATGAACAAAAATGAAACATGTCTGCTTTTTTCTTTGAAGGAAATCTTCTGCCATATGTATATCTAAGAATACTTGAAACAAGTACCAAATATTCTGAATAAAAAAATGACATCTTGCATGACAGAATAAATTCAACCTGGGTCACATTTACATTTTACATTGATATTTTAAATTATTTTTTATTCCAGTTTTATTGAGGTATAATTGAGATACAGCAACTTAAACTGTATAAGTTTAAGGTGTACAACATAATGATTGGATTACATGCATCATGAAGTGATTATCATAAGTTTAGTGAACTTCCATCATCTCATATAGATACAAAATTAAAGAAATAGAAAAAGGTATTTTTCCTCATGATGAGAACTTTAGGATTTACTGTCTTAACAACTTCCATTTATTATAACACTCAACAATTTAATTATATTTATCATGTTGTACATTCCATTCTTACTGCTTACTTATCTTATAAGTGGAAATTTGAACCTTGTAACTGCCTTCATCCAATTCCTCATCCCTCAACCCCCGACCTCTGGAATCACAAATCTGATTTCTTTTCCTATGAGTTTGTTTTTGAAGTATAATTGACCTATAACACTATGTTAGCCCCTCTTATGCAACTTTGTGATTCAATATTTTCATGCATTTCAAAATGATCGCCGTCATTAGTCTAGTTAAGATAGGTCACAATACAAAGATATCACATAATTATTGACTATATTCCCCATGCTGTATATTTCATACCCATGACTTATTTTACCACTGGAAGTTTGTACCTCTTTATCTCCTTCATCTCTTTCTTTGTTCCCCCACCCCCTCCCCTCTGGCAACAACCTATTTGTTCTCTGTAACTGCGTTTCTGTTTTGTTATTTTTGTTCATTTGTTTTGAATTATTTTGAATTATTGGTGGGAATGAGTATTGAAAAACTGGCTTTATATTATATTTGACTCTTCCTTTATACATTGCCTATATTTTAGATAGAAGTAACTTTAGATTAGTTCTTTTATTATGGAAAAACAGTACATGTAGTTGGCTTGGGACTCATGTAAACGTTAGGTAGGTTTCAGAGTTAGCAATCATACATTGCTTCTAATCTACTTAAAATTTGTTAGATTTAACCTGTGTCTCACAATTTCATACTCTCTTGGTAATTAATCTGCTCACAAATGTAGATTAATCATTTTACTAATCTGCAAAATCCAAGGGAGCAAGTGGCATTGGAAATAGCTACTGTTGTACATTCAGTAAAGGGAAAAAGTAACTGAGATATATGAGGTGAGGTGATCTGTGAGTGTGGAAAGGCCATTAGAATTATAAAATCCCCTCATTTTTCTAGAACTCACTATATACTGAGGGCAACCAACTCCTTCTACTTGCTGAGAGGTGCCATTTTAACAGAACCTGAATAACAAAACATCTCCACCTCACCACTGTAAGAGGAGCTAAGCCTGTTTTGAAGAAGAGAGCATGTTTTTTTTAATAGAACCCAACTGTTTTCCTCATCTTTCCTAGTAATGGAGAAAGGATGTGGTAAGCTTTCTTCCTTAATCCAGGGCAGAAGCCCTAAGAGAATCATTCAAAACTGTAGGGCAGATGTAAAGAGGGAGGCTTGCTTACCTGGCCATTAATATAGAAAATATTGGAGGAAGACAACTTGAAGAGGTGGACAGGCAGAGAGGAATAAGGACCACCCTTTTGTTTAACTAGTGTTTGTGTTGTGTGGAAAATAGGACATTCTTTTACCTCCAGAACGCAGAGTGGAAACACTGGAAATTCTCAGCTTGCCAGCAACGCAGTGTGAGACAAAGAAGTTCATCAATCAGAAGTACATCAGTATGAGATCAACAGCTGGGGAACGTTCAGAGGGAATTTCCAAATTTTTCATAAGACTACCAGTATCTAGAGAGGCTGCTTTCGACTATACCTTCATCAGCAAGGCTAGTTAAAGCAACCATTTATTCACATTAAGTCCATAGACAATGGGATAAATGCTTGTAAAGTGGAATTATTTACTGCTGCACTTTTCAGAACTATTAATGTAATATATACTGTGACACTTGAATGGAGAGAAATTACACACATTCCCTAAACTTGCTTTGGTAAACATAATTTGTACTGCATTGATACTGATATGATTGAAAATCAAGATTAGAGCAGGGCTTCCCTGGTGGCGCAGTGGTTGAGAGTCCGCCTGCCGATGCAGGGGACACAGGTTTGTGCCCCGGTCCGGGAAGATCCCATAAGCCGCAGAGCGGCTGGGCCCATGAGCCATGGCCGCTGGGCCTGCGCGTCCAGAGCCTGTGCTCCACAACGGGAGAGGCCCGTGTACTGGAAAAAAAAAAAAAATCTGTTTATTTCTGCTTTCTTTCCTTATCAGTATAACATGTATTTTAATCTTACTTTTGCTATTGCCATACCTTGCTTTTACCTTTACCTTCACGTCAGGACTTTCAGATTTGTTCCTATTAAGCCATAAGAAAATAGTTACCTGGTATTCTGCCATAAGAGCATTGAAACTTTTTTTTTTTATAATTCTGTTTGAATTTCTTTAGAAATATGGATGCAGATATCTGTGAGTTTATTTGTATCCATGATGCAGATATGGAAAGGGTTTGAGTTTTGTTTCATCCATGAAGTCATTTCTGTAGAGTTTTTTGATTATCACAGTAGAATTTTAACAAACTTCTTCTATAATTGTAAATATAATAGGTATAATTGTAAATACTTAAAGAAAACTGATATGTAGTCAAAAATTATTTACCTATTAATTGATTCATAATAATAAAATTGGTAAATTTTCAATGTCAACTATTTTTCTTAATCCAAGATAAACTGATTTCATGAGAAAAAATCTTTTTTCTGCATTTTTCCCCTGAGATCGCACTGTTATTATTACATCAATTGGTTAGAATTTTACAACCTCATGTCCCAGATTTTCCCAATGAGTTTACCAAAAGGAATGCGTATATTTAATATTTATGTTTAAATATTTATATTATCATAAACTTTATTTTATAACACTCCATTCGCTAAATTAAAAATTAGCAATACTATATCTCCTAAATAATTTATATTAGTACACAATTTCTGAGTAATTAATCATCCTAAAATTTAGGCGTTTAAAATTTTTTCTTATACTGCACACTTTCTATGGGTCAGAAATCCAGGAGAAACTTTTCTGGGTAGTCTTGCTCATAGTCGAGCATCAGGCTGTGATCAAGCTGCTGTCCAGGCAGCAGTCATCATAGTCTTTACTGGAATTTGAGAATTCACTTCCAAGCTGACTTCCATGGTTGTTGTAAAGACCTCAGTTTTTCTCTGGCTGTTGGCTGAAGACCTTTATTTCTTGCCGTGTAGGCCTTTCCATAGACTGATTGTCCTGATGGTGTTGCAACTGGCCTCTCCCAGAGTGTCAGATAAAATTTGGGTCTCTTGTAATTTAATTATGAATGTGGTATATCTTCACTCTTGCTGTATTCAATTGGTTATCCAGACAAACTGTGGTACAATATTGGTGGCAACTAAAGAAGATTATGAATGGCAAAAAGGGTTTCATGACCAATTGTAACAAGCAGCCATTGCATCATTTAATTTTAGTCTATTGCATATTATGTCTACTTTTAATAAGAATACTAGTAAAATATTATCTTCTAAAATTTAATATCAACAAAATTCTCTAAAGTAAAAATTGATTTAAATATTTCATATGATACCTTCACTACCTTCTACTTATTTAGCAGACATACAAAATTTTAGTGGAAAATTTAAATTTGAGTAAATAATATTTAGCTTGGTCTGAGAAAATATGTGGTACAGTTTCATGCAGTTTGAGCCAATTGTACCATTTTTATCATCATTTTTATCATGAGAAATGACTGTGAATTTATACTGTTTCACTTTAAATGTCATAAACACACAGGAAATATGCAGTATCTTTGGGGATTTGGCTCAAGATCATTTGAGTATTATTCTTAAAACCAGTTCAAAGTGTTATATATCCTTAGAAAAGCAAATTTATATTTACGTAATATTTTACTTAACATAAATTTTATTCTTGAAAGACATTGACTATTTAGAAAGAAAAGATTTTATTAATGGTACAACAACCTGTACATAGTCCCTCCTTATCTACTTAGTTGGTGGTTGGAAGCATCTTAGTTCTCTTATGTTCACTTCTGCTTTTGCTCCTAGTGTAACATATCCTGTTCTACTATTAAAGACTACCATTAGAATGTTCAGTGGAGTCTTGAGAGTACTGTGAAAATCACTGGTTCTAAATATTATTATTTGTGAAGAATTTATACAAATTGTTTATAGTGTTATCAGACCAGAAACTATGTCAAAAATACATGCCTAAGGAACTTTATTCAATATCTTGTAATAACCTATAATGGAAAATAATCAGAAAAAACATACATACATATATATATATGTAAAACTGAATCACTTTGCTGTACATCTGAAACTAACACAATATAGTAAATCAACTGTACTTCAATAAAAAATTTTAATGCATGCTTATACAATTATATAGGTAAATTTAAAGACACCCCCCCACACACATACACATTTCAGTCTTTTTAAGTCTTTCTGAAATTGGACTGTCTGCTCTCTCTGCAGTGAGGCAGAGTATCTTCATGATTCATCAGCATTTGATCAGTTTTTGAGCCATCTTCCAGGTAGAATTCACAAGGGCTTTACTAAATAGAAGAAAATTCTCAGTTCAGAAACATATGTATCACACTTTAAAATATGACCACTTTGAAGTAACATCCATACAAAGTCAGTGTAGAGGTAATATTTTGATTATAAGGTTCTGTGTAAAATCATTTTATTATTTAATAATAAATTATGTATAACATTAAATTAGTACTACTTTCATGCTTTCAGCCTTATGCACAAATTAAATTTCAACTAATCAAGTGAACCATTTAATGACTATTAGAGATGACATCAGCATCTTCTATGTCATGCTAAGAAGTATCTAATTCTTCTGGGAGATTTGCTAATGGAAAGTATAGACATTCACTGGAAAACTGTGAAGTGCAGATATCAGATATATTTGTATAATATACAAATATATATTTTTTGTATATATATATATACAAAATTTTTAAAAAATTACCATGAACTTCTGTGTATGTTGAAAAACAGGTTCATAGTATATGTACCCTTTGATCATCATTCAAAATACTGGTATTAGTCAAATTCCCATTGCCATCTTTGCTGTTTTGACCAGAGCATAGTGAATGCTTAAAAAAAGCCATCTCATTTCTAATTCTGAAGTCTCATAACATGAATTACTTAATTTTCTTTCAGCTGCGTGGCATCACTTATTTTGTAAATTTTGAATTTACAGCAATTATTCCAACAAGGTATCTGCAAGAAGCCATTTTTAATTTATTTCTTAATTAGAACTACTCTGGCAGAAGAACAAGGAAAATGGCAGATTGGAGTTTTAACATGATTTCATATTCATCTTGGCTGCCAAGGCTAAACTTGTAATTAAGGGATAATCCCACAGCAAGACCAGACACATAAGCAAGTAAACACAACACAAGCCTATGTTTATGGGGCATCTTTATTTAGTTCTTGATTCAGAGAAATATTTTTACAGGGTTATGAAAATAATTACCGTAATAACACAGTGTACTTTAAGAAGCCCCTTTTATGCTGAATCCTAATATATTAACTCATTCATTCTAAGAGGAATCTTTTTTTTAAATGAGAAACTGTTCCTAAATCATAACTACAGTTTAAAAAAAAAGTAAACTAATACTAACTTCACTAAAAGCTAGACTTCACAAGTTTTAGAATTGGACAAAAGTTGGCTCAGTCACTAACCCTCTTACATAACTTCTTTCTTAATTTTTCTTAACCTGCTCTAAAAAGGGGATGCAGTATAAAGATTAAATAAAAGATAACATACTTAGTTTCAGTTATGATTTATATGTATCTGACTTAGTCTCCTAACATAAATGATTATAGAACAGGAAAATATATATGAAGTAATGTTTATGGTATTGAATGCTTCAGAGGTGTGATGTTTTATATAAAAACAAATAAGGCAAACTCTATATCCATTCCAATACTCTAAGTGGGGGTACTTTCCAAACCACAGCTTAAAGAGATGTGGCCTCAAACAGAAAGCAGTGTTCTAACTGGATGGAAGTAATAGAGAACAGAGAGTGGACTGCTGATTTGACTGGAATTTAGGCTAGTTTCTGGGGAGAATACCATCACTTCTGGGGATTAGGATTTCAACATATGAATTTTGGGGAGACACAGACATTCAGACCATAGCACTGAAATGATAGGAAATTGTCATAAAAGTATCAGAAGAAGTTCTAAGAGGAACGGGAAGATTTTGTACATAGGCAAAAGGAGTAACTTCTGATTCATATGGTAATAATGTAAGGGCTGAAAAAAACATACTTTTTTGGAGAAATGACATGGGTTAAAACGACTATGAAAATGAATTCAGAAGTGTTATGGCCAAGATGGCCTTCATGTTCCTCTCAGCTTGACTTAACTTTGGACAGTTTCTTCCTACCCTTTAAATCCCTTTTCTTAGAGCATTAACTTTAGAAAACTTGTAATTGCAAATTCTTTCTCTAGCCCCTTTGAAAAATGTTTATAAATCTTAAAGTTTCTTGCCAACTTTAAGACCCAGAAATGTCTTTCTCAAAGACCTGAGAACTGTCTCTTTTAAACGTAAACCTTGAAGGAGGTAAATTCCTATCTCCAGTCTCTTTGGGAGAGTAGGAGCCTATCTTCAGTAGGTGCATTGCTCCATAATGTCAAACTACCTCCTGTCATGAAGATAGGAGAAAGTTTACTTTTTCTTTGATTAAAGCCAACTAACAAATGAAGGTGGCCTGTGATCCCATCACCACCACCTCAGCTATTAAAAACTCTCCAGCCCATTGTTTCAAGGAGTTCATTTCAGACTCCTTCCCCTGTTGCAATAGTCTTGAATGGTCTTTCTTGCCTGTTCAACTTTGTCCAGTCCAGTTTTTACTTAGATAACTGCTTATCTTCCTTGCATTCTTTTGGAGAGTTGTACATCACCTAACTCAACTTTATGCCCAGGGAGGTCTAGCTTGCTTTCATTAACCATAGGGAGACTCCCTAAACAGTGCTCCTTGAAACACAACATTGATGTGCTTATAGAGAAGAGTGATCAGTTGGTTTGGGGCAGTTACCTAGAGAAGACGCACACTATCCATCTGGAGTAAAAATCTTTCTTAAGATAAATGATTCTTAAGGGTCTCTGTTTCATCAATACTATAAGAAATCTTGTCTTCCCAGATGCTGACAGGTCCTATTTGAGTAATCGTATAAACACGTGTGACTGACGTTTAATGAGGCTGCTTCTACAAGTCGCATATATACAGTACTTATTTCTTTGAGTATAGCTTCATAGTCATAGAAATCCTAGAGACTCATATCTGCTTTGTCTATCCAGGCAGTTGGAGATTGACTGCTTCATTAGCAAGTCAGTGCATGTCCAAGATTCCTACTGATGCTGTTTCTGTCAATGCAGATTGTTCTCTAATTGTAGCTGAAGTATGCTGTTTAAATGTTCCAAAGTGGAATACTACCAGTTATGTCAATAGATATACTTAGCAAGTGTGTATATTTGCAAATGTATGTGTCTTTATATATCTTTCCTTTTTCAAGATTTCCAAATTTGCAAATCAAGCACACCAGAGAGCAAAAGTTCTAAATGGTTTAATTATTCTATCTGCTTTGAAGAAATAGAAAGAGACAATGCTTCAGATAATAAACATTGAAGTTACTTAGAAATACACAGGCTGGGTTTATTGTTTTGAATTGCTTTTGACATCTAATAATTTTTAGCTTGAAATAATTTTATTTGCTTTGATTTTCATGCTTTTTGGCCTTTTCAGAAGTATAGTTTATTCAATTACATCAGATAATCTCTATTATTAGAATGGTTTACAATTTCAGATTCTCTTTTTCTAACTTTTATGTTTTCTTTTTGCTATTTATTATATATTTTTTTACTTGAAAAACTATTTTTCTGTTTACTTTAGGCCTACAATCTACCTGCTAAATGACCATCAGGTTATTATATGCACATATAACGCTGCCAGGTACAATTAAAATACTGTTAAAAAATAATATTTTGATTGTTTTTCAACTATTTATTTACAATACGTTTTATTATAATTTTTAGTAAGCTGGATAAATTTAAAACATACTTGTCAAAATCTTTTCTAGCCTCTTACAAGGTCCAACTGAATTAACAAGTCTCCATCCTGGATACTCAAATAAAGAAAGGATACCTATATGTTTAAGCATTGTGAAAAAAAATACATGTTTAAACAAGAAAGGAAATTATTAACCCTCTATCCTCCCACCTTTAATCCTAAAGTAAAAGGATATGGTGATTTGGGTTTGTTTTTGTTTTTTTTTTCCTTATGATGTATGTTACCAGCAATTAATGGTGTGTTAATAGCCCCTTCAGGAACCTAAATTGAGTGCTTTGGGTCCCACACAAATGGATTAGTAGGTTGTTGACTTGTACTCATGGGAGAGGGTGTGTATTGCTGAGTTCTGTTTCAGCGCATTAGCTGAAAAAACAAGGATTCTGTCTTTCAACTGGGGCTTAATCCTTTTGTATTACTTTCTTGAGTACTCACCCATGTTATCAGTTCATTACATCAAAAGTCAGAGCCTGTCTTTTGTTGGCTTATTTCACACAAGACCTGATCATAGAAATGGAGGAAGTCACCTAATCATTGACCTTAATACTACAGGAAATTAGTTTGGTCTGATGTCAGACATAGAATGCACAGGGCAACTAAAGAGATGCTTTTACACAGTCTGCTGCAATAAGGAGAATGTTCGTTAATGAGGAGCATCTCTAAGAAAAAGGAGTCCTAAGGCTTTATAGAGGCAAGCAATTAGGGAGTCATCAAGAAGTCTTAGGATAGTCATGTGGAACGATGGAAGTGGGTATTAGATTGTGCAGCGTTGGGGGAACAGTGTGGTCCTCTGTGGTTAGCTGTTTCCTAGAACACAAATGAGTGGGGGGATTTCTTAACTCCTTCCCTTTTCTAGGACCAAAACTCAAATAAAGTTTAACATTGTCAAGGGAAATATCTGTAAGATCATTCTAGAGTGCAAAGTTTTCTCCTCCTCATAATGTATATAAAGCCTAAAATTATTCACTCTCTGAATCATTAAGGTGATTTTTTTTTTCCAATGGAAGTAAGTATAACTCGCCAACCTCGCCCATTTGGGTTAATGACACAGGCTTTTTCTCTTTCCAGTAGAAATATTAAGAAACAGCAAGCACAATTCATTTCTTAGAGACATCTACACAGTTTGTGGGAGAATATCTCGGCTTTTGTCAATTCCTTTTTTACAAGCAATATAAATGATTTTAGGCGAATGGAGTAGCTCACATTCTGTAGTAACATATTTTGGGAAAACTAATGCCAAGTTTATAGGCTCTATATCTTGCAGATGACAGAGAGACTCTCATATGGAAGATAGCCAATATCTTTTTCATAAGATGCAGGATTTTCAAAGGGTCTCTGGCTATAGGTAGCCTCCCCTACTCATATATAGTTCTTTCTCTTCCTCCTGTTTATACTGATGACTTGTTTATTCTTAATGATTAATATTTATTGAGTCTTTCCTATGTATTAAATTGGTACCAACAGAAATATATACTCCTGAAATTTATACTTTTCCCCTTCCATCACTGATATGTTATTTTCCTGAAACCATTAAAATATTTTTTTCTTTCTGAAACATCCTTTCTTTTCTGTTTGTTTGTTTGTTTTTGCTGCAGTTCTTTGAATATCTGGTGATCTCTTGATGACAGTTGATTTTTAGGAATGAGGAACTAAGTCAATTGATTAACATTGCTGTAATGGATTTCCTGTTTTTGTCAGCTTTCCCATGAATGAAAGAATTAGCAATGTATTTATATTATATTAAGATAGGGACACAATTGATATACTTACTTTTAGGGTATGGATAAGAAACTGGCAAACAGGCTGTTACTTACCTTATGCTGAAAGAAGAAGGCCTTATGCTAGAGACAGCTCAATCCTTAAAGTCAATCCCTAGCTTCTCTCTGACAGGCCACCAATTTCAAGGATTTTTTTCCCCTCCCACTTAGGGAGAAAACTCTACTTCTACTTCTGTTGAGGAAGGAGAGGTAAATGGTTAAAGTTCCAAACATCACTTTAATTCATCATGTTCTCTCCTTCCAGACTCATTTGTTAAAACAATTAATTTGATGACTAATGTTTTATTAAGTTTGATGCTTCAGTAATTCAACATATATTTATTGACCAGAACTGTTCTAGTTCTGAAAACCTTATCACTGAAGAAATTGTACATAAGTCCAAGCCTCGTAGTAGGGTTCCTCTCTGGTGGGGTTCAGAAGAGTAAACAGGTTTTAGCAATAGAATGGGGTAAATTCTTCAGCAGGTGAAATAAAGGATGTTATGGAAGCAATAGGAAACATTTCTGGTGCCAGCTCTGGGGACAAGGTCATAGAAAGCCGAGACATAGGGTAATCAGGAGTCAGCAGGGCAAAGGGGGTAGGCTGGGAGAGGAAGAGTAGTAATGAAGAGAAAAGGAACCACATTCACATGTGAGGAACTTTCCACAGCCCAGTGGAGTAGGTAAGAGTAAGCTCAGGGAGCAGTGTGGGCAAAAGCCAGCCTGAGTCATTAAGAAGTAGGATTTGAAGATAACTCAATGAGTTGGTTGTGATGAGGGACATAGGGACCTATTGGCATTGGATTATAGAAAATGAATTCTCTTAAGTCCTCTGTAAGTCCCTCAATTCTGGTTATGGATCTACATGCAAATAAAAAATTTTACAACTATTAAAATATGACCAGTAATTTCATAGGATATGCCTTCATAAGATAAAGAGAAACAGCTTACGGAGATTATATTATATAGTGAATTAGATTTAGTAAAAGCCAATTTATGTTCTATAAGCAAACATAGTGGGGGATAGCCTTGAGACAGATATCAGAGTGAGATAGCAGACTGTTTGCCAACATGCCTTTTTTTCTAAATGGAAAGGGTTGTGGGATGGAGAGATGGAAGGTAACCCCACTGAAAATTTGGCTCAAATGTTGAGACAGGTAACACCAAACATGTGTGATGAAGGTAGGAAAAGTCTTATTACTCATCTAATAAGGCTTTCTGGAGAAGGCAAATAGGTCTACAGTAGGTCTAATAAGGCTTTCTGGAGAAGGCAAAAAGGCCTCCTAAAAATGACTTGAGAAAGCAAGAAGAGGTGATGGAATTGGGTTTTATTCTTGGGTGGGGTCAGAGTGAGAATTTCTTCTCATAGGACCATGGCTTCCTGCTCGTGCCAAAGAAAGAAGTGTGCGGGCTTTCTTATCAGCTTGCCCACTGTGGTGCAGAAGGAGCTAGGAGAGTGCTGGTCTTGAAAACTGCTAGTACTCAACATTAAAAATGAAGTCAAATTTTTATGCAGAGAGAAATCTTTCTAAAGTTCTAAATGTGACAAAATGCTTTTTCTCATTCCATGCTGATGCATAAGACTGAAATAAATTTTAAAATAACAGAAATTTTAGCCTTTAGTTCTTCAACCATTTTCTGGTGGGGGGGAAGGAATCACATTTCACGTAATCACCTCAATCTAAATGTATTCAACTATTAACTTTTTTGACAGAATAGTTTGACAGAATAGTTTTAGTTGAAACAGCAGCTGTCTGCTGAGACTAGCAGCCTGAGCTCTTCCCAAGATATAACATTTGCAGTTTGAGGTAAGACAACAACCAGTCCATAGCAAGTCATTGGCATTGGATTATAGTTTTCTGATATTCAGGACTAAGTCAACACCAGGATCGGGACTAGAAAGGGTAGAGTTGGACCATAAAGGAAAGTAGCTGAGAGTCTAAATTCACAAGCAAAGAGACTTACTGTGAATGGCGTACAAGTGAATGAGAAGTAGAGTTGACTTAGCTCTAGAAAACCAAGGAAGCTTGTTTAGATTATTCCAAGGGGAAAAGCGAAAGTCTTTTTGGAGAAGACATCATAAAAGTGGCATAATTTTCATGATCTAACATCTAAAGTTTGATAAAGTCACCTTTCAAAAACTCTTAACTAAGCAAAAATTATACCCTTGACACCATTCTTCCTTATTGAGTTGGACAATCTTAGAATAAGCATAAAAGAAAACTATTGCCTATATGATCACCAGATCTTTAACACAAGGATCTTTAAATCACTAGAGGAAAGGAACACCCCAGTTTTGATAGTTTTCAACAGCACATGTTGCTTTAAACACATCAAAATTGCCTGCCTTATCTGGATTACAAACTTTGGCAAAGACAGAATTGATACCATTTTGGAAAGTATTTTTGGATTTAAACTCTCATCTCCTATTGAATTTTTTTAAATTTGCTTCTTGACTTTAGAATCTTCAAGAACTCTTACATAGAATTAATTTATAGTAAGTGAATTATTTAATAAAGAGAAGTGGAGAAGTGTTAATTCAGACCCACTACTTATTGGTATGCAATAAGTAATATATTAGTAATAAGTTAGTGTGGTTACAGGTGGTTAACGATTTGAATACACCTTCATTCCTAAAGAAGAGTAAACACTTGGGAAACCAGAGAATCAGCCACACTCAGAAAAGGTGAGACTTAAGACATCTCATTATTGTTAATTGCATTAAAAAATTAATTGCTGCTAAGCACAGACATTATTTGGAAAGTAGAAATATCTCAATGTGTTTTGTTATGGATAATGATGAAAAATCACCTTAAAAATCAACCATACCTATCAAAATTCGAAGCCAAAATCAATAACTTCCTCTAAAAATATGGTAGACAAATTAATTACCTGTACTTGGATTGGCTAATTTATGGACTTGACACTAGCATATGTTTATTTTGACATTTTTCTTAAATTGCATTATATTATTCTGCATGAGAAGTATTAATTCCAGTGGATTTGTTATGAGTGTACACCACGGGTCAGGGACGAAGATTTTATGTCTACTGCTGCTACTTGCTAGCTATATGAAATTGGCAGCTTAATTAATCTCTTTGTGCCTCAGTTTCTTTATCAATAACATGGGAGTGATGTTATACTTACTTTGTTGCTGAGAGGACTAAATGCGTACTAAGTATAAGCAGAATGTCTCCCACCCATAAACATCAAAATATTATGTCTTTTTAAAAGGGTGTTTTCGGGTTTCCCTGGTGGCGCAGTGGTTGAGAGTCCGCCTGCTGATGCAGGGGACACGGGTTCGTGCCCCGGTCCGGGAAAATCCCACATGCCGCGAAGCGGCTGGGCCCGTGAGCCATGGCTGCTGAGCCTGCACGTCCGGAGCCTGTGCTCCGCAACGGGAGAGTTCACAACAGTGAGAGGCCTGCGTACCGCAAAAAAAAAAAAGGGTGTTTTCCCTCTGTTTAACATGAAAAAGACTCTTAAGTTGAAAATACTGACTCTTCTTATTATAACGTTTATCTTCACTGTTTCCCATGATTCAAATAAATGTCTTTAGGTTTGTATAGTCTTTTTGCTATTTAATAATATGTTTAAGCTCATGGATGCTTACCAAGAAAGTTGATCTTGTCGAAAGGAAGACATAAACCCCCTATTTGATTAAAAAAATAAGTAATAATAAAAAAGAAGAATATAATCTGTAACTAATGATAGATCTTTCAGCCGCAGAACTTCATTTGGCACATGGAAAGTACTTAAAAATAGTTGCCTATTACTATCAATATTATTTGATCATAGGTATTAATTTTATTTATGATTATACAATTAATTTTAACTACTTGACATGTGGCAGTCTTAAACTGGCATGCTAAAGACTATGGTTATATGTTTTGTTTCTTTCATTTTCTTCTTTTTTCTGACAATTATTTACATGCTTTAATTCTAAATTCTTTGGTTCAGAGTTATGACTGCCAATTTTTCATGTTGAGACTTAATTAACATAAGAATAAAAGGTCCCTCTATGTTCATGTAATATATCACTTATTTGCTTCTACTTGTGTATGTTCCTTTTCACATTCCTACATTGTTTTTAACGTAGGAGTTGTGTGATATACATTTTATTATCTTTAATTTCCAATCCCTAAGTTTTTATACTTGCATATTTACTTTTGTTGTTCATCTCTGTCAACTACCTTGAATTCACAATTTTATTCCTTATTATTTTTCCTTAATTTTCATTTTCTTAATATAATCTATAAGTGGAGACCCATAATATTATTGCTTTATATTACACCTTTTAAATTTCCATGTTGAAATTTATGTTTTGCAATTAAATTAAAATAGCCATATATCCCGCATTGCTCATTAGTCGGCGTGTTTTTAATACAAATTCACTACATGTATATACTCTAACACATGAAAAATAACTGTCATATGGAATTATTGGATGAAAACTTTAGTCCTTGAAATCTTCTGTTCCTAGCACCACTGCCTTTTGTCATTTATTGATGCAAAAGATAAGTTGAAAGGGAACTTGGTTTTTGTCCAGTTACAGATTATTCAATATTGCTCTGACTCTCTTTGTTTGATGAACTGCTGTGCACCAGGGAAGTATTCCATTTCTTGCTTTGTGTTTGACCTCAGTTCTGTTCCAGGAAGAAAGTGTGGTTGTGTCTGGTCTTCTTGTTGCTCTGACTCTCCATGTCATTGAAGAACATCTAGTAAAGTCCAATGAACCTGCTTTTCTGTTGTTTTGCCCACCTCTGCCCTTTGGTCTCCCAGTACTATGTCAGGTGACTGTAATTAATCTACAGTGACAAAAGCAGTTTCAAATGGCCTATTTCCTGTTTGACCTTTTGTCTACCTGGATTTTCTGCAATAGTGGGTGATATTTAGATTTGTAGCAAACACCTTTTATGTCCTATGTCATGACTCCTCAATTCACTAGAATTTCAGTACAACTGTGGTAAAGAGCTTTAAACACTTTGGCTCACACTGCAGCTCAAGTACCCTCCACATTGTCTCTCCACTTTCACACCTCAGATTTCTCTCTAAAGTTAAAGAGAGGACACTAAGCCCTTCAAAACCCAAAGTTAACACTCCTGGGAAGGAGTTCTCAACAGATGGGGAGAAGGAGTTGATTCATAAATGCCTCAAGTTCCAATCCCTTGCAGGATAATTTTGATAGTTATTCTGTAAGGTTTCATTTTGGGTTTTCTTCCTTCTGTGTCTCACTCATGCCACTCCTTCCCTCAACTCTATGGGATTTACTCTCAAATAAATTACTAGCTCTGAGGTGTACATGTCAGGAACTGCTTTTGAGAGAACCCAATTTAAAACCAGGTCCTTCCAGTTTTCTCTTTCAATTTCTGCAACACCATTCTACTTTGAGTTAGGAGAGGTTTGAGTTAGGCTTTATCTTTTTCCTTCAATATAGTATTAAATGTACTCTACATAGCAGAGATTCATTGATGTTTCTGACATGTAGCAAATATGAAGATGCATTATTTTTATTATCATCATTTTCAGTTTATTTGGTCATATTCAGAATCGAGGTGGGAAATTCTGCTTCCACCCAAGATATAGGAACGAGTATCATATTTATCATCAACCCTTAAAAAAATCAAAAAGTTGGAAAAATAAATAATGCTTCTTAGACATTTGATAACAGGCAGTACAGAGCAGTGATCTCTGAGTAATGGGAAACATTAAAACCCTATGATTGCCCATAATTTGATGGCTAGAAAGAAGGGTGGCATAGGCAGAGCCAGGGGTATCCCTGAGTTGAGGGTTTTAAAAGGCCATGATAACTACAATCCACAAAAGCAGAGAATCAGAGAGGAGGAACTTGCACAGAGAGAAGACTCTGGAGATGTTCAGAGGATCCATTTCATCAGAGTGGTTATCAGCTAATGCATGTGAAGAGATTAAGCTGGGGCAATATTGCAAGAAAGAGAAATTAACAACATATGGCTACATATAGAATCTCTAAGAACCTCCAAAAAAAAGTTAATAGAACTAATAAGTAAGTTTAATAAAGATGTAGGATACAACGTCAATATACAAAAATCTATTTTATTCCTATATATCAGTAATGGATAATTGGAAGTTAAACTTGAAAAGTCAAAACGTTTTGCAATAGCATTGGGAAACATGAAATATTAGGTATAAATCAATAAAATATGTGCAAAAACTGTATGCTGAAAGCTGAAAAACACTGATGAAAGAAACCAAAGAAGACATGAAGAAATGGAAAAGTATGTCATGTTTATGGCCTGGAAGACTCAATACTTAAGATGTAAATTCTCCCAAACATGGTATGTAAAGTGAATGCAACTCAAATCAAAATCACAGCATGATTTTCGCAGAAATGAACAGATTGATTCTACAATTTATGTGAAAAGGCAAAAGAACTAGACAAGTCAAAAAATTTGAAAATGAAGAATGAAGTTGAAAGACTCACACTATAAATCCATAGTAGTCAAGACAGCATAGTATTGGTAACAAAGATAGACATATAAATCAATGGAACAGAATAAAGATTCCAAAATACACCTACACATATAAGGGCAATTAATTTCTGACAATTCAATGCAGAGAAGGTTGTTTTTCAACAAATTGTTTCCATACAATTAGAATTCCATGTTAAAAATAAATAAATAAACTTTTATCTATATCTTGCATAATATTAAAAATTAACTTGAAGAGGATCATAAGCCTAAATGTAATACCATAAAGCTTCTTGAAAAATACAGAACAAAATTTTTGTGACTTTGGGTTAGGCAAAAATTTCTTAGATATGATACCAAAAACACAGTACCGTAGCCCCTCTTTATCAATAGGGGTTACGTTCCAAGCCTGCCCCAGTGGATGCCTGAAACCATGGATAGTACCGGACCATGTATATGCTATGTTTTTTCCTGTATATACATATTTACGATTAACTTTAATTTATAAATTAGGAACAGTAAAGATATTAACAATAACTAATAATAAAGTTGAACATTAATAACAATATACTGTAATAAAAGTTATGTGAGTGTGGTTCCTCCCTCAAAATATCTTATTGTACTGTACTTACTCTTTTTCTTATGATAATGTGATCTGGTAGAATGCCTATGTAATGAGATAAAATGAAGTGAATAAAACAGGTATTGTGATGTAGCATTAGGCTAATTTTGACCTTCTAACAATATGTCAGAAAGAGGATCATCTGCTTCAGGTGATCCTGGATCATCAAGTCATGACGGAGTAGGATAATGTGAGATTGCCTCACACTACTCAGAAAGGGGTGCCCTTTAAAACTTATGAATTGTTTATTTCTGTAATTTTCCATTTAGTATTTTCTGATCTCAGGTAACTGAAACCACAGAAGTAGAAACCGCAGATAAGAGGACACTACTATACATAAAAGAAAAAAAAAATGACAGGTAGTTCTTTAGAATAGTATAGCCCTTAATCCTTAGCTGTTGCCTAGCGTCTCAACAATTTAAGATGCAAGTAGAAGCTTGTGTAGTGTTTGCACTGTATTATTTTTAAACTCTTATGCAAAGTTGTCAATTAATTAGAAATTGCAGGATATTCATTCCAGCTACTCCCATTTCGATCCTTAAAAAGTATTCTGGACAGTCCATTGTGTACTGCTGTTATCCAATTTAATACAGTTGGCTTTTACAGTTTTTCTAAGCTGAGTTATAGCTTTATCATTTTAATTATTTTTTGTTTTCAATAATTTCTTAATATCAACAAATGTATTATAATATGAGGATCAGCACAGTTATACATTACAAGTGGAGACAGAGGAAGCATATATAGTCAATTTGATTAAATTAATGACACTGGTACCTGAAATGCCCTGTGACTTATTGCAGTGCTCCCCTCCCTTTTAACCTATTCCTTTCTGGAATTTCACAAGTACAATTCATTCTCATTGTTCAAAGTGTGGAGAAATGAATCTCATAAATTATTATAAGCAAATTACTTTCCTTCCGTTTATTACGCCTTGTATGCTCCACAGGAAGTAGTACACACAAGGTCATTGCCAGCAGAAAAAATCACTTTGAACTCCACTTGTATTTACCGTATTCTCCTAGTTTACTCCAAAGAAAGGGCAAGCAATTTTCATTGTCCTTTCAGAAAATATTGTAATTCTATATATCATTATTTAATTTTATTCTATATGTGACTATTTAAACACACACCTTTGCAAATAATAGTAAGATGCTGTAGTTAAATGTTTGAACCATATTCCCTTGAGTGACATATGGTGAGGCTAGATGCAGATCAAGAGAGAGAAACTGGAAAGAGTTCTATAGTTTTATTATACTCACAGTTCCCTGGTGAGAGCACAGCATGCCACACAGACCCACTCAGGGAAGCACAGTGGTTGGTCACAAGGTAGAAAGAATGGAACTGTAAGCAAAGCACTTTTATTGTGGTTTCCACAGGAAGGAAGGGTGAGGCAGAGTGAGTACGTTTAGGATTGGCTAGCTGTGTTTGAAAGTGGCACATCTGCAAAATTCATGTTTACTGAGACCGTTACACCATATGGTTTTGGACTGTCTAAAGTCTCCAGATGTTTTTGGGTGATCCAGGGTTTACTGGGGAAGACCTTGTGGCCATTTTATAGATGTTAAAACATAAATTTACAGAAATTAAAAGTAAATTAAATACATTAAGCCCACGAGAAAATGGAAAACAATAAGATACTTATCTGTAGTATTTATAACATAATGATTTATTATTTACAATTTAATGGTTATTTATATATTATACTTTGGTAAATTCAATAGTAAAATATTAATTTCCACATTTTCAGATTTGTGCCTTTTGATTTACTTGACATTTTTTGTATTATAATGTTGGTATCCTAAGATCATGTGAATAAAACTATGTATTTTTGTGTTCATGTTTTAAAATTAATATTTGCATCCAAATAAAAATCTATAAGTGAATAGATAATATTATAACATATAATGTCTAAGACTATCCTGTCTGGAAAATAGTTAAAACTTCATAATAGACCTTATCAAGATAGATTCATGTTGACCGATGTCTTAAAAATCAGTAATATAAATGTATCAGATCTTGTAAAAAGAAAACCAAGAAGCCATACCAATGTAAATATTTGGCATGTAGGCTTTTAAATTAAAAACATTTCAGCTTAATCTTTATAACTGAACACTTGAATCCAATCCAACACAATAATAAGAATAAAAGGCAATATACACATAATGTGGGCAATCTCACTATTGAGGAATAATTTATCATGTACTATTAAATATTCAAGAATTTTCTGAACAGAAAAATTGTAGAGTGAGTTTGGGAACAAACAGAATTATGTCTGTTGAATATCTAAACACCCAGGAACTGTACTAACGACACTATTTTTCTATAGCATTCATTTTCTTAGTATGTAATATGCAGTTATTCAAATTTTTCAAAAAATCTGAATAAAGTATAATTGAAGAAGAACACCTAAGAAAGACAAAGTTAATGTCTGTCTAGCCCTTCCTTCTCCCTCTCCATCTATATACATATAAGTTCCAGCTACTCTTGTTAAGTCATCTTTACTGATCAAATCACAGAAATACGGCTCTTTCCCTGCGTTCACACTTCCTTACTTTCCACAACTTCCACTTTACTCTGTCATCACTCCCCATCATTCTCCACACACAATGTTTCTATATACAGGCACTTTCATATGGACAGTACATCGTGAGATTGCCTGCCTAAAAATATTTTGTCCGCAGTTTTGGTATCATTCTACTCCTCTAATTCAGATGAAGTACATTACCCAGAAGAGACACCTCTTTAAGTCCAATACGATTATTAGAAGATTGATAGGGAATAAGCTCTTGGATAGCACAAAGGACAGGCAATATTCATAACTAGGGATGAAGCTGGACAAAACAAAAATTTGAAGAAAGGGATATAAGAGATTGGAAGAAAGTATAATGTCAGCTCAGGGATAACTTAAGAGGTAAGAATCAATTCAGTGAAACTTAAGTATATAGAAATGAAGGAAGAGCCTTCACATTTTTCAGTAATATCTTATATCCTTTCTTCCTTATTGGAGCACAGATTTCTCTAAGTCTGCATTGACAGTGCAGAGTGATAAGTGAAATACTGATACCAGGAAGTAACCTCTCTCATTTGCACAATCATAAGATACAGATATAGACAGTGCTATCCTAGCGTCTAGAACCAGAAATAGGAAGGTAAAATACAGTCCAACCTAGACTGAAACTACAGTATCCTACCCACTCTTCACTTAAGGCTTCTCTTTGGTGAGAGAAGCATATAGTTACCTCCAGAATGGCATGATAATTTTAACCCTAAATTCTTGCTGTATACTATCATGTAAAAGGCTAAGATGAACTATTAGTAAATTACATTTAACGTGACTTTAAAAGAGAATATAAAAATTCAAAGGACTGTCAGACAAACGACTGAGATCTGAATAAATAATATGGTGAGTGGAACTGAAGGCAACATTCTGGCAATCAAATGAAGTGACTAATGCCATGTAGTGGGGAGATGAAATATATGAGGGGACTCCAATTAGGAGCCTTCCGATCAAAACTGGAGAAGAGTTTGTGAGCAATACCATGGCTATGGAGTGTGGTGTGGTCTGCAGGTTTTAGGATGGTTAGCTGGACATGGGTGGAGCAGCATGGCATCGGAGAGGTTTGCTATAGAAGCAAGTACTCACAGATAAAGGAATTTTCCATATACTCAAGCATCCTTTATATATTATAAGACACAGGGAAAAAAAACCCTAAAATCTTGGTATAATAGTAAATGGGACTAGAATTTGCAACTTCATAACTTTCATTGTGTTATAAATTGTTTTGCTCTTTTATCATACTGTGTTCTACTAATACTAGAAAAATAATCTTTTGAAGAAAGAACAAAATTGAGTTTATTGTAATATATGTGTACCAACGCAACACTTATAAGCACAAAAATTACTAATAAGGTGCTCTTTTTCAGCTAAGTAATTGGAAACACAGCTAATGTATCTCCAACCCAGTGTCTGCCAAGCTTATCACTCATTTGAAGTTTAGTCCATTCACCTCAAATTAATCCTGGAGTTCTCAAAGAGATGCTCACATTTTCTCCCAAGCCAGACTGCTGCCTATACCAGTTTCCTCTTCTGAACATTTGCAGGTAGCAAAGCTCCTTAGAGAAGCTTTACTTCTACCACAATCCCTTATAAGAATGCTGGTATCTTGGATAACCATACCATATCTGGAGATTCACAGACTTGAATGTTCAGAGCATGAGAGCAGGGCTCTGTGAGTGGTGAAGAGAGTTTCTCCTCACAGCAATGGCATGTGTTGTCACCAGGAGATACATTTTGGTCCAGAGTCACTGGAAGTGCCTCATGAACGCAGTTCCATCAGAATCTCTCTCCCTCCATAGGCAACAAAAAACAGTCTAGGAGACAAGCAGATGTATAAGCAGATATCATTCCACTCCTCTTATCCCTCTGAAGAATAACACATCTAAACTGGAATATTTCTTAGTGACATTTTAAGTAATTCATGAATTTATTAAAGATTTTAATGTACTAATAGCTGTGGTAGCACAGCATGGGAATAAAGAGAAAGGCAAAATCTAAATATAGAAAGTCATAATTCAAATACTTGTTAAATGAATATAATTTTGAGTTATCTGAATCGTGATTCCTCGTCAATATTGCATAAGTGGTGGGGGTCTTCCTCTCTTATTTAATCTGCTTTTAAACTATCTCCCCCTATGACCCCCTGTTCCTTTTGCTAAGGAATTTGCTCTTCTTCATTGGGAATCTTATTCCCTCACCTATCAAATTGTTTTTCTTTGCAGAAGCTTCTGCCCTCACACATTTTTGTCATTTCTGACCTTGGGAATGGGACAGGAGTTTCTCAAGTGGTTCATGTGAGATCTGGAAAGGAAAAGGTGTGATTCAAAATTAGCCAAAGTAGATACACACACACACACACACACACACACACACATACCTGCCCTACGAAAGGTTGGGTTTTATATGGTATATATATTGAACTCTTTCACTGATCTGTTTAAATGACAAGTGGGCAGGATTTTACTTTTGTTTTCTATGAATCTATATAGAGGAAAAATAGGTTAAATGGAAAAAAAGAAAATAGTAAGACAGAATTATACTCTTAGCAGCTGGGCATGGGATGAGGATTTCTTTGCTTCCATTTAGAGATACATTCAATGAGTGCATGCTTTTCATCCAGGAGAATTGTATTGACAAAGTGACCAGCTTAAATGTCATTTACATTTTAAAGGACAATTTTTGTTAAGTATTTCTTGCATCTTCTCCATCTTTGCCTCCATTCTTTTCTGAGGTCCTGTGTCATCTTCACTATCATTATTCTGAATTCTTTTTCTGGAAGGTTGCCTATCTCCACTTCATTTAGTTATTTTTCTCGGGTTTTATCTTGTTCCTTCCTCTGGTACAACGCCCTCTGCCTTTTCATTTTGTCTGTCTTTCTGTGAATGTGGCTTTTGCTCCAGAGGCTGCAGGATTGTAGTTCTTCTTGCTTTTGCTGTCTGCCCTCTGGTCCCAAATCTTTAATTGAGATGTTTATCTTTCTTATTATCAAGTTGTAAGAGTTCTATATACATTGTTAATATGTCTTTATCAAATATATAATCTGCAAATATTTGCTCCCAGGCTATTTCTTGTCATTTCATTTTCTTAGTATTCTTTTGAAGTACAGAAGTTTTAATTTTGAGGTAGTACAATTTATCATTTTTTTCTGGATTGGACTTTTGTGTTGTATCAAGAGTTCTTTGCTACCCCTGGTCACAAATACTGTATCCAATTTTTCTTCTGGAATTTTTATACTTTAGGATCTTATATTTAGTCCTGTGGTCTATTTTGAGTTACTTTTTATGTATGGTGTGAGGTGCAGGTCTAAGTATTCTTCTCTATATGTGGATATCCAATTGTTTCAACATTAATTTTAGAAAAAAAAAAACCCTAATCCTTTCTCCATCAGATTATCTCGGCACTATTGACAAAAATAAATGTATGGAATTGTTTTAGAATTGTCAATTCTGTTCCACTTATCTATATGCCCATCATTGTAGCAATACTATATCTTTTTACTGCAGCTTTATAGTAAGTTTTGAAATTAGGTGCTGTACATCCTCCAACTTTGTTCTTATTTTTCAAAATAATTTTGGTTACTGTAAGTCACTTGGATTACCATGTACATTTTAAGGTGAGTCTGATAATTTCTACAAAAAATCTGCTGGAATTTTCATAGAGAATGTGTTGAATCTGTCAATAAATTTGAGAATTGCCATCTTGATTATAATGAGTTTTTCAATTCATGAAGATAATTTCTTCTGTAACCTCGCTTTACTCATTCATTAGTTTTAGTGGGAGTGTGTGTATGAGTGTGTGTATGCATTCCTTTGGGATTTTCTAACAACAAGATCATGTCATCTGTAAATAAAGAATTATCCTTTCTTTCCAAACTAGATAACTGGATGTCTTTATTTGGTCTAAACCCTCCAGTAAAATTTCTAATTAATCATATTTCACTTTATCATTTGAACTATCATAAGAACATATCCTGCCCTCAAGTACTAAATCCCCTATCACATTTGCCAAACTGTGAATATTTGTCATATGGGGAGCTGACAAGGTTATTGCTGAAATGATAATAACCTGTCTTGGTCCAGAAATCACATGTTAAATTTCAAGATAATATCTATATTTATATAGATATTATATCTGTATGAACATATAGATATAGATATATAAATATTAACAATTTATCAATTACATGCCATTCCAATCCAAACCCATAGCATATCTAAGATATTGAATTTATATAACATATTTGAAATTGATTTGTAATCTGTCAGGCACCTTACAATTATATAGTAATTTCTGTTTTTATTGATATGCATATCATAGGCAGAAAAGTTTTGAAATTCACTAGGCCAACATACACGTTTTTAGCATTGCTATGACAGGACCTGGACTGGGCCCGTATCATCTCTCACATATATCACTGCAATGATTTTCTACCTTCTTTCCCTAATTACAGTCTTTTCTCTTATATGATCCATCTTCAACATGTATTCCAAATTCATCTTTAAAAAAAAAATATGACCATACCGCTCCCTTGATTAAAAGTTCTATAAGAAATTGAATATTTTGACCATTCCCTTAATCATAGGCATTTAGATAATTTCCAAATTTTTGCTGTCATGACCACTGCAAATTATATAGCAATGACATTCTTAATTCAGGTCTGTTTTGCACAAGGACACTTCTATTTCCAGGTTGTATATTATAAGAGACTTAACAGATTATGTCACACACACAAATGTTTAAACTTTAGGAAGTGTTTACAAAGTGTGTGTGTGTTTGGGGGGGGCTCATGTGTTGGTATGTGTGTATATGTAAAACTAGAAATAAGTATGAAAAGATATCCATCAAAATAAAAAATATGATTATCTCCAGGTAGGTGGTCAGGGGGTCCTATTAGGAATGGTGATCAAAGGAATTTTAGCCTTGTCTAAAGTGTATATATATTTACATTTCTAAATTTTGTACAAATTTACATTTGTACACAGGTCTATGTAAGAATCTGTTCTTTGTGGAAATAGTTTTAAAACAGGTAATAAGATATAAAAATGTGACTTTAAGCATCTATAATCTTAAAGGAAAACAAAAGCCATTTATTACAAAATTTTTGCTACTATGATTACCTAATGGAGTAGGTAATCTAATATGGGGCATATTAGATTTGCCAACTTTGAGAAAAAGAGAATTGACCAATCATAACTAAATGGTGGCCACCAGAAATAGTCTCCACTAACTTTCCTGTGTCTGATGATATTTTTTATCGCAGTTTTCTTAAGGGTTCAGGAAGCTGGTCATAACACTGGCCAGTAACAGTTTGTTATTAACCCTTTTTCTGGTGGTTAATGAGTTTAATATTCATGAAGCCTTCATTACATTGCGCTGATTTAAAGGCACACCATTACCAATAAAAGTGTTGAACTGGACTCAGATATAAAGCAGTGCATATCTTTAACCTCAATATAAATGACAAGAATTTCATTAAACCAACTTCCTAGTCTCTTTAGATAGTTAAGAATGAATGTGAACCTAGTAAAGAAATGCATATTAATATTGTTATAAAATAATAGTTCAGTAACTAGAGTTATTAGGCTATTTATTTCAAGGAACAATATACATCTAGGAAATGAGAATTTTGTCCTCAAGTGTTTTCTTTCTGGACCAGTGCTTGGATACAGATTACTGCCAATTACACGTGTAATGGAGTACATTTGCAGTTATTACTGGATTAAGATTTATTATTACTGTTTGCAAATGACCAATTTCCCTTCAAAATCGTGTAGTAATTACTGTCAAAATGGAACATCAGGGCTTCCCTGGTGGCGCAGTGGTTGAGAGTCCGCCTGCTGATGCAGGGGACACGGGTTCGTGCCCCGGTCCGGGAAGATCCCACATGCCGCCGAGCGGCTAGGCCCGTGAGCCATGGCTGCTGAGCCTGCGCATCCGGAGCCTGTGCTCCGCAACGGGAGAGGCCACAACAGTGAGAGGCCCGCGTACCAAAAAAAAACAAAAACAAAAACAAAACGGAACATCAGCACAACTACTTAAATACATTGTATATATTTTTTTCCTTTTCACAGAACCAAATAATCTCTAAACTCAGCTATTGCCATGGCTAATGAACATGCTGTCACAACATAAAGATTCCCTGAATTTCCCTCTGGACCAATCCCATAAGTTCGAAGCATAACATAATTTAAATATCAGAGTTATGATCCACCAGCATTACTTTATACATAGAAGGCCTGTCAGGAAACAGTCAAGGACAGAAAGTCAAGTCCTTCACATCACTATTTCTCTCACTCTCACTCTCCATATTTACTAAGTTACCAAATGCTGCCCATTAATTTCCCCTTTTCCATCTTCCCTGAACCTGCTTTTAATATCATTGCTCATACCCTTACCTTCTCTTGAGTGCAGAGGCCTCTTAGTTTTTCTGTTTATGCTTAGTCTTCCCTTATCCCGTTACAAATGTGCTTAAATATCTTTTCATTAGTGTTTTCCCAATGATTAGTGGATAGTATTGTCAAACTAGAATCACAAGGTAGGATGTTTATTTATTCATCCAATCGCTATTTATTAAATATCCTTTCTGGCTAATTTTCTGTATAAATTTAATCCATGACTTATTGTGTTTACACATTATGGTTAATAGGTGGCCTTCCTAAAATAAAACATGTTTTATTGAGAGGTAAGATTTGAATTTGATCTTATCTTGATTGACCCATTGTGAGCTTCAGAATTTTTACTTCAGAGACCCAGAATCTTCACCAATGTGTACATCTGTAGCTACGGATATTTATATGGCTCCTTGTCACTGCATAGATTCCTATAAATATTTGAAGTGCACAACTATGTTTCAGTTATGATAAAGCTGATTGCTTCACCTTCCTTTGACTGCTTTGGCAATGCTGTCCTCAAGTATCTCCATCTATGCCATGAAGCAAGAGCCAATTCTTCCATGAAAATGGGTGATAAGTTAAGAGGAGTGGGTGGTTGGTCTTAATCTGTCTTTCAGCGTCTTGAACTACTTTCTTTTTTAAAATTATATTTATAGATTTACAGGATTATTGTGAAGATAATACAGAGTCTTCATATGCCATATATCCAGCATTCTCTATTATTAACATCATTATATTAAAATGGTATTAGGATGGTACATTTAATTAGGATTATTTTAGTATTGCTTGGGTTTTTTTTAATATCTTTGAATATTATGGATATATGTCCTTTATTAGACATGTATTTTACAGTATTTTCTCCCAGTTTGTGATTTATTCTTCCATTCTATTAATGGTGTCTTTTACAGACCAGAAGTTTAAATTTTAACAAAATTCAGCCTATCAATTTTTCTTTCATGGATTGTGCTATTGGTATTGTATCTATGACCTTATAACCAAACTCAAGATAATGTAAGTTTTCCAAGAATTTTAATATTTGTGCATTTTACATTTAAGTTTATGATCCGTTTTGAGTTAATGTTTATGAAAGATGTAAGGTCTATGTCAAGTTTCCTTTGTTTTTTCCATAAAAAAGTTCACTTGTTCTAACACCATTTGGGAAGAATTGAAATGTTAACAATATTGATCTTCCAATTGATAAACACAGAATCTCTTGATTTCTTTAAATCTTTGATATTTTTCATCAGTGTTTTACAGCTTTTCATATACAGATACCAGGCATATTTTTTATTAATACCTAAGTATTTCATGTTTCAGGCTGTTACTCTAAATGATGTAT
Source organism: Hyperoodon ampullatus (assembly GCF_949752795.1). Classification (NCBI taxonomy): domain Eukaryota; kingdom Metazoa; phylum Chordata; class Mammalia; order Artiodactyla; family Ziphiidae; genus Hyperoodon; species Hyperoodon ampullatus. The sequence continues at coordinate 19,179,520 of NC_136929.1, read as the reverse complement.
TTTTTTAAAATTCTAATTGTTTATTGCTTGTATGTAGGAAAACAATTGATATGGTATATTAACTTTGCATTCTGCAACCTTTTCATCTTTTCCAAGAGCTTTTGTTGTTTATTCTCTTGGATTTTCTACATAGACAATCATGTTGTCTGCAAATAGGGATAGTTTTAATTCTTCTTGTCCAATATTAGATCTTTTCTTTCTTTTTCTTTTCTTTTCTTTTCTTTTTTTTTTTTTTTTTTTTTTGTCCTATTGTACTAGGAAAAAATACCAGTAGCAAATTTAGTAGGAATAATGAGATTGGATATCAATGAATTGTTCTTGATCTAAGGGGAAAGCATTGATCTTCTTGAAATTACCTATGAAGTTAGCTGTACTGTTGTTTTGTCTTGTTTTTAGCTGTTCTTTAGCAAATTGGAGAAGTTTGCTTCTTTTCCTAGTTTGTGGAAATTTTTCATTATGAATGGATGTTGGTTTAGTAATATGCTTTTTCTGTATCTATTCTTATGATCAGTAGATTCTTCTTTAGTATGTGGTTGATTACATTGATTGATTTTTAAATGTTGAACCAGCCTAGCATATCTAGAATAAAATTCCTCATGTTTGTTGTGTATAATGCTCTTTACACATTTTTAATTCAATGTGTTAATATTTAGTTGAGGATCTTTGAGTCTATGCTCCTGAGAGGTATTGCTGTATGGTATTTCCTTTTTTGTAATGTCTTTCTTTTTACCTTTTAATTTTATATTGGAGTATGGTTGATTAACCATGTTGTGTTAGTTTCAGGTGTACAGCAAAGTGATTCAGTTATACATACGTAATGTCTTTATCTGGTTTTAGTGTTAGGGTAATGCTGGCTTAATGAAACGAATTAGGTAGAGTTCCCTCTGGTTTGATTTTGTGGAGAATTGGTAGAATGTCTTTGTTAATGTCACCAGTGAAATTATATGGGCCAGTTGATTATTTATTTTGGAAGGTTATTGATTTTTTTGCAAAGTCAAATATTGATCAAACTTCTTTAATAAGTATAGATTACTTATTTATGCTTGTTCAGTATTGGTAGTTTGTGTCCTTCAAGGAATTATTCCAGTTTATCTAAATTACTTAATTTTGGGCATAGAACTGTTCATAGCATTTTTTAATTATTGTTTTTACTGTTCATGGGATCAGTGGTGATGACTCTTCATTCTTTCCTGATATTGATAATTGTGTCTTCTGTCATTTTTGTTAGATAGCTTGGTTAGAAGATTGTCAGTTTTATTCATCTTTTCAAACAAAGAGCTTTTGGGTTTGTTGACTTTCCCTATTGTTTTCCTGTTTTCAATTTTATTGATTTCTGCTCTAAGTTTTATTAGTTCTTTTCTTCTACTAGTGTTTGGCTTAAATTTATCTTCCTTCTCTAATTTCCTGGCGTGGAAGCTTAGGCTATTAATTTTAGATCTTTCTTATTTCTAATGCATTTAACATTGTAAATTTCCCATTAAGCACTGCCTTTCTGCCTTCACTACATCATACAGTGTTTGAACATTGTCATTGCATTTTAATTGAGTTCAAAATATTATAAATTTCTCTTCAGACATTTTCTTTGGCCCAATGTGTTTTTGAAATGTGTTGTTTAATTGCTGTATTTTGGGATTTTCCAGCTGTCTTTCTGTTGAGTTATAGATAATTCTATTGCTGTCTGAGAACATATTTTATACAGTTTCAAATTTGTTAAGATTTTATGGCCAAAATGAGTTTTATCTTGGTGAATATTCCCTGCATATTTGAAAGTAATTGGTATTCTATTGTTATTAGATAGTATATTTGATAAATTTCAACTAGATCAAATTTATTAATAGTGTTGTTCAGGTCAGCTATATCCTTATTGATTTTGTGCCTCCTTGATCTGCTAATTATAGGAGATGTTGAATAATAGCATATTAATGGGTAATAGTGTATTTATCTATTCTTGTAGTTTTTTTTTTTAACAGCTTTATTGGGGTATATTTGCTTTATAATGGTGTGTTAGTTTCTGCTGTATAACAAAGTGAATCAGCTATACATATACATATATCCCCATATCCCATCTCTCTCGCATCTCCCTCCCACCCTCCCTATCCCACCCCTCTAGGTGGACACAAAGCACTGAGCTGATCTCCCTGGGCTATGTGGCTGCTTCCCACTAGCTATCTATTTTACACCTGGTAGTGTATATATGTCCATGCCACTCTCTCACTTCATCCCAGCTTCCTCTTCCCCTTCCCTGTGTCCTCAAGTCCGTTCTCTATGTCTGCATCTTTATTCCTGTCCTGCCCCTAGGTTGTTCAGAACCTTTTTTTTTTTTTTTTAGATTCCATATATATGTGTTAGCATACGGTATTTGTTTTTCACTTTCTGACTTATCTTCTCGTAGTTTTACCAGTTTTTGCCTCATGTATTTTGATCCTCTGTTGTTAGGTGCATACATATTTAATATTGATATAACTTCTTGGTGAATTGACAACCTTATCATTATGTACTACTCCTCTTATCTCTGATAATTTTCCTTGTTTTAAAGTCTGCTTTTTCTGAAATTACTGTAGTTACTTCACCTTTATTTTAACTGTTGTTAACATGTTAACTCTTTCTCGATCCCTTTATTTCTAACTGAATAAGAGGAATGCCCTTCCCCCACATTTCTGGGAGAAGGTTCTGGTGATATCTTTTCTCCTGGAGAGCAAGCCTTTGTTGTGGAATAGGTTGTGGTCCTATTTTACAAAGATTACTCCTTCCCTCCCCCTGCCAGAGTCATGAGGAGAGATTTCTTTGCTCTCTTAACCATGAGATCCTGATGAGTTTTCTAGGGATAAAACACATGAACATGTGGGTCAACCCCTAAGATTGTAGACCCATGGAGTTCCTTATTCTCAGGCTAGTCTACATTCAGCCTCCAGCAACTTAAAATTTTCATTTACATTGTTTTTGCAAATTTATACTTCCACCAGCTCGTGTTGCAGGGAAGCAGATCTTGGTTGTGACTCTCTCAGTGATAAGTTAAATTTAGCTAAAACCAGGTAAAATGGCATAACGTTGCTTATGCTCAGAACATATTTAGAAATAAATATTAACTCCAAAAATTTTGACTCTAGATCCCATCTCCTTCAATGGTGAATTCATTCTGTCTTCCAAATAAAATTTAAGCCATTATCCCCCAAATCAGTAAAACTGTGAATAATATGGTTACTACAAATGCCCTTGAGTTTAGGAGCCTGAAATATTTTGGAGTCACAATATGTAATGAGAAATTTTAAGAGTCAGCTTGACTGAACTATCAGCTCAGGTAGCTGATAAAACATACTTTGGGATGTGTCTATAAGGGTGTTTCCACAATAGGTGGGCATTTGAATCAGTAGTCTGAGTAAAGAAAATTCACCCTCACTAACACACCATGCAATACACAAAGCAGTCTATATCAATTACAGGACGGAATTTTTACTGTCTGTAGAGAAATTAATCTTTGTTGATAATTTTTATATTTTTTACATACGTTTTAAAGGTTAACTGATAGGCAGAATTATGTGTATTTTTGGTAAAACACTGCTTTTTTTTGTTCTTTTCTTCTTTGTCTTGAGCAAGAATAACAGTATGTATTTATATATTTCATAGTACTGAGAACGATTTTACACATTAACACAGCATGGTAAAGTCCCTAAATATTTGGTAAATTATATATTAAATTAGTGCACTGCAGTGTTTATAGATTATAGAGAACACCTGTGTAGCCTACATTGTAGTACTCAGTTCTAACATAATCATTTAAAAATAACATATAAAGAATCAAGTAAGCTACTTCTACATGAAACTAATGGTAAATCTTGGCTAATATTCTAAGGAAAATTCAGGTACAGAGACAATACACTTTAGTGAATATAAAACCAATATAAAGCAAATTAATTCAAAATCACTTTTTAAAACTACATTTTATAATATAAATATCATCTGAACAGCTTAAATAATATACTCTTTTTATGTAAACCGAAGTTTTAGGCCTGGAATGTAATGCAGCTTGTTAACAGTTAAAAAAAACTGCTGTGTTTCTAATTGGAAAGGCAAGGGAAGATGTGCGTTGTTACCTGGAGTATTCGGCAGATAGACATCTCCTCATGATTGACATTAATGGGAGTTTCTCATGTGTATTTGGGAGAGAAAATCTCCCTAATTAGTGATTTCCTCCCATATATTTCATTTCTTGTAATGTTTAGTTGATGAGCTGTATCAGCAATACAATTTTCGAAATGTTTACCAAAGAAAGAATGAATCATGAAGACATTTCTTCCTTTGAATTTAGTGAGAAATCCAATATAATTTCATGCATAATTAAAGTTTAAATTGATGCCATTAAAACACATAGTACAAAAAGTAAACATATACATTTCCCATCCCAGAGTTCTAAACCTTGGTTCTTGAAATTATGCTCTTTATAGAGCCAGAATTTAAAATAGATAAATAATGATTAGTAAATACAGAAAGAGAATTGTTAACGTTCTGACATAGTTCCATGAAGCACCCTAAAATTAAGTGTCTGTCATTATAAAGTATGAAATTATTTGAACTTATTCTACAGAATCATTTTGAAAAATGTTTTCAGAATTTTACAGAACTGATAAATTTGAAATGCCTTATTCTTCAATTATAGGTTATTCTATTTATTGGTGTAATTGCTATGTCTTAGATATATTTTTAGAAATGAGACGGGAATTTTTTTTTTTTTTGGTATGCGGCCCTCTCTCACTGTTGTGGCCTCTCCCGTCGCGGAGCACAGGCTCCGGACGCGCAGGCTCAGTGGCCGTGGCCCACGGGCCCAGCCGCTCCGCGGCATGTGGAATCCTCCCGGACTGGGGCACGAACCTGTGTCCCCAGCATCGGCAGGCGGACTCTCAACCACTGCACCACCAGGGAAGCCCTGGAATGTTTTTATGTCTATCTTTTTGAGTTTCTACAAAGTTTCACATTCTACTTCTATGAAAATTACTGAATATGTCGGTCCTTGAAATAGTCGATTGATGCTTTCATCTCTTTTTTTCATATAAATCATCAAGGCTTATTAGAGAGGTTTGGGTGCTCTAATACTTACCACTTTCATCCCTCATTCCCTGCCCATATTATTTTTTTCCTTTCTCCATTCTAGCTGTCATTTTCACCATGAGACTCCTAACTAATGATATGCTTGATATAATAGCTTCATATATAACATGTCTCTTTTAGGAAACATAATGGCCTCCAAAGATATCCACATCTTAATCTCGGAATCTGTGAATGTGTTATGCTACATGGCAAAGGGAATTAAGGTTGGAAATGAAAGTGAGGTTGCTGATCAGCAGAACTTAAAATAAGGAGATTATCCTCAATTATTTGGGTGGACCCAACATAATCACAAGAGTTCTTATATGTCAAATAGGGAGGAAGTAGGATCAGTGTCCCAGAGATACTAAATGAAAAAGACCCCCTACTTTCTGTTACTTTCTTTGACTATGGAAGGGGTCATAAGCCAAGGAATGTGTACAGCCTCTAAAGACTGGAAAAACAAGAAAATAGATTCTCCCTTAGGGCCTCCGGAAGGAACTCAGCTCTGCCATCATTTTGATTTGAGCCCAGTGAGACCCATTTAGGACTTCTAACACCCAGAACTGTAAAATGGTAAATCTGTATTGTTGTTAGCCGTCAAGCAGTTTGTTACATCAGCAATAGGAAACTATCCTAAATATAATTAATAATTCATAGACATGCTGACAATAAAACAATGATAAGGCCTTCCTTCTTCTCCTACTACTTTTCTCATTATTCTATGTCTTCTTACACCTGATTGCAAGTTTTCAGTTTGTCTTTCTCCACTCCATGCACACTTATATTCATTATATATCTTTTAAAAATCCTTTTCATTTGTCTACTTTTTGATTCCCATGTGCATCTTGACAGTCTGGATCTTAATTCACCTAGACAGATGCAATGGCCTCCTGAAAAATTCCCATGGCTTCCTTCTTTCTTTGCACCAAAATGTACTTCATATGTCCAACAGAGATATAGCGTCCTCTAGGGAAGATTTGATATTTAAATAACTCTTCTCACAAATGTTTGGTGAATTGCAGTATATTCCCTTTAAATCTAATAAAATGATAGTGATCATGGTAACAGTCACTCTTCATTGGTGCAACACTGAATAAATAATAGACACCATTCTAAATATTTTATTTTCATCACCTCATTTTTGTTGAGATACCTTACTAGCTAGTTACTTCTATATATTATGAATGAAGACATTGAGGATCAGAAAAGTGAAGCAACTAACCAAAGGTCATCCAGATAGATAACTGCATAGCTATTGTTTAAAATGAGAAACATGTAAATGTAACCCAATTAAATTTAGCCTACAATAATATGGAATACACCAATGACTAGCTAATCCCCAAATCATGCAAACTGCTTTTTTTTTTCTCACTCCCCTAAAGCCATAGAGGTGTGCCAGGCTACTTTCAGGCAGTTGGCCACTTGATAATCTTATTATTTTTAATTCAATAATTTAATAAGAACTATATTCATTTGTTTTCAAAATTTTAAAATATATTAAACAGTTTCCAAAAAGAAGTCTCCTTCTTGCTTCACCCCTTCTCATCTATTTCTCACACCTCCATCAATATTCTCTTTAATTATTGTGTACACTTCCACTTTTTATGCAAATACAAGAAAATACAAACATTCATTCTTAGATACCTTTCTTACACAAAAAGGAGCATGCCAGATATAATATTCAGCACTTTCTTTTTTTTTCTTGTGAAAAACTAAAAAATTACAAAAACGTGAATGTGCAATTATTACACACATGCCCTTCACTTAGAGTCATCAATTTTTTTATGCAAGATTTGGAACTGTTGTGAAATATTAGTATTAATAACACCTCCAAAACGAAGTATTAAAATATGGAAAAGAGTAATAAAATAAATGATGAGAAATGCAGAGAAATAATTCTATGTTATGTGAGGATTTATTGCATTCCTGTCATCTGGAAGTAAAAATTTGTCATTTTAATAGATTGTCATGTGTTTATCTAAATCCTTCCACTGCTCAAATACATAACACTCTTCTAGGCAGTGTCTGTTCTGATATTGACAGCAGCACATCACAGAAGCCTTCAAGGTATTACTCCTCATTTGCCTTCTCTAAGGGATGTTGGAGAAGCATTCTTCTGGGCCTGAACAATAATTTGTCTGATTCATGACCTTTTAAATGTTGGAACCTAGGAAGAGTCTTTTCTTCCCAGAATTTAAAGGCAGTACTAAGTTCAAGAAAAAATAATGATGAACTTGAGAAAAAAAATTTCTGATTGTAAAAGGGAGAGTAATGCTTCCAATGCAAAAATAAGAAGTCAGATTGAAGCAACAAACAAAAATGCAATGAAAGAAGATAACAATTGAATGAAATGACAAAATAAAAAAATGTTTAGATCAAAGGAACTGAGCACATTTTAAAAAGAAAAAGAAGTTTTAACCATAAAGAGCAAGTTTTTTTTGAAATTCAATGAATTATGTGTAATGATATAAACTAATAACCATAATAATGAAAACATGAACAACTTTTAATCTACATGAGTATGTTTTCTGTTTTCTAACTACTCACATGGCAGATATTAATGCATCAATAACTCTGTGATTGAAGAAATACTGTATTAGTCCGGGTTCTCCAGAGAAAAAGAACCAATAGGAGATACATATGGAGATTTATTTTAAGGGATTGGCTCATGCAGTTATGGAACCCAGCATGTCCAAAATCTGTGAACCAGTTGGAGACCAGGGAAGAGTTATGCTACAGTTCAAGTCCAAAGTTCCTTTGCTGACAGAATTCCTTCTTGCTCCAGGAATGTCATTATTTATTCTATTCTGCCCTTCAATTGGTTGTATAAAGCCCTCTCACACTATGAAGGACAATCTGCTTTACTCAAAGGCCACTGATTTAACTGTTAATATCATCTAAAAATACTCTGCAGAAACATCCATAATAGTATCTGACCACATCTGGGTACCATGGCTCAGCCAAGTTACCACATAAAAATAATACTCTTAAATGCATTGTGTGCCATATCCAGTTATTGTTCATATATGAAAATAAGACATTAAGTGAAGATCAAAATTAACCTGGCTTGTAATCATTTGTGATATTGTATTATACTTGTGAAGTCAGTAAACTCTATAGATTTACCAAAACACACACACACACACACACACACACATTTAAATTTATTTAGAACTCAGCAACTTGGCTAGTCCATGGTGAAGACTCAGGGAGCTGACTATCTATTTCAGCTGCTACCCACAGAAGGCGAGACAGAGTTTGGAGTTTGATTTAGAGGAGCTGAATTAATGAAACTAAAATTAAAAACCCATGGTGCCCAGTTGTTTAGTCAAACAACAGTCTAGATGTTGCTGTGAAGATAATTTTTAGATGTGATTAACTTTTAAATTAGTAGATTTTGAATAAATCAGATTACCTTCTATAATGTGGGTGGGCCTCACCCAATAAGTTGAAGTCCTTAAAAGACAAGCACAATGTCTCTTGAAGAGGAAGGAATTCTGCCTTCAGATGGACCTCAGACTCGTGACTACAGCATTAAACTCTGGTAAGAATTTCCAGCCTACCATCCTCTCCTACAGATTTCAAACTTGCCAGCTCCCACAATCATGTGAACCAATTTCTTAAAATAAATCTATCTATCTATCTATTTATCTAGGTTCTCCAAAGAAACAAAAATGATGGGATATATATATATATATATATATATATCCTATCATTTTCTTGTGTATATATATTATATATATATATATATATACAAAAGAAACTCCAGAAGAGCAATTAGATTCTGACTTCAGTACCATAACTTGATAACAACATAGATAGACATCTAGAATATGTGATTACAGCAGTAGTGGAATTGAAGCAGAGGAAAAAAGGAGCATTATCAAGAAATATGAGACAGTAGCCATTTAAAATGTAATTATCAACAAATTATTCTATCTAATCCTTCTGAGTGTTTGGCATCCTGTGACAGTCTTTCAGAGAATAGTTGGATCCATCAAGGATAGTGTATCTACAAGTGACACAAAAGCAAAAAATTGTGACTCAAAACATATCAATATATTTTTATCAACTCATTAGTCTGGCATTAAGCTCTTAAGGGCTAGAGTGTCAAAAAAGCTCTGAAAAACCTAAGGTATTTTTATCATTCTTTCCTGCCATCCTTAGTATGTTGGCTTTTTTGAACTCATGCTTATAGCTCTTTGGGCATGAAATAACCACCCCAGCCCTAGGAATATTGTCTTAGATAAAGAAAAATGGAAAGGTCAGCACCAGTATTATCTGTCCTTTTTTTATGGAAAACCATGGACATTTAAGAAGCATCCCAAGAAGATTACTTCTTGAGTTTCATTGGCTAAAGTATCAAATGAAGTCTCAGTTCTGTTAAAGGTGGATTAATTTATACTGAACTAACTTTCCAACAGATACAAAATATTATAAGTTAAACCAAGAAAAAACAGCCCAACTCTTTAAAGGCACTATATCCTGATCAAATTAATTTTTTTAACTGCAAATCAATTTACCTCTCAAAAATAACATAATATACCACACTTGCTGGAGTGCTCAAATCATGAGGCAGTTGGAAGTGAAGCAGAAAGTCACTAATTTATAGTGCTAAGGAGGCAAAATTTAGAGTCCAAGATGACTGACATACTCTGGAAATTCAAACTGGAAAGGTTACACTGGAAAGAACTTCCAGATTCTTCTATAAGTGCTCCTTAATTTCCTGTATGACCATGAGATGATACAAGTTGCAGGCGGGACTTAAGGAGCCCAATGTAAATCAACATCTGGAAGTCTCAGGGAGCTGACCATTTATTTCAGCTGCTACCCACAGAAGAGGAGACAGAGTTTGGAGTTTGATTTAGAGGACCTAAATTAATAGAACTAAAATTAAAAGCCCATCGATAACACAGAATGGTCACATCACAGGAATAACAAGTGGGTCCCAGTCCACTATATTAAGGTGTTAGTTTCTAAATTTTCACTAAAAACAGAGCCAGCTTCATGGGTTTAGGACCAGTGCTATTACATAAGACCACTTGCACAGAGGGAATTTGCTTTTAGAGATTAATGCTCTGCTGTCTTGAAATTCTTAATAAGCTTACCTTGGAACATGGCTAACAAATGGTCTCCCTCTCACCACCTCCTTGCCTCCATGAGATGTATTCTGTACCATTGCTGCCTCTGCCCCTGACACCTGAGTCCTTCCCCAGTTTCCCCCTCCCCACTTCTACCTAGTTACTACAGCCCACCCATCCCTAGCAGAGGCCTGGTGTGGAGAGGGTTGGGGTCAAGCAAGTATGCCCCATGTTATCTCAGGGAGAGACATGGCAGCAGCTGTCCATGTCTTTATTCAGTGGGTGGCTTTGCAGGATCAAACCTCTCTCCCATCTCTAATCCAGGTACCAAGCCTGTCCCAGTGCAGAGGTTGCAATTTGGGCAGGAGTCACTTATCCAGCAAGAGTTGGGGCAGAAAGCTTATGGGAGAAGAGATACCTGGCTGGACTTCCTCATCCCAGGTTGTGTCACGGCTTGTCAGTCTGGTCCAGTGGTTGAGGAGTATGGAGTGTGGAATTTGTTGCTTGATGACTTGACAAGTTCTGTATGTATTTTCACCAAGTTTAGTGGCTCTTTGGGGAGTTGTCTCGAACTTGTTTGTTTTTCCTGTTCCAAAATGTAGTGACATACTCTGCCTGGCAGCTAACAGGACTTTTTTCTTTAGCATAACCTAAAATAATTTTAGTAGGATATTTCTCAGTTGTTGACTTTTTAAAAACTTTTATTCAATATTATTATAATTAACATAGATCATTTTGTTTATGTGGGAGGGAAGTGCTAAAAAGGAATAAAGAATAAACTTTTTTTGAATCTTTCAGCAATATTCATACAGAAATATCCCCTGTCCACAGATGTCTAAAGTCTTCCATATTGATGTAGTTGTCACTAGGAAATTATGTTATAGCTAATTTGGATGTCTCAGTAATCAGTAACAGTTTGCATCTAGCTTTCTGCTGTTATCTTCTCACACTTTCCTCAAGGAAATACAGCTTACCTTTATTTTTATTTTTTAAATTTAATTTAATTAATTTATTTATTATACAGAAAGTTCTTATTAGTTATCATTTTATACATATTAGTGTATACATGTCAGTCCCAATCTCCCAATTCATCCCACCACCACCACCACCACCAGTACCACACCCCACTTTCCCCTTGGTGTCCATACATTTGTTCTCCACATCTCTGTCTCTATTTCTGCCTTGCAACCAGTTCACCTGTACCATTTTTCTAGATTCCACATATATGCGTTAATATACGGTATTTGTTTTCCTCTTTCTGACTTACTTCACTCTGTATGACAGTCTCTAGGTCCATCCACATCTCTACAAATGACCCAATATCATTCCTTTTATGGCTGAGTAATATTCCATTGTATATATGTAATAAATTTTCTTTATCCATTCATCTGTCGATGGGCATTTAGGTTGCTTCCATGACCTGGCTATTGTAAATAGTGCTGCAGTGAACATTGGGGTGCATGTGTCTTTTTGAATTATGGTTTTCTCTGAGTATATGCCTAGCAGTGGGATTGCTGGGTCATATGGTAATTCTATTTTTAGTTTTTTAAGGTACCTCCATACTGTTCTCCACAGTGGCTGTATCAATTTACATTCCCACCAACAGTGCAAAAGGGTTCCCTTTTCTCCACACCCTCTCCGGCATTTGTTGTTTATAGAATTTTCTGATGATGCCCATTCTAACTGGTGTGAGGTTATACCTCATTGTAGTTTTGATTTGCATTTCTCTAATAATTAGTGATGTTGAGCATCTTTTCATGTGCCTCTTGGCCATCTGTATGTCTTCTTTGAAGAGATGTCTGTTTAGATCTTCTGCCCATTTTTTGAAACTCTAATCCATTTTGAGTTTATTTTTGTGTATGGTGTTAGGGAGTGTTCTATTTTCATTCTTCTACATGTAGCTGTCCAGTTTTCCCAGCACCACTTATTAAAGAGACTGTCTTTTCTCCATTGTATATCCTTGCCTCCTTTGTCATAGATTAGTTGACCATAGGTACGTGGGCTTATCTCTGGGCTTTCTATCCTGTTCCATTGATCTATATTTCTGTCTTTGTGCCAGTACCATACTCTCTTGATTACTGTAGCTTTGTAATATAGTCTGAAGTCATAGAGTCTGATTCCTCCAGCTCCATTTATTTCCCTCAAGATCACTTTGGCTATTCGAGGTCTTTTGTGTCTCCATACAAATTTTAAGATTTTTTGTTCTAGTTCTATAAAAAATGCCATTGGTAATTTGATAGGGATATCATTGAATCTATAGATTGTTTTGGGTAGTATAATCATTTTCACAATATTGATTCTCCCAGTCCAAGAACATGGTATATCTCTTCATCTGTTTGTGTCATCTTTAATTTCTTTCATCAGTGTCTTATAGTTTTCTCAGTATAACCTCCTTAAGTAGGTTTATTCCTAGGTATTTTATTCTTTTTGTTGCAATGGTGAATGGGATGTTTCCTTAATTTCTCTTTCTGATCTTTCGTTGTTAGTGTATAGGAATGCCTGAGATTTCTGTGCATTAATTTTGTATCCTGCAGCTTTAGCAAATTCATTGATTAGCTCCAGTAGTTTTCAGGTAACATCTTTAAGATTCTCTATGTGTAGTATCATGTCATCTGCAAACAGTGACAGTTTTACTTCTTCTTTTCCAATTTGTATTCCTTTTATTTCTTTTCCTTCTCTGATTGCCGTGACTAGGACTTCCAAAACTATGTTGAATAATAGTGAGCTTACATTTATTTTGAGAATAAGAAATGTCCTGACTCCTGAATTACAACAATGCTATTGGTGTTAATATACAAGTTAAATTCAACATTCTAAATGAGATAAATCTGTATGTATAGGTATAGATATGTAGTATAGCTAGATGTAGATATACACACAAATATATTTATAATATTAAAAATATAAAACATACACCACATATATATACCATATATACAATATGATATGATATGTAAAGAATCTGTTATATGTATGGGAATTTCCATTTTATATATTTATTATTATTATATTTTTTTGTGGTATGCAGGCCTCTCACTGTTGTGGCCTCTCCCGTTGGGGAGCACAGGCTCTGGACGCGCAGCCTCGGTGACCATGGCTCACGGGCCTAGCCGCTCCGTGGCATGTCGGATCCTCCCGGACCGGGGCACAAACCCGTGTCCCCTGCATAGGCAGGTGGACTCTCAACCACTGTGCCACCAGGGAAGCCCGGAATTTATATTTTAAACTTCCCCAATTAGTTTGGAATCAGGAAGTATAGATAGCATATTACTCTGTCTGGGCAAACACATCAACATAGAATCTTTTAGTTATTCACCCATGTTATGTAGGGAAGAGTGCACTTAAATTCACTTTTTGGAATGGGGAGCTTTTCAAAGAAGCTTCTGGAGATTGCATCCTGTTTGGTCGGTGATGAGATGTATTGCTAGTCCCTTCACTTCTATTTGCAGTTACCAATGGTCGCTAAACTCCCTAGTAATAATTTTTAAAAGGCAAACAAAAGACTTTTCTTTTTAGATTCAAAATGTTTGAACATTTTCAAGGGGAAAGCAAAAAGGTAAAACATGGCAAAGGACACGTGAATTCTGAGGTAAATCCCATCATAAACTAATTACCTTATAAGAGCCCAGAGGTGTAATCTGTTCTCTGAATTCACACTGGCGTGTGAGTGGGCTGGGGAGAGCATTTCTGGACATGGTTTGTGGCTGATGCCTGTTCTCTGAACTAGCCACTCTGGCTCTACTGCTATCCCTGGTGAGATTTGTTACACGGTTTCTAGTTGAGAAAGTTGATTGAATTCATCCTTAAGAAATGTAATAATAGGAATCTTGTGTTATTTGTCATAAACTCTTACAACTGAGTCTCAGAATAGGGAGATAAGTGCACTCTTCTACCTATACCCTCAAAACCACGGGTGAACAAGCAGCTAATAACATAAGTCCACTACTGAGTGTACAAAAGAAAACCAAATTTATTTATCCATATTTAACAATATGGAACAATGTATATAATGAGCTAAGAAATTTATTAAATTAGCATTTAAAGGCTCTAATTTTTGAGAACTGAGAGCAATATCCAAAATGAATATACCTTAAACCTGAAAGACAAAGGTAATTACACTTAGGTTTTGGAAATTACATCAATATTGTTGAACATTTTATAAAAGTAATTGCGGTTATTTTGAACTGATCATTGATGAGACCTCCATTTTTTTTTTCCCTTATGACAGAAAAGTTGAGTCAGAATTATGTGTTGGTTAAGATAACAAATCACAAGTGTCCAAAGCAAACAGATTTTTATGCATATTTTGGAAGTTAACTGAGCACACAGTTATGTCAGCAATAACGTTGGATTAAATTACTACTCATGAATTTTCCAAGTCATTATGAATCATAACTTTTCAATCACTTGTACAGATCTGTAGTCACTAGCATTTTTTCTTCTCATTATCTATTTTTTTTGCATTGGTTATAATTGTAAGACTGTATAAATTTATTACCCATAGCAAGATAAGAAATGAAGCAGTATATAAGAAAGCAATATGTAATTAAATCCAAATTAGATAATTTGTTTATTTTACAAATAACAGACCTAATATTTCAAACAATAAAACATTTTGATTAAAGATGAATAAAACATGCTTGAAAATGCTTTTATTATCTTGATCACTTGTCTTTAGCTATAACTTTGCAATAATTAAAATGACAGTCATTTTGCTCAATGACTTAAAAACTCACTGACGGTAAGTTAGGTTTGAAATTGTCTAAGGCCATCATGTACATGTTATTTTACCACTATTTTCAGAGAACCACTTAAATATTTCTGGAAATAAGATGTAATACGGGGATAATGAAATGACTACTATCTTGCAAATCAATAATACCTCGAGTTTCAAGGTTATCTCTTCTATGGGATTCAAAATCTATTTAGAAACTCAGTTGTATGTTTTATGTCATATACAAAAAAATTTTGTCTCCCTACCATTGTGTAAATAAATATCTCCTGAAATGATGATGAATTCCACTGACAATTTGAGAAAAATAAGATAATGATAGCAATATTAAAATTCAGCTAATAGCTTCAAATTTCACCATTCATTTTAATTTTATTTTATTCAGTGCATTCTTTCAACACCCTACATACACAGTTGTTACTTATACTTATTCCATCCGAATTTAAGCTCATTGGTGACTCTGGCAACCAGCTTACTCTTTTTTTGAAACCAAAAGCATAAATTTAGGGAAGTCTGATGTAAATGACAATCAGAAGTGTCTGGCAATAGTCCTATAAAAAAATGATACTTTTAGAGCGGCTATATACTATTTATTATTTTTTTAAAACACACTAAGCATAAATACCTGTGGAAATACTTTTGTTTGGGTGTCTCATATATGATTCATCCATCCTGCAATTTTGAATTATTATTGAACATTATAGTTTCCTCTCTAACCAGAGTTTCAAGTAAGAATTAAGTCCATCTAATTCAGATATGAATTAGATGCAGTCTTGAGATATTTGGAAGGTGGAATTGGCGTTTCATCCTCTATTTTAGCTTTTCTTAGAGAGAGGAAAGTTCCCTGTGGAAGCATTCCAATGTCATGTCCATTCTCCAGTCCCTTGTGTCAAGAGGCAATTGTTCCAGCATTTTAATGTGGCCAGTGGCTTTGGATGTCCATTCTCTAGCCTTATGAGTATGAGAGGTAGTTGCACTATGGCTTCTTGATGTTGACTTAGTTACAGTAGAGCTTGGAAGCAAGTTGTTCCCCCAGCGGATCAGTTGTGAAGTGACCACTCAAAGAGGTCTGTATTAGAACTGAATCTTCCAGTCTTTCAAATAATTCTTTCATTTCTTAAGTCCCCCTATTAAAATAGCTAGAGTGTTTTCTGTTTCTCTTATTAATTCTACCAATCAAATAATGAAAATGTGAGAATGACCAAACTATAAATGGCTAAAAAATTATGTCATATCTGAGTGATCAAGAAAATCAGTTCAGTCCAGCCTGAGAGTTCAGAAGCTGGAATATGCATGGGGAAATGTCAATGATAATTCATGACAACTGGGTATAAAAAAGTCTAGAAAAGGACACTCCTGAAATTAGGAACCATATGATTCCTATCTAAGTGGTTGTACAGAGAACAACCATCAGCCTTATCAAAATAATAATAATAATGATAATGGTTAAAATCTGGAATTTAAAGTGTATAGAGGGAAAAAAGTAATAAAATAAATGGATTTAGGAAGTTGAATCTAGGATAAATTCTCCTGAGATAATAAGATTTAAGGAGAAGATGTATTTTATGGAACACCCACAGCCAAGTCTATAGATCACCTCTCAGGCCATATTCAAAACTCTCTTCTGATGAAAGAGGGACAATGTTTCCCTGAGTTTGACAGACAGGAAACATTTACATGTTCAGGGGCATTGAAAAATGATCAGTAAATTGACAAGTAATATTGCAGCGCATAACCCAGAGTTGGAAGTAGTACTTAAAAAAGGAATCTCGGTGGGCACAAGTAGAATAAAAGGAGGTCTTGGTATGCTGGAAGGTGTCATGGAAGTGCTCCTACATGAATTATAGCTCATTCAGATCATGACTGGTCACGAGGAGGTCAGTAGAGTTGACTGAACAATATATCAATGGCTGTGTTGCAATACAATAATGATAGTATGCTGACACTTCTCTTTAGCTGTTAGATTGTGTGTTGCGGTTAATGACCAAAAAAGAACATGTAAAAAAAATTTTAAGAGGATTCTTCAAATTGATTCAAACTTGGGGCTGATACCAAAAATCTGGTGGCTGGGTAGACCTCAGATAAGAAGTGTTGAGGGATTAATAGGTGTAGGTGTATTTGGCTGGAAGAGTAAAGGGGGTTGCTATAGGAGGAGAGGTTTGTTGTATGTCAGCTAGTGAAGGAATCTACTGACACCAGAATAGCAACATATGTCTGTGGAAAGAAACTTATCAGAAATTAAATCCAATACAGGTTAACTTAGAAATGCTCAGTTAATGGGTTGTGACATATATGTGTAACTGTGTGTGCCCACATGTAGAAGGTTGTTAATAAATCTCTTAGGCTTCCTATACAAGTCTGAGCCAGTTTTCACATAAGCATCATAATGTATAATGCTGCTTCTGGGGGGTATAGCTAAGTGGTAGAGCATTTGACTGCATAACGTATGACGCTGCTTTGGGTATGGGTGATTTGAATTCCCTGTAGAGAGAGGACTCCACATAAGATCTTAAAAGAAAAAGTGGGGGAGAGGTCAGAGCAACTAAGGTAAACCTAAGAGAAATAACCTATATTGGCAAGCTGTATATAGAGCTGTGTTGTAAGATTATATTTAATATTTATTTTCTTTGTAATATTCTAACTATTCCAAGTTTTTTAAATGTTCAGAAATTAAAAAGCATTCAACTATAAGAACAGAAACTCAAAATAATTATGATTTTGTAATCAATAGGAAAACAAAAGATCAGAGATTGATGATCCAGAGGTTGTTCAATATATTACTGCAAACTTTTCTTCATCTCTAGAATTCTCACAATGTTGAGTTTTTTCCTTTGATAGGAAGATGGCTCTTAGTCTCTAAGTATCACAACTATATTCACAGCCTGGAAGTAGGAAAGCCAGCCCGATGACAATTAACCTATCTCCATGGCTCATTTATTTCATTAGCAAAGAAACTATCTTCCAGAATCTCCCAGCAGACTTCTTATGCCTATAGTGCCGCATCATGGTTATGTGACCCTCTATGGCAGCAAGAGAGCCTGGAAAAGAAATGATCTGACTCGTGGCAATTTCTGTAGTGAGACCTAGGCAAGAGTGGCCAAGTGTGTCTGCCATAGTGATCATGTATATATTGTTTTTATAAAAGTAAAATTTTTACTATTTCAGACTATTAAAAAGTTTTAAATTGATGTAACACTTTGTATTAATAATGTAATGCTACTGTATGCCCTTAGATATATACTTAAATAGAAACCCAAAATATTACCCATATATGTATAAATCCTCCAAACACCCTATTTCCAGTGTCATACTCCTCCATCTCCATCACAGGTAAACACTCACTTGAACTTCATGCTTTTTAGTCCAATTCTTTTGCTTTTATTTTACCGTATACACATACACACAGACATACACACATGTAAATGTACCCTATATATATTAAAATACAAACAAATGCATGTGCATGTATCAAGGAAATATAATAAAACAGTAAGACACATTTCCTAGACACCAGATGGACAAAAACTATAAAATCTGACAACACCACTGTTTGATGAAGATGTGCAGAACAAAGAACACTCATATCTTTCTGTTGCAAGTGTGAATAGGTACAGAAACTTCGGAGAACAAATCTGGCATTATCTATTAATGGAAAATGTGCATAAATTAAAGCCTGTGATTCTAGTTCTGTAAATAGACACTAGAAAAGCTTTCCCATATGAGCACTAGGAGGAATGAACAGTAGGAATCTTCACATTGTTTATAATCAAACAATTTGAAAATAATCTTTATTCTTTCAAGTAGAGAACTGATAAATAATACTATCATTTTCACCGCTTTGAAAGTGAAAGAAACAGGTATCGATATTTGTAGATGAATCTCACAAATACAATATTGAGCAAAAAAGCAATTGCCAAAGAATGTATTTAATACACTTTATAAAGTTTAAGTACATGGAAAGTAATATTGTGTATCACTTTCATAGAGAAAAAGGATAGAAGAGGAGACATTATCTGAAGTATGTTGGGACAAATTAAGAGAGCCATGATTGGGAAAACGGGACGAAAAAATGTTTCCCTAGAAGAGATAGTTAGGAAAAAGATACAAGAGATTAGAGGAGGAATATTATCCCTGGGGAATCACTTGTAGTTTATTCTAATAATCTCCAACACCCATATGTGGATACATTGATATGAACACATATTAAATAAATAAAGCCTGTGAATCAGCAGAAAGAGAAGACACACACCTGTGCATGAGGCATGCACGTATACACACACACACATACACACACACATGCACACACAACCCTGTAAGTTTATATTAATTTACTGATTTCATTTAGTCAAAATTATCAGAAATAATCATGGTTCCTGGGAGCAAGAGGAAGTGAAGCATATTTTGGATGTCATTATTTAAGTGTAAATTACTTAAATTCTATTGTATTTTAATGCAAATTATCTTGGTCCTTATTTCAGTTATCTATCACTTTGTAACAAACCACTTCAAAACGTAGGCGTTCAAAATAAGAGTAAATTTTATGATCCAGTGAGTTGACCTCTTGGCTCTTCTGCTTTACTTTGTCTTACACACAGAGAGGGATGTCATGACTTACATGCCGGGCAGTGTGGTGCAGTTTGCTGCCCAGGAACTAGGTCTCTCCATGTAGCTGTGTGTAGTTCCTCAGGGCATCCTGGATGATTTCAGAGAAGTATTCTGAGTGCTGAATGTAGATTTGTGGACATCATAATGCCTAGCCTTGGAAGTTAAACAACATTGCTTCTTCATTCTGTGAGTCAAAATGAGCCACAGGGGCAGCTCACTTTCAACAGGAGGAAAAGTAGATACCACAACTCTGTGGGAAGAGTGGCAAAGAATATGTAACCATCTTTATTTTACCAGAGTCTACTCTCAGGGACTAATTATTTATATTTCACTCACATGCAAAATACTTTTATTCCTTTCCAAGATCCTTCCAAATACTGATTCATTAAGGCTCTAGGATGAGGCCTGAGTTCATGGATCTTATCACCTAAATCATGTACAGGTGCAAATGAGGCTGTTTGTGTGTGTTTCCGTGGATCTAGCAACCTGTGAATTTAAAGGCCTTGTATCTTTTCCCCACACATCAAACACAGTAGTGAAACAGGCACAGGATAACCATAATATAAATGCCTATTCAAAAATGGAGAAGACTAGGAGCTACAAAGATGACACTGGTACATAATAATTTTTCTCCCCAACCATACGACAATTAACCAGAGGCAGAACATGTTTCCTGATTAGGTATCAATTCATCTCCCTGGCAATGACTATCTGTGACTCTTGGCTCTACCCTCTGGATTCTTGGTTCTTCCTTCTGACTCACTCTTCTTTTAGATAGAAAATGTTCTGTGTTTGTCAGTCTGTGTCTTGCCCATTAAAATTTGAAGCCAGAAGACCTATTTTCACTTTTCACTACTGTCTTTCTCTACTGAAGATGTTACAGTTCCTCTAAAAACTGTGTAAGCTTCCTATGTATCAACTTTTAAATCCACTCAATTACAGAAATATCAGATCCACAAATTTCTGTGAATTAAGCATTTCTCTGCTTTAGCCTAAGAATTAGGAGCTGTGAGACAATGCCATTTAGATACACAGAATTTTGTTTTGTCTATATGAGTGTGTGAAACAAACATACCCTTAAGAACTTTAGAAGCTAATCAATATAATAAAGAGGTCCTAGAATGTACCACCACAATAAATATTTCTGCATTTGTTATGAAGGGTTGTATATCTCACACTTGACTTCATTTTGACCTTGAGTATTTCTTTAACTGGCAGCACTCTGTGTTTATATTTTTCTTGAGGCAGTTTCATACTTCGAGTATATTTTGCCAGATGGAAAACCTGAGGATAAAAAATAGTCTTATTTTCCAACCATATAAGTCTTGGGATGGAAAAATTTTCTGTAGAGTCTTCTGAAACTTAACATTCCTTCTTTAGGTCATTCTTCTTTATACATGCTTTACAATAGGCAGCTAACATAAGCCAAATGACAGCTTTCAACATTTGGTCTGGAAATTCTCTTAGATCCAAAAGTTCACTAGGTAATTTTTAAATCTTATTTTCTTTTCTGCCAGTATATAACTCAGTTCCTACTTTATCAAACCTCTAATAGCAATCTCCTTACTACCTTTTCAAATTTTTTCCTGCTCTTCAGACCTCCAACTATGACCCACACACAAAGTCAGTGCTTTGGCTATACTGCCTTCTTATGCCCAGGTGCCAATTTCTGGTCTAGCTATCAAATAATAACTCCCTCTCCCCAACTTATCTCCTTAAAGAAACAAAAATGTATTATTTCTTTATAATTCTGTGGGAAGCACATGTGTTTTTTCTGCTTCGCTTGGTTTTGGTTGGGGTGCAAGGATTGATGGGAGATCCAAACTGGCCTCTCTGAGAAGGATGAAAGTTTGGAGTGCAGTTGGGACTGTTGGGAGGGTGTCTCAGTTCTCCTCAATGTGGTCCTCTCCATGTGGCTGCTTGAGCTTCATCACACCATGGTGGCTAGGTTTCAAGAATAAGTTATTCGTGCAGTGAAAACTTAAGCTGTAAACCTCTTAAAACTCACTCTCTAAAGTTAAAGAGTGTGAATCCTGCCACATTTAGTTGTTCAGCAAATCTCAGGGCAATTTCAGTTTCAAGTGGAGAGGAAATAGATGTCATCTTTCAATGGGAGGAGTGGCGAAGTATTTGGATCAACTTTAATTCACCAAAGGTGAGACTGCAAAGTTGGGGATTTTCTAAATCTGAACAGACAAAAGAAAGAAGAAAAAAAATTCTAAAAACCTTAATAGCTATTATGGAACAAACCATTTACACTTAATGGATTTCATCTTAATTCTGGATTAGTTTACATTAAAAAATATGAAATTCTTGCATAAGACTTTTCTATCAATATTGCCTATACTTATTTTTAAATCAAATTCAGTTTTCCTATTTTCACCAAGACTGAAAAAGCAGCATCAAAGCTCAGATTTTTATGAGCAGTATATCCTGCTTCCAGTCATACATCAACTTAGATCTTTTCCCCCATAATCTACGGGGAAAAAAGTGGTCTTTTTAATTTTAATTTTTTTTTTTTACTATTATAACCATTCTGTACCTGCTTCCATATGGGAAGATAATCACAATCTAAGTTTTCTCCATTGCTGTATTTTGTGGCTGGCAAAAATATTAAAAGATGAATCATCTTGGACCATAACATGAATGCTTCTGAACCACATATTTAATATTTCATGGAGAAAATTTCTTCTTCACACTCTATCCAGATAGTCAAGATATACGTCAACACAATCTCATCATATGGGAATTAATCCTCTGGACTGACTCATCTCATCAGAAATGTCTCCTTCTCATTGTTTCATCAGGATCAATGTTGTTAACAGAAAGCAGTATTCTCTCTGACTCATTTGCTCCTCAATCCATGAGTAATGGGGAAGCTGATTATTTTTGCTCAACTTCTTTTCTTTTCTTGAGATGATATATTTAGTAATAAAAAATATAAATTTTCTGTGTGTTCACATCTCACTGATCAGTTATTCTGATCGTTGTGTTTGTTTTGTATAATATTTGCCATTCAAAGATACATTTTCCATCTGTTTTCCTTTGCTCAGTTCTAAAAGGAAGATAATAACAGCAACACAGTTTAGAAAATTCCATTTATACTATGGAATTAATATCTCTTTAACCAGTACAGGAAACTATGGTGACTAGTAAAATTAGAATGGAAGGGGGTAATGCTTTAGGGTCATTATATCATGGGGGGGCATTAGCAGTCAAGGGTAACCCAATAAAAGATTAAATAAAGTTGGGAAGGAGAATCATAGTCAGAAGTCAGTCAGAAAACAGAGCTTAGAATAGTCAAAGACTGGGAAAAGCATGCCAAGTTCTCTTAATCGCCATGTGATGAGACTACCCCTGCTGAGCCACATTTGGAATGTCAGCTTATCCTCAGGGATGTGTGTCTGTTTGATTCACAGAAATACCCTATACATCCAGCACAGTGCCTGAAACATAGCATGGGTGTGATAACCATTTTTTAAATTAATTAATTAGGAGTTATACCCAACCTTTGCAATTTACAGTGTCTCACATGGTGCCTAGACCACAGAAAATCAGTGTCTTTCATATTTCATAGTCTAAAGGACTTAAAAACAGGTCATATTGATTTAGATAGCTATTACTGCCCTAATGTTTCAGAGGTTTTCAATTCAGGCCACATCACTCTCTAAGTAACAGGAGTAATTCCTTGAGCCAGTTTCCTCATCCCTAGCACTACCATCCTTATAGGGTGGAATTATCCCATACCACTTTCCTATGTATGGTGCTCTGAGTTAGGAGATTTATGCTAAGAGGGAAACTTAGCATGGCAAGAGCCAATAGCAATATTGCCCACATATGATAGTAACGCAAGAAATATTTAAACCCCCATATGTTTGCATGGGAGATATTTTAGACCAAACAAGACTATTTCGGTCAATCTTAAAAGTACCTGTCAAGATAAAACTCCAATTTTAAAACAAGATCAAAATCTCTCTTAAAAATCTTCTACTCAGCAGTTCAGTTCATCAGAGAATTACAATCTAAGTTTCCTTTTGAGAATGTCAGCAGCAGTTATTGTATCTGATGGACTTAATTACTCTGGATGCATGGGTCATAACACACTGAATGTAGGGGTGACAGAAATGCTTGACTATTAACAGTATGGTGGCAGAATTGTTTTTCACATTGCAGAAAGATAAAATATTACTATTTATAGGCAAATATCTTCTTATCAGTTCCAGATTTATTTTCCAGTTGAATTAAATGCTCATTACCTCTTGTAGATAGTAACTTTTGGAAAGAGTTATAGAGGTGAAAATCTTTCTCATATACAACTATTCAATTAGACTCTTCTAAATTGGAAAGTCTTCACAAAGGGAAATTCATGCTCTGTGATACACTTTTTTCTTCATCAAATCTTGGATTATAAAATGAACAAAGATTACAGTCTCCCTTATTTCCACATGTATTCATTATGCAAAACTACTATTTTCTCACATGCCAATCAAGTAAATGCAGAAGAATCATTTTTAGGGAAATATAAGATTCAATGGCATGATTTTCAAAAGAAAGTTTGGAGAGCTAACTTTTGAAATTGTAAAAAATTTTGCTCTATGCCAGGGGTTGGCAAACTATGGTCTGTGGACCAAATCTGCTCCCACCCCACTTCCAATCCCATTTGCTTTGGGTGGTCCACCAGTTAAAAATATATTTTTAAAATATTTTAAATGGTTAATAAGTACCTACATAATACCTCAAATTTGTCTCTTGGCCTGGCAAGTCTTTAATATTGTTATCTGGCTCTTTATAGACAAATTCGGTCCATATTTCTTCTATGTATACTCCATACATTATTAACCTATATTTAAGGATATCAACATATCTAAATTCAATCTCTTCTTTCTCAAATGACAGCAGGAGAGTTTCACCATCTAATTTTTCAAGAATTACAGAACTAGCCTTTGATCTACAATCTCATTTTGAAATTTTATATCAGTGCAATGATAATAACAGTATATTATGTTCATAAAGCAATTTCATACATATTATAATATATAATACTGACAAAATCCATTAATTAAAGAGAGCTATCTCCATAAACTTATTTTACAGGTGGAAAGGACATTAGTTTCAAAGAGGTTAAGTGATTGGCCCAGGGTTATAAGTCTTATAATTATGAGGCCTTTTCCTGCAACATTCTTTTTACATGGATTCATGATGCCTCTTCAAATTAATCTGAACTCTTAGTTCATTTAATTATGCAAGAAAAATGATCATAAACTAATTATGCATATAATACTGATGCTGAAAGATAATGAATATAATGCAATTAACAGTGTTTTGTTGCAGTTAATGAAAATAAATCATAACTATCAGGTCACCTGGTAGACACCCTAGTAAAATGAACAAAGAGAGTTAACTATGTAACATGCACTGTAGAAGATAAGATAGATTAATGGATTAATTAAATAATCTAAAACTACTGATCTCAGTTCTACCAATGAGAACAGAACCCTTAAATCAGTTACTTATTTCATTAAATCTTTGACATATTTTAACAATGTAATTTTTGCAACCGTCTATCCAGTTACTAATGACCTCTATGTTACATTTCAATTTCATTAAGCAGTTCCAAGTCACATTAACAACTGATTTGTATTTCAATAATAAGTATTTGCCTTACATGATTCCAATGTTGTTATTACAATTACGTATCCACAAATTTAGAAAATCTATTTTAGATTTCCTAGGGAAATCAAAAGGTGAATCATAAGTCATAAAGGAAAGCATCATGTGGGAGTGAAAATGGGATATTAAAGCTCAGTGTTGTGAAAGGCCAGGGAATAATTAAAATACAAGTTTTGCATATATTTCATTGGAGTGATATTTTAAGATTTCATTAGAGCATAGCACCATGTTTAAAACTTTTAAAATATTAACTTTATGCTTATTTTTTTACATAGAATGACTGGCTATACAGTCACTACTATGAGTTCTTGATTTTATTTGATTGCTTATATCAGGTGATTTGAAAATGTCTTTTTTCAGAAAACCAAGAATTTGGTTATAATTTCAGAGTCTTAAATATATGATTATTTTTTCCAATTGTCTTTGGAAATGAACAAGTTGGCAGGAAACTATTAGATCACAAATATTTTCTTCAAACCTCAGTAAGTGATATAACAGTTCTTTTTTTCTCCAGTAGAAATCTGGGCATTCAAGGTTTTTTCTTTCCTTTATTTTTTTAACCTCAAAAAAAAATTATGTCTGCCACCCCAACCTACTTTGAGAAAAGTACATTCCATTTTATGTTTCAGGTACTCATTTTTTTTTTTTTTTTTTTTTTTTTTTTTGCGGTACGCTGGCCTCTCACTGTTGTGGCCTCTCCCGTTGTGGAGCACAGGCTCCGGATGCGCAGGCTCAGCAGCCATGGCTCACGGGCCCAGCCGCTCCGTGGCATGTGGGATCTTCCCAGACCGGGGCACAAACCCGTGTCCCCTGCATCGGCAGGCGGACTCGCAACCACTGCGCCACCAGGGAAGCCCTCAGTTACTTTTTAAGCATCTCTTTTGGTTATGGCTTTTTTAAGGTTTTCTGTTGCATATCAATCATCTTAGGTCTAATTTTTTAATCTTTTTTTCTTCTGCTTTCTAGAAGAGCTTTTTAATATTATCTTTCACATTACTGATTACATTTTCTTCATTGTCATTTCTGTTCTTATCTACATAAAATGCATTTTTAAATTTCTATCAGATTTCTATTTTTTAATACAAGCGTGTTTTGTCTCATCCAGTTCCATTTTCATCAGTAGCCTTTTCATGGTGTATTTATCTCCTGTTTCATATTTGCCTAATTTTTTTGTTTAGAACAAATAGCAGATGCCTTAAAATAATGTTTCTCTATCCATTCTTCCAAAGCATTGATGTCCTCTCAATTTGATATGAACTGGGGAGCAATCCTACTTCAAGATCCATTAATAATTCATTTCTCTTTTTTCCCTTTAATTATTTTGAGCAGGGGACAATATATGCATAGCCAGTGTTGAAATCCAGGGCCTGAAAATCTCCTCGTTCCTCTTCCCTGATGACCCATTTTTCTCCTTGAATCTTTCTTTTAGATCTTATGATAGAAGACAAATTAATATCAACAGCCCTGAGTTAGCCTTCTGTGTTGTCCAACAGTAGCTATTTACATGACTCAGAAGGAAGTAAAAGGAATATTTTTCTGATTCTGCTTCTTCGTATAAAGGGTGATTGAGGGGACTTCCCTGGTGGCACAGTGGTTAAGAATCCGCCTGCCAATGCAGGGGACACGGGTTCGAGCCCTGGTCTGGGAAGATCCCACATGCCATGGAGCAGCTAAGCCCATGTGCCACAACTACTAAGCCTGCACTCTAGAGCCAGCGAGCCACCACCATTGAAGCCTGCGCACCTAGAGCCCGTGCTCCACAACAAGAGAAGCCACAGTGATGAGAAGCCCGTGCACTGCAACGAAGAGTAGCCCCCGCTCGCCGCAACTAGAGAAAGCTTCGTGCAGAAACGAAGACCCAGCGCAGCCAAAAATAAATAAATTTTTTTTAAAAAGTTACTAACTGTATAAAAAGAAAAATAACTCTATTAAAAAAAAAAGGGTGATTGAGGGCTTCTAATTTAAAGCAGTGCATAGTTCACCCCTGGCCCAAAGCACTAGATAAAAATTTGCAACTTCTAGACTATAAAAGTTTTAATATATTTTTCCTATCTCTGTCCCTCACTACTACTGAATTCACATCCCACGTTTTCAATGTGCCACCACCTCCTTATGTATAACTGGTATTGTTTAGAATCACATGGATTTGAGATACTTTCATCAATATGTGATAAGGGTAGAGTCTAGGGAATGAGGAGTTATAAAGCCCTGGCCCTCCAAGACTATGTCCAATGCTGCACGAATAACTTAGACTTTAAATCTAAGCATTCAAGCTCACAAATAGTTCAGTCTGTACCTCAAGACTCAAGTGCATATTCTAACTAATATGTCATCCACAGAGGATGAGGATCCATATTCCACTTCTACAACAGTCTCAGAGCCTTTGTTTTAGAGGCTTAGGGTCATGAAAAAAGCCACTATCTTCTCAAATTGGAAGCATTTAAAGGTGCAAGAGTACAGCAAGAAAAGCAAGATCAACAACAGTAATGCTAGCAAAGACCTAAGGAATTTAGAGACCATGTGCGTTGGTTATAGACTTTGTTAGTGAAAAGGAACTCAATTAAAATAAGTTTAAGATAGAGAAGAATATATTAACTCACAACTCAAAAGTCCAGGAATAAAGCTGGATTAAGTCCTAGCTTTATTTAAAGGCTCAGATATTTCACACAAATGGGAAGTCCTTTAATTTTGACATTTGCTTCATTTTGAACCACATGTGCCTGACATTTCAACAGCTTTGGCTCTACATTCTCCCAAGCTCGAGTACAGTAAAGAACATTTCTTTTTCATATTTTCTGCAAAACTCCTAGGATTCATTCTCATTGGACAAACTTGAGCCATGTGCCATTCGTGGAACAATTACTGTGGCTGGGGAGATCGGATACACTGCTCGGCAGAATTTGCTCATAAATCTCTCTCATGAAGCTGTTCTGCAGCTCATGTGTGTAGCACCATGGTTTGCATGGAGTCGAAATCAATATGTAAGCTTCATTTTCTCTTGTTAGGTAGGTAGAAATAATAGTATCTTTAATAAATTTCATTAGAACATCTTGAATCATTGATTTTCTCAGAAGATGGTCCAGCAGAGTCTTAGGCTTTATTTTGGTACCTGTCAATGGAAACATATCCCCAAATAATAGACTCTTTTAAACTATTTCTTGTTCAGAGTGACTCAGAAAAGTGAGCCAGTAAATCAGAATTTTCCCACAAAATAGTGGAAACTCTATGAGCCCAAGAAGAATATGCCAGCATGTACAAAACGTGCTCTGTCACCCAGGTGCACTGGAAAAGAAACATAGCAAAGTAGACAAAAGTAAGTGTTCAGGAAGCTAGATGCCTGTGTTCAATACTGATCCTGCCCTTTAATAGTTGTGAGGCTTGAGCATTTGGTCTAATGTCTTTTTGAGGCTCAGCAGCTAATTCATGCAAGTACTTAGAGCAGTGCCTTTCACAGAGTAAGCACTCAACAAAGGATCTTCCATTAAACAAAGCAATTGAAGATGCTTAGCAGATTCTAACTTGAGAAACAGAGGATGCCTTTTCATTGGTTAGGATGTAAAAGACTTCTTAGGTAGTATCCCAGTTTATTTATAACTTTATTATGAAATAACACTGGGCTGAAATATCTCTAAATATGCCACAATTCTGAGTCAAACCTGTGAGAGGCATGATAGTCGAAGCATGATATTCAATAACCTGTCTATAATATCTTCTGAAACCTTCACACACTTTTTGTTTCTGGAGTAGATTGGGTGGAACTACCAGGTGAGGTCACACTTTGTTTTGAATCTGTATTCCCCTCTATTGAGAAACCTGTGCCTGCATAATTCTCATCTATGTGGTAAAACTAAACTTTGTCAAATTACAATCTCAACCTTAGTTTATTATTTCTGCCACCTCAGAGTTGTTTCCTCAAAGCACTTCTTAACATAGTTATATTTCCAAAATATGCTAGCAAATCCAAACAATTCATAAGTCTCAAACCTTTTCAGCTATGCCCAAAAAGTAGTTGGGTCTCTCAAAATATTTTGAGCAATTATTGTTCTACGTCTTTGAGGTAGATGGATGATTATCATTTAAAAGATATATTTCTTCTCTTTATTTTATAGTGCCAAACTCTGATGATTTTATCCTGCCATCTCTCTGACCACTCCAGGCTACTTTTCAACAGTGATAATCTATAGTTTTCTAGAATAGTGCTGTCAATAGTACTTTCTGTGATGAATATGGTAGCCACCAGCTACGTGTGGCTACTAAGCACTTGAATTACAACTAGTGCAACTGAG
The DNA here is from genome assembly GCF_949752795.1 of Hyperoodon ampullatus. Classification (NCBI taxonomy): domain Eukaryota; kingdom Metazoa; phylum Chordata; class Mammalia; order Artiodactyla; family Ziphiidae; genus Hyperoodon; species Hyperoodon ampullatus. The sequence goes on along the minus strand of NC_136929.1, from coordinate 19,150,064 downwards.
TATCTGTTTTAAATTTTATCGTATAACTATATGAGTAGTGTATTACATGGGATAGCACAATTCTAGACTCTTCTTCTCTCACTCAGAAAGGTCTTATTTACTCTTAAGGTTTAAAATAGCCACTGCTATTTTCCAACTGGCCTCTTTGATGTCTTTTCTTGTTTGCCCGTAAACAGCTCCCATTAAAACTGCAGTAAATGGTAATGGTTACATTGTTCTCGATATTTGCCCTTTTTTTCCTGCATTTCTTATATTGGCATACAGCAGTCTCATTTCTTTATTATTTTATTTTGATTCTACCTCTTAAATCTGTTCATCCGCTTACCTCTCATTGCCACATGCTTAGTTTAGTCTCTTTCCTGTACTACCAGGAAAATTTTACATTGCTTAAGATCTTAGGTCTCTTGGTGGGTTCTTGAAATGCTACAATGAGGAATCAGCAAAAAAAAAATTTTCAGACATTCACAGCTGTGCTTTTCTTCCTTTGGTTTCTGTACTTTTTCTAATCTTCATTCATATGTATCTTTATCTGTTACATATCACAGCTCAGATTTTTTTACACTATATTGTAATTTCCTTGAGAACAGAACCATAGGAAAATTGTATATCAGAATGGTACTAGTCATATAAGAGGCTTTCAATTAATTATCTAAATAATTATGCCTCCTGTGTAATAATCCTAAATCTGAAAAAAGAGTTTAGATAAAATATGTAGATAAAAATACTTATAATTCAGGGCTTCCCTGGTGGTGCAGTGGTTGAGAGTCCGCCTGCCGATGCAGGGGACACGGGTTCGTGCCCCAGTCCAGGAAGATCCCACATGCCGCAGAGCTGCTAGGCCCATAAGCCATGGCCGCTGAGCCTGTGCGTCCGGAGCCTGTGCTCTGCAATGGTAGAGGCCACAGCAGTGAGAGGCCTGCGTACCGCAAAAAAAAAAAAAAAAAAAAAAAAAAAAACTTATAATTCAGTTATTCACAGTAGGAAAATAAGTACCCAATATTTCTAACAAGAGAGTAGTAACTAATTAATTTATGGTAAATATCCTGTATATTTGTAAGCATATTTTAGTGCTTCTAGAACACTCATTTCTGATAATTGATTAATTTTTCTCTAATTCCTAGTAGTACACATAAATACAATAAAGATTTAATAAGTGCTTTTTGATGTCATAAAGATGTTTGTATCTTCAAGGCAAGTAAAATGCCTTTACAAAATCATATATTTAATAGGATCATATATATATATATATATATATATATATATATATAAAACAAGTAAATAAGATCACCACAAACATATACATAAAAAATTACTTGAAATAAATACATCAACGCATGGTTTTTGTCGTTGAGTGATTGGAATGTGTTTGGATTTTGATTATTCCTATTTTTTAAATTTTTTCTAAAGAATTCCAAGATGAACAGAAGTAAATTTTTCATGAGAGTATAAAGTACAGTCAAATTATTACATACTAGGAGATATCTAGCCAGTGCCACAATTTTGCCAATGATCTCATTTTCAAAAGAATTTGTACAAGGCTTAAATTTTCATCAAGTGCAAAGGAGGGAAAATACATTTTTAAGATGCCTTCAAACTTTTGAGTTCAGAGATAAATTTCTTGGAAGCTTTTTTTTTCTTCTTCCAAGTGTTTGACTTCAGGCTACTCTATATAGTATAAGACTCCAAAATGATTTGAAATCACTTCCCAGAAAGAGCATAGGAGGGAGGCAGCGTGTGAATATGCAGAGTTTGCATCTCCCCACAACTAGGGTGCCTGCTGGACGCTGGTGGGGGACCTCAGCACCCAAGGAGATGGGAGGAACCCCCAAGTGGCCGGGTAGGATGTGAAGGGACTGAGGGGAGAGGAGAAGTGGAGGCTGGACAGGACCAGCACCCCTGAAGGGTGGCTGAGTTGGGGGAGGGGTTCCCATGCCTGGAAGGACCCTTGGGACCCTATGGGACATAGCAAAAGCAGTTCTAAGAGGGAAATTTATAGCAATTGAATCTCACCTCAGGAATAAACATAAATCTCAAATAAACAATCTAACCCTATACCTAAAGCGACTAGAGAAAGAAGGACAAAGAAAACCCAAAGTCAGTAGAAGGAAAGAAATCATAAAGATCAAAGCAGAAATAAATAGAAACGAAGAAAACAGTAGCAAAGATCAATAAAACTAAAAGTTGGTTCTCTGAGAAGATAAACAATATTGATAAACCCTGAGCCAGACTCACCAAGAAAAAAAGGGAGAGAATACAAGCAATAGTATTATAAATGAAAAAGGAGAAATTGCAACTGACACCACAGAAATGCAAAGGATTATAATAGACTACTACAAACAACTATATGACAATAAAATGGACAACCATGAAGAAATAGACAAATTCTTGGAAAGGTACAATATTCCAAGACTGAACCAGGAAGAATTCGAAAATATAAACAGACCTATCACAAGTAATGAAATTGAAACTGTAATTAAAAATCTTCCAACAAACAAAAGTCCAGGACCAGATGGCTTCACAGGTGAATTCTATCAAACATTTAGAGAAGACCTAACACCGATCCTTCTCAAACTCTTCCAAAAAATTGCAGAGGGAGGAACACTCCCAAATTCATTCTACGAAGCCACCATCACCCTGATACCAAAACCAGAAAAAGACATCACAAAAAAAGAAAATTACAGACCAATATCACTGATGAACATAGATGCAAAAATCCTCAACAAAATACTAGCAAACAGAATCCAACAACATATCAAAAAGATCACACATCATGATCAACTGGGATTTATCCCAGGAATGCAAGGATTCTTCAATATATGCAAATCAATCAATGTGGTACACCGTATTAACAAATTGAATAAAAACGACATGACCATCTCAATAGATGAAGAAAAAGCTTTTGACGAAATTCAACACCGATTTATGATAAAAACTCTCCAGAAAGTGGGCATAGAGCAAACCCACCTCAACATAACAAAGGCCATATATGACAAACCCACAGCAAACATCATATTCAGTGGTGAAAAACTGAAAGCACTTCCACTAAGATCAGGAAAACGACAAGGATGTCTACTCTGGCCACTCTTATTTAACATAGTTTTGGAAGTCCTAGCCATGGCATTCAGAGAAGAAAAAGAAAAGGAATACAAATTGGAAAAGAAGTAAAACTGTCACTGTTTGCAGCTGACATGATACTATACATAGATAATCCTAAAGATGCCACCAGAAAACTACTAGAACTAATCAATGAATTTGGTAAGGTTACAGGATACAAAATTAATGCACAGAAATCTCAGGCATTCCTATACACTAACAATGAAAAAACAGAAAGAGAAATTAAGGAAACAATTCCATTTACCATTGCAACAAAAAAAATAAAATCCCTAGGAATTAACCTACCTAAGGAGAAGAAAGACTTGTACTCAGAAAACTATAAAACACTGATGAAAGAAATCAAAGATGACATAAACAGATGGAGAAATATACCATGTTCTTGGATTGGAAGAATCAGTATTGTGAAAATGACTATACTACCGAAAGCAATCTGAACATTCAATGCAATCCCTATCAAACTACCCATGGCATTCTTCACAGAATTAGAACAAAAAATTGTACAATTTGTATGGAAACACAAAAGACCCCGAATAGCCAAAGCAGTCTTGAGAAAGAAAAACAGAGCTGGAGGAATCAGGCTCCCTGACTTCAAACTATACTACAAAGCTACAGTAATCAAGACAGTATGGTACTGGCACAAAAACAGATACATAGATCAATGGTACAGGATAGAAAGCCCAGAGATAAACCCACTTACATATGGTCACCTAATTTACGACAAAGGAGGGAAGCACATACAATGGAGAAGGGAGATCCTCTTCAATAAGTGGTGCTGGGAAAACTGGACAGCTACATGTAAAAGAATGAACTTAGAACACTCCCTAACACCATACACAAAGATAAACTCCAAATGTATTAAAGACCTAAATATAAGACTGGACACTATAAAACTCTTAGAGGAAAACATAGGAAAAGCATTCTTTGACATAAACCACAGCAAGATCCTTTTTGACCCACCTCCTAGAGTAATGAAAATAAACAAATGGTACCTAATTAAACTTAAAAGCTTTTGCCCAGCAAAGGAAACCATAAACAAGATGAAAAGACAACCCTCAGAATGGGAGAAAATATTTGCAGATGAAACAACAGACAAGGATTAATCTCCAAAATATACAAACAGCTCATGGATCTCAATATCAAAAAAACAAACAACCCAATTAAAAAATGGGCAGAAGACCTAAATAGACATTTCACCAAAGAAGACATACAGATGGCCAAGAGGCACATGAAAACATGCTCAACATCACTAATTATTAGAGAAATACAAATCAAAAGTATAATGAGGTATCACCTCACACTGATCAGAATGGCCATTATCAAAAAATCTAGAAACAATAAATGCTGGAGAGGGTGTAGAGAAAAGAGAACCCTCTTGCACTGTTGGTTGGAATGTAAATTGATACAGCCACTGTGGAGAACAGTATGGAGGTTCCTTAAAAAACTAAAAATAGAACTACCATATGACCCAGCAATTCCACAATTGGACATATACCCTGCAAAAACTATAATTCAAAAAGAGACATGTACCACAATGTTCATTGCAGCTCTATTTACAATAGCCAGGACATGGAAACAACCTAAATGTCCATCGACAGATGAATGGATAAAGAAGATATGGTACATATATACAATGGAATATTACTCAGCCATAAAACTAAATTGAGTTATTTGTAGTGAGGCGGTTGGACCTAGAGCCTGTCATACAGAGTGAAGTAAGTCAGAAAGAGAAAACAAATACTGTATGCTAACACATATATATGGAATCTAAAAAAAAAAATGGTACTGATGAACATAGTGGCAGGGCAGGAATAAAGATGCAGATATAGAGAATGGACTTGAGGACATGGGTTTGGGGGTAAGGGGAAGCTGGGGTGAAGTGAGAGTAGCACTGACATGTATACACTACCATATATAAAATAGGTAGCTAGAGGGAAGCAGCTGCGTAGCACAGGGAGATCAGCTCTGTGCTTTGCAATGACCTAGAGGGGTGGGATAGGGAGGGTGGGAGGGAGGCTTAAGAGGGTGGGGATATGGGGATATATGTATGCATATGGTTGATTCACTTTGTTGTGCAACAGAAACTACCACAGCATTGTGAAGCAGTTATACTCCAATAAAGATGTATAAAAAGAAAAAGAAAGAGCATGAGACCTTCTATAAAACTCTTAAAACCTGTATATCGAAAAATAATTTGATATAGTATTTTAAGCTTTGACTACATTGCCTCTGTATTTCTAGGCACAAGTAGAGAACTCTCCCACTTTCAGTGATGTGTAAGAAAGGAAAATATTAAAGCTTAGGGGAGGGAAAGGTATCCAAAAATTCCAATTTTTTCCTCTCTTTCCTTCCATTCTTACTTTTTTTTTTGTCCTGGTCTTTGCTTCTTCCACTTACTATGTACACATTTTTACCAAAAAGGATTGTGGTGAACAAACCCTAAGGTTATTCCTAAGAAGTTACACCTCTATATAATTCCCTCTCCTTGAATACAGGAAGAACCTATGAATCGCTTCTAATGTATGTAATATGGTAAAATGAACGGATTTTCAGATATAGTTAAAGTCTCTCATCAGTTGTTTTTGAGTTAATCGAAAGAGAGGTTGCCCTGAGGGTGGGCGCGGGGCTGGCCTTGTAAGGCAGTTTTTTAAACAAGGCCCAGGCCTTGCCTCTAGTTAGAGAATCAAAATAACAGAAACATTCTAGCTTCATTATTGTCTTTAAAGAAGCCAGCTGCTGTGATTTTTATAGTCACAAGGAAATGAATTCTTTCAAAAACCTAAGGAGGCTTAGAAGCAAGTCCTTCCCTAGACAGGCCTCCAGGTGAGAGTGCAGCCCAGCCAAATCCTTGATTTCAGCCTTGTGATATCTTGAGCAGCGAACTCAGCTTAGCCAGCCCAGACTTCTAAATTATAGAAACTATGAGATAATAAATGAGCATTGTTTCAAACCACCAAGTTTGTTGACTTGTTGCACAGCACAGAAAATTATTACAAGGATGAATTAGTCATATACGTATCTTTGAAGTAATGTTTTGAAAGCCATGCTAATATTTCATTCCATAAATATTATAAGACCATCCTGAATACATTCAATACATTTAATCCTTACAATAACCCTGTAGGTATATTAATATTTTTGCTGTTTGCATTCTCATTTGAGAAAACTGACATTCACTGAGCTTGGACAGAGCCCCAGAGATAGTGGATGATACAGGGTGAAGACCCAGGTCCATCTTACATAAAGCCTGTCTTTTGCATAGTGCCCTTCATTGATGTTCATTCAATGACTGGTATCCTTGACACAATGCTAGTACATCTGCAGATAGAATTAATTACACAATTAAGGAAAATCTGGCATGAAGGTGTTTGTTTTGCTTTGTCTTCTGTTTTTGCATTCTAATACCATTGTGTGTTTTGGAAGAAAAGTTCTAGCTGTATTTAGATTGAAGGGAAATAAACTCATCATGGTAAAATGTTACTGATCTAAACATTTTGGGTACAGAATAAGACAAATAATGTTGCAGGTCTAGTTTATCAGCATGGATGTTTGCATTCAAGCTGGCACTGTGCCTTTCGGAAAGTGTGAATCGCTAAGAATAGTGCAGAACTGGGGCACTGCCTAGAATACAGTGCAGGAGAAATATTCCATTACTTATAACAAGCAAACTCACTATTTCTAATGATAAGGAGAGATAGGTTGGGATGATCCACATAAGTTCTCTGAGAAAAATGTGCCTTAACCGTGATACTGTGATTAATGGTTCTTGTTTTATTCCAGCATAGCTCTCTCCTTACAGAGATGAAAGAGAGTCACATTAGAATTATGTAAGGTAAAAACTTGAATGCAGTTTGTTTTTCATCAGTTTTTAGAGCTTGCAAATCACTATTCAAGTCACTTAACTCTTAAAAATAATAAAACAGGAATATCGGTGTGTTATGACAGAGTAATATATCCTGAACACATTGTGATTCATCCTGTGGAAATCATCACAGAAGAAAAGGAATTGAGTTGAGGTGGAAGAATTGTTACTAAATGAATGCAAGGAAATACATCAATCTGGTCTTTTTTTTTTTTTCAGTCAGTCAAAATGTGCCAAGATAAAATGATGACCTAGTTGGATTTATACTACCTGCTTTTCCTACCTTCAAAGACTGTAGTGAAATTCATATAAGATCATGCAAGTTAAAACATTTTAAATAGTATATATATGAATGTAAGGAATTGTTGTTATCAAATTAGACATTCAGCATAATGTTTGCTTCCCTCAAACAGATTCAGAATTATAAAAATCACTTACTTCCTTTAATTGGAATTGTAACTATAGGGTTTTGCTTTTGGTAGCTCTCTAGAGCATTTTATAGATAAAGTTCCCTCTGGAAATTCCAGTCTTTTTAAAATCTTAAAATTCATAAAAGTAACATTTACTTTATTACATAAAGTTGTGTGTGTGATAATTATATATATATATATATATATATATATATATATATATATATATATATATGTTGTTGCTATTTCCATTTAGAAAACACAGAAAACTAAAGTACTGAAAATTTTATGTTCTGGAGGTGTAATAAAAAATGACCAATGCTGTTAACGATTGTGATTCATTAGGAGCTAAATAAATGAAACTGGAAATGTCCTAAAAATGGACATCATAATCATAAGATGAAAGGACATTAGTAGTATCAGATGATGAAAAGTTACAAGTATAGAAGTTTATTTTCTTTTGCCATCATTCCCTTAACTGTGAAATCTACTCAAATTCCCTATTGTTTGTGTCTTTTTTACCCTCTCAGAAAGGCAAAAAGACAAATTCCTTTCCTCCCCAGTATTAAAATAAGCAGTATAAAATAGAATCAAGGACACATCCGGGCAATGGCCAAAGTATTATTTTTTCCAAATAAAATCACCTTCCTTCTTCCTTCCATTTTGTCAATACACAGAATCAGATCATCCAACATCTTCATTTTCTATATTTTAATTTACTAGAGAAAATTAATGACCATTTTTTTAAACTTGACCCAAGACAGGTTGTTCCTGACTAATTTGATTTGTCTTTTCTTTCATCTTCCGTGTGTTTGTGCTTTTGTCCTGTTGATTTCATAGTTTCTTCGAACAGAACAAAGTTTTACTTTTTTTTCCAAGCTCAACATTCCACCTTCCTTTTGATCAAGATAGAGGACCTTGATTTCCACTTTACTGAGAGTAAGAGCATCTGGCAAAAAATAACCAATTCGCCATCTTTTCTACCTTTAAATCTATCTCTTCACACTCAGCTCCTGTATTATTTGAGTCTCATGTAAAGTATCCTTGTTACTTTTCAGTAACAAAAAGCCTCATCTTTCTTCTTTTGATCTCAGTTATCCTCTTCATTTATCCTCTTTCCAACATTTCCAGGTTCTCCTTCTCCCTCAGCTCTTATACTGCAACATAAGGTTAGGTTTGCCTTACCTCTATTTAAGGAAAAAAGTCCCACAGCGTCTAAGTAAAGCAACAACTGAATACGTTCTAGATCCATCCTGTTTTATGGAAAACAGAAATAGAAAAATAACACCTTTGAGAACTAAGTCTGATAGTCAAGCGGTTTCTCAAATATGGAAGTATTTCCACTCACAATGTGATATATGAAGCTCATTCAATCAGTAGCTTTGATGACTGATCTGTGCTTCACCCTCTTGAAACAGAAAAAATCTACCAATTTGCAAGAAGATGGAGAAATGTTACATGCCCCTTCTATCAAGAGAGGTCAAGAGAATATTAAGTACAGATGGAAGTAGTCAAATAGTAGTGAATCAAAGTATGTAAGCTCCATCATTTCTGCTGGTTCTTGCTGATCTTAGCAAGTTGTTTACCTGTTGGATGATTTTTATAACTGATACTAACCTACACTTCTTGAATGACACATACATTTCCTAAGCCCACTTAAAATCTATTGCTTGTGAATGGGTCAGTAGGTCCCTCACTGTTTCTCTAGCATGGTCCATGCTTTCCATTCTCCATAACATATATTTTATTTTATTTTTTAAACATCTTTATTGGAGTACAATTGCTTTACAATGGTGTGTTAGTTTCTGCTTTATAACAAAGTGAATCAGCTATACATATACATATATCCCCATATCCCCTCCCTCTTGCGTCTCCCTCCCACCCTCCCTATCCCACCCATCCAGGTGGTCACAAAGCACCGAGCTGATCTTCCTGTGCTATGCAGCTGCTTCCCACTAGCTAGCTATTTTACATTTGGTAGTATATATTAGTCCATGCCACTCTCTCACTTCATCCCAGCTTACCCTTCCCCCTCCCCATGTCCTCAAGTCTGTTCTCTACATCTGTGCCTTTATTCCTGTCCTGCCCCTAGGTTCTTCATAACCATTTTCTTTTTTTTTATATTCCATATATATGTGTTAGCATATGGTATGTTTGACATAATCCTATTTAAATAGAGATGGATGGATAGAGATATGCATGTGCTTTTTAAATTGTAGTTAGAATATTTTGTGAAATATGAGGAGATAAAGGGTCAAAATACACGAGGTTGATTTTGGAGAAGATCTGAAGTTGGCATTGGGGAAGAGAATGACCAAATAGTTAATGTACAGGGGAAGAATAATGTGAAGTAGAAAAATAATATTTAAAAAAAACTTAGATATTATTCTATCTCATAATAATATTTTGTATGTTATATATTTATTATTATATACTATATTATTATTATCTAATATATATATATATACATTTTTTTTTTTTTTTTTTTTTTTTTTTTTGCGATACGTGGGCCTCTCACTGTTATGGCCTCCCGTTGCGGAGCACAGGCTCCGGACGCGCAGGCTCAGCAGTCATGGCTCATGGGCCCAGCCGCTCCGCGGCATGTGGGATCTTCCCGGACCGGGGCACGAACCTGTGTCCCCTGCATCGGCAGGCGGACTCTCAACCACTGCGCCACCAGGGAAGCCCCTATCTAATAATTTTAATGTTCAAAATGCCTTAGAGCAATGTTTACTAAATAAATTTAGGCATCACCCCCAAGGCAATGAAAACCTATTCCAATACCCTATATCCAAAACAGATTACAGAAGAAATATTAAGATTGATGTTAGAATATGATCCTACAATTTGTGCATTTATCTACCCTCTTCTGTCTCTTATTCATGGAATTAGCTCCTGAGAAAATTCTGAGGATCTCCTGACTCATCAAATAGCAGAGTTTGAAAAATTTTTAAGTTCAGTGAAGTAGGAAGACTCCCAAGATAAAATGAACTTAGTAATAAAAAATGGTAGAGGCGGGCTTCCCTGGTGGTGCAGTGGTTGACAGTCCGCCTGCCGATGCAGGGGACACGGGTTCGTGCCCCGGTCCGGGAAAATCCCACATGCCGCGGAGCGGCTGGGCCCGTGAGCCATGGCCGCTGAGCCTGCGCGTCCGGAGCCTGTGCTCCGCAATGGGAGAGGCCACAACAGTGAGAGGCCCGCGTACCGCAAAAACAAACAAACAAACAAACAAACAAAAAATGGTAGAGGCAATTTTGGCAGAAGCATAAATCACAAAAGACTACTAGAATTTAGAAGAAAAAAGTATTACAGACAGTCCCCAACTTACAACAGTTTGACTTACTATTTTTCAACTTTACAGTTGTTCAAAAGCAATATATAGACATTCTGTAGAAACTATACTTCTGGTTTTGAATTTTGGTCTTTTCCTGGGCTAGGGACCTCAGTCTGATCCTCTCTTGTGTTTCTAGGCAGAGCCAGGGAGCCACAGCTCCCAGTCTGCTGTGCGACCATGAGGATCAACAACAGATACACTTACGACCATTCTGGACCCATACAGTCATTCTGCTTTTCACTTTTAGTACAGTATTCAATACATTACATGAGATATTCAGCACTTTATTATAAAATGGCCTTTGTGTTAGATGATTTTACCCAACTGTAGGCTAATGTAAGTGTTCTGAGCATGTTTAAGTTACGCTAGACTGTGATTCAGTAGTTTAAGTATATAAAAAGCCTTTTGACTTAAGGCATTTTCAACTTATGATGGATTTATTGGGAATGTAGCCCCATCATAGGTTGAGGAAGGTCTATATTAGTAAAAATGAAATGCAAATATCTCCCAATTAATGTTTAATGTATTAATAAAAGTGTCTTATTTTGAAACAGTGCTCTTTGATATACATACATTTAAGCAAATGTAGCATGGGAAAGGAACATAACATAGGTGAATAAACCATAAAGTAATTTTACCTACATATCAACCAAAATTGCTGAAAGTTTTTTCATTAACTCTGAAGAACTAATGTTATTCAAATCTGAAGAAGATTTTGCACAACTTTGGATTTCCCCAAATTAAAAAGAGGAAATGACATTTATTCACACTTTGATGTTTTTGTGGAAGACTAGTTAATTAAAAGGCTACCCACATGTACTTTCAAATTCTCTAATATATTTTCTAGGCCAGGAAACATAAAATTGTGAAAACAAAAGTATTCACATGCATGAACAACAAAGCTGCTCTTCACAATGTATAGTTTAGATTTATGATAAAGCCAGCATTGTAGATAACGTATACAAAAATATATGAGCTAGATTAGAAATAAATATTGGGTATAGCAGTGTGCAAAAATTAGCATGACAAAAGGTTTACTGAGCTATTATTCTGTATGGGTGAATTAGGAATTAAGAATGAAAACAAAAATACTAAAAAGGCAGGAAGAATATTCAAGGGAGAAATCAGAAAAGTATTCAACAGTGGCCAGAAATTACCCATAAACGTAGGTTGAAAGGACAAATTAGAGTATTTATCCTTAAATAGCTAATTTTCTCAGAAAGAATAAAGCTTTTACTTGCTTAGTTTAAATTGGCTTCCTGGTCATGAGTCCTCACCTTAGAAACGAATGCAACTGCCTTCAAAATAAAACCAAGCACAGAATGGTAATTCTATAGAGCTAGGGAATTTAAAGCTGTGTGTGAGTTGAAAAGCTTATGTGTAAAGGTACATTTATCTGCCAAGATCTCAGTGTTGTGTTAAATCCCTAACATTCAGCACTGGAGTTCTCAGGGGACTGTTGCAGACTTTAATCAAAAGAACATTTTGCAGTTTGGTTTAAAAGGTCAAACTTGCTAACTTATCCTTATGCGGTGGTAGTTTAGTAATGGTCTAGTAACTTGGCTTGTAGATTGTCATGACCCAGATCATTTTGTGGCAATAGGAAATTGATGTGAATACTTTCAGCCTTACTCAACCATTAAAAAGAGCATTAGCCTGGCTTTTGTGTCAAACAGAGTACAGCGACTCAGAAAGAAAGTCTCTGAAGTTGCAAATAGAACAGATCCAAGGATATTAAAGCTTTTTCTTTTTCATAAACATTGGAGTATAGCACAAAAATGTAAACATCTGAATATAGCAAAAAATGCTTCACGAAGATTGAAAAACAAGTTATAACAAAAGGCAGAAGGGCCTTGGGGTGCATTTGGCTACTAGGAGTGTCTGTATCCCTATTAGTCCTGACTATTTTCTCCAAGATGGGAAGAAAAGGAGAAGTGGTCTCTCTTCCACTATTTGCATTTCATAGGTACTTAAGGCAGGATTGGATATTAAATGATTGTCCAATTATACAGACAATTTATGGAAATTTTGGTACTACAAAACCAGGGGAAATGATCTACTGCTTTAAAAAAACAATGGTCTCAGAAATTGAAGTGGGAAGGGAGAATTTGTGGGTCAGGCACTTTGGACACACTACATATATGAAGATAGCAAGCATAACACTTGAATTATTGGTATAATTCTGATTGTCCAACTTAACTATCTGGATGGATAGTAGCAATAAATGGACCAGCACAAAGACCGTTTCATAATCAGGACATTGTTGAATTCAGGTTAATTTAATTCTTTGCAGTGCTATAAGTAAAAGCAAAGTACTTTTAAAATTTTGTAGCTTTTAATAACAGTGGCTGCATAATTTTTATTTGCTTTTCATAACTAGAATATACAGATGGATTTTTTTTAGATAAATACAACTGTTGTATTTTTAAAGCTATATCCAGAAACTAAATACTTCTCCCCTCAAGAGGTGGAACTTAATTCCCCTTTTCTTGAGTATAGGCTGGTTTTAATGACTCATTTCTGGAGAATAAAATATGACAGAAGCTATGTGATATCTCTTCTGAATTAGATTCTAAAATGACTACAGCTTCCCATTTTGAATCCTTTCCCTCCCCCTCTCTCTCTCTGTCTCCCTCTCTTCCCACCACCCCCCATTCCCTCCCTTCCCTCCTTCTCTCTCTCTTTTGAGTTACTTACTCTGGGGGCCACTTGTTGCCGTATTCGGAGGATACCGTCGGAGCTTATGGATAGGTGTTCATGGCAAGGAACTGAGGCTTGTCAGGATTCATACAACATTGGAAGTAGGTCCTTCCCCAGTCAGGCCATGAAAAGATTGCAGCTATGATCACCAGCTTGATAGAAAGCCCATGAAAGAACATGAGCAAGAACTTCCCAACTAAGCTTCTCTTGGACTTCTGATCCAGGGAAACTATGAGATAATAAACATTGGCTTTTATAAGCCACTGATTTGAGGTAACTTGTTATGCAGGTAACAAATTATTTCAAGTTACAAGGTAACTTATTCCAAAATGCAATTAGGTTAAAACAAATACTGAATATACATTCATATTTTTATAATTCCCACAGACCATGCCTGTGTGAATGAAGAGGATATATATTCAAGGACAACAATCAAGTATTCTTCATTTGCCCATTAAGCCAGGGATGCATTTACCTGACTTTAGATGATTTGAGAGAGCTCTGGACTTTAAAGAGCTATTTGAATTTGCTGGACACTGATGGCTAATCAAATTTTAAGCAGGAGAATAATCACAGGAGTGGTTCCAGGTCAGGTTAATAGTTTGCTCTAGATTTTTAAAAAAATATTTTTTGTCCTTGTGTATATTTAATTAGGCAACCCAAGTTAAAAAGAAATGTTTAGATATCAAAAGCAAACCAAAAGGAAAAATATAACTCCTTCCAAATGCATTTGAAGGTATGATTTTACATGATGGCTGTCAAGGCAGACACATCACTCCAAGTTTTTGTTTGTTTGGTGTTTTGGTTTTTTTTTCTTTTTTTTGTTTTTTGTTTGTTTTTTACTGGTTACTTCACATGATCTTTTGCATAGATGTACAGGATCCTTAATAATCCACACCAGGATAAAACAATTTTAATTACATTAATAAATAATCATGATCCTAGTCTAGCCCACTAAACAATCTGGAGAGGAAGGCAAAAGACTGAGAGCGCAGTCTAAGCAACCAAGCTTTCTTCCTTCCTTCCCTCCCTCCTTCCCTTCCTTCCTTTCCTTCTTTCCTTCTTTTCTTCCTTCCTTCTTTCAAGAAGGTAGTGGGCCTTCTGAAAAGAAGGCCTGTTCTATAATGAAAGTGACTCCTATATCATCTGGGAGAGCAGACTTCCATTTTATCTCTGTGTCGAAACAGGACACTTAAAACTGGATGGAAACAAAAGTCAAGCATGTGATTGAAGTAATAATTTCCAATGAAAGAAGCATATTGCTAGGATGAAATCCACATGTAACATTGAGTTTCAAACATATATTAAGTATTAGATAATCGTTTATATCTTAATCTACTTAACTTTATCCATTGCTCTCAAGCTATTAAATATTTGAATTCTTTGTTTTATAATAATAGGTGCTCTTGTCAGGCACATGGTAAGCCTTTAGTACAAACTATCTCATTTAATCCTTACACAAACCTCTGTGAGTTACTCTTTTTTAAGAGGAAACTGAGACTCAAAAAACACGCTAGTGTTACACATAAACAAGTGGTCAGACTGTGGTTTCATTCCTAGTCTCTCTACCTGACTAGGCCTCTGCATTTGTTCAGAGATTCTAAATTGTCTCACACATGAAATAGCAGAAAAGTGCAGAATTTGGAGTTTCAATATCTGGGTTCTATTTGTTACTCATCCCTTACGTAGTATGAAGTTTTCAAGAAAACCACTGAACAAGCATAGACTCCAGCTACTTCCCTGAAGTGTTTACTGTATTTGTTTTCATTCTGAAGACTACCAGGAAAATTAAATTCATAAATGCCAACACCCTCCATTCAGGTTTTGTCAGGTAATGCATTTCGAAACAGCCCCATGAAATCAGTTGCTCATGCTTCCCTGCATAAATCCCCATGTGAGAAATCCCTTTCAGAATTTAAAGACCCCCCCCAAAAAATTCTTGTAAGGTGCATGTAAGAACATAGCCACACTATTTAAAATAAGACAATAAAGCAGTGAAAAGCTTTGGCTGCAACAATATTGATTTGATTATGTATTGACCTCCTCTTACAAACGCTATAATCACCTTTATCTCTTTTTTGTTTTGATTCATTGTTTTCTGTAACATGTTTTATAAAGTACGTTTTATAGTTATATTGTTAGGTAGCTAGGCAAACATGAGCGGGTCCCGTCCCATCCTGGATGGGTCATCTTTCCCTTCCCCACTAGGACACTGGTGGTCAAAGCACACCCAGAGATCCTCCCTCATGCGGTCAAGGACCACTGCTAGGTTTCCACCCATATCAGGACCAAGCAAGATAAAACCGCCAGCGCAGGTTGGCCTAGGTGCACCAAGACCTAAAAGGTGACTCAAAGTGAACCGGGGGTTCGCTATGCCATTGTTATAATAAATTAGCATTGTGGTTTTTGCCCCTCCCCACCATGGGTTTCTCTTGGGTGCTTATGGGTAAGCGCCTGCTCACTAGGAGAAAAGTTATATAACCTAAAGCTGTCAATCAACTTATCAGTCAAATGACGCAGGACACAGGGAGGGACCACCACTTTAAAAAACCCAACCCTACCCCATAGTGGGCTTGTTTCTGGTTTCCAGACAGCCCACTGTCATCCTTTCTCAGGAGAGTGCTTTCACTTTGCTTTACACAACTTTTGCTACTTAAAACCGGTCTATGCCTCTCCTCTGAATTCTTTCCGTCAAGAGCCTAAGAACAAAGGAAATCGCCATTCCGCCTGTGACAGTAACATATATATATGTACAGTTTGTATATATAGTTAAGGTATTTTGCTGCCTCCGTTACTGTATGTTTAATATATAGTAATTTTTCACAGTTTTCACTTTGTGAAGTGAGGTAGGAATATAGATAAATAAATTGTCCCCTCCCTTCTCTGAAATTATATAAGCAATGTAACTCCCAGGGGAGTCCCTTGAACTGTGTTTAACAATATTACCAAATAATAATTAAGTCGACTAATAATAATACTACGAGAATCATAAGAAAATCAGAGTGGTTATTTTTAAACATACAACCTAAGAAATATGTCAGTTTTTAATTTTTGAAACAAATTGTTTAGTCTCAGACTGTGGTAATAATCTTAGTCACCTGCCCAGCTAAACACACACGCGCACACACGCACACACCAGCACTCACAGAAATCACATTTCCACCTGTTGATCTAAGTCTTTTAAATTAAGTGAATCACAAATCAGTGAAAGCAGCTACCTGGCACAGTACAATCAAAACAGCTGGCCTATTGACTGGATTTTTCCATCTCTAATTAACTATTGTATATGTATAGCTTCAAAATTAAAATGCTAAAAGAATCTGAAACAGATGCAAACTGTGTGCTCGTATTTGGAAGCAACTTTAATTTCATGCTTTTTTGCTACATTATTTTGGAAGTTCTTTGAAGAAAGCATGAATTCCAAAAAATGTTCCTTTCAGTCTGTAGCTTCAGCTGTGTGGGGATTACATGCAAAAAATTTTACACAAGCATGCAAGTCATCATTATGTTCTAATTTATTAGAAAATTGCCTCCTGGAATACTTTTCCTGCCCACTTCAGGTCCTTGAATGTATAGTATAAAATAGCCAAAAACCTAAATCCTGATTTTTAAATCTCACCTTCTGATTGACAAATAGTTTATACTTCTGAATGAGTGCTCATCTTCTAAATAATTTTAAATTAAGGTATTTTATTGGTGTTAATCTAAGAAACAAAATTGAATTATCATTTGTGGTCATTTTCTTCAAAGTAGTTTTTCTTCCAATTTTTGAAATGATAGACATAGGCTTTATTTATACTGAAGCATCTGTCTGTGGATAAGTATTTCATAAGTTCTGCAGAATCAGAAGTAAAATCTCAAGTAGCCACTGTACCAGAGTACCAGCATGAGGATTCTTTCTCCTCAAAGCCCTCCTGCAGGAGAGAAAAGCTTACTGTGACCTCCTAGGGGGAAATAATTGTTGTGGCCTGAGGCACTTCTTTCATCTGAACACCGCTGTTCTAAAGGTAAATTTTCCAGCACCTCTTGGGAAGTGATTGACGGTTATTCCATTAGTGTTTGTTGTTGATATAAAGGACAAACTACTCTCCTAAAACTGAAGTCTATTTTATTAAAAAAAAAAAAGGCACAAACAATCAACTCTTCGGAGTGATGCACTGCTGCTTTCCTAGAATAAATTCTAGGTTGTGTTTAATATCTTGGGTATGGTTCCTGGTACACCAGAGCCAAAGCCTAGCCAGGGACCTTTATCAGGCTACTTCCTGTCAAACCTCAGGTTCCTCTTTCTGTGATCTCCCACCCACACTCTGAGGATAATTGTGAGTATGAAACTCAAGTGTGTACATAAATCCCTTGGCACACTGCATGTTACGTAGTAAATATTTAATTAATAATTAACTAAATTTCAATTATCTGTGTAGCTCACTTTTATAAACAAAATCCTATCACTTTTCACTAGTAATTAAGCAAACCCCTTTATATGCCTGGCTTCTTTTATATTCTCAGCTTTTACCTTCATGTCATGGAGTAACTTAAGTACCTATATTGTTATACCATTATTTTGCTATTGTTAGTATCATCTTATGCCTTTTTCTGAACTATATAATGAAAAAAACTAGATTATATAGTGTGTGTGATATCAGACTGTAATCGTTAAGAGAACACGCTTCCAGTAATTCAGCCCAACGGTTGAACCTAAACCATCCCAGAAGAATAATAAAAATCTGTCTCAGTCTCTGAGTCTCTATCTCTATCTCCCTTTCTGTCTCTCTCTGTGCACGCGCGCACACACACACACACACACACACAAGCACAGTGGCACTCTGGTCTCCATATTAAAATTTCTAAGCATCTTTAATTTCTATGAGCTAATTTATAGGCAGTAAACCTTGGTCATGTAATGAAAGGTAACTTAGTTTATGCATGGAAAATACAGTTTACAAAATTACCAGCAGTCTATTTGTAAATGTTTTTAAAGTATTAGTACTAATAGAGCTACAGTAGCTACAGTACAACAGAGATAGAGGTACAGTAATCCTGTAAGCAGTAAACAAACCAGGATTAGGGTAAAGACAATACATTTTTGTTATTGTTTTTCAAGTCATTTATAATTTTATTTAGTCTAAATTTGCAGTCTATTATTAGCCTATTTATTTCCAGATGGCATGATTAAGTTTCCAAATTTCTAAGATTTTGCTGTTATGGTTTAACTTGTTTTATTTATATCAGAACAGCTGACTTCAACAGCTGGTTTTTCCTGAAATACTTTCAGTGGATAATTTTCCATTTCAATCAATTCAGATTATCTTATTTACTATAGTAAAGTAATTCTACAGAGCATTTTAGAAGTTTTTCTTGCGTTTGAAATGAAAATTTGACACTAGATATGCAAATTATTTGCCTAATATCTCTCTGAAACTTTATAATGGTTCCAAAATGATACACACATCTGGCCACTGTTATTACCTGTTGGATAATATGGATTCACTAATTGCTCTTATGATAGGTAATTGTACATATCTTTGACACTTTTTATTAAATTCAGATGTCTCCTGTTTCTTAAACATCAATTAAAAGCTATGTCTTTATTTTGCTATTTTTTGTTTGTTTGGCATGTTTGTCCAGTTACTCTATTTAAGTCATTTTATAAACGAGTATGTAAGTAGGTCTTATTGATATGGATACTAAATGATTTCATGCACTGAAAAGTCACAAACACTGAAAAAAAAAGTGAAGATAAAAACTAAAATCATAAAAATGTCATGTAGTTAATGTAAAATGGATTTTTAAAAATTATAAAAATGTTTCAATAATGTTCAACTATGGGGAATAGTGATCGCAGGAAAAAAATTTAAATGTCTCTCTAACCTAGGCCATGAGGGATCACCCAATATCCCTGGTTTCAGAATAAGGAGTAAACCTAGTTGAATGCCATCAACTAAACTAGCCATAAGCAGGTGAAGCCTGGATTCTGTTCAGAAGCCAGAGAGGTAAAAGAAAAGAGGAGGAGTCCAAGAAATCAGGAGCTTCCAGGAACCCCCTTAAAGGAGAGCATGTGTAGACTGAAAGGAGGCCAGAGCAAAGAGGAAGGCAGGGTCTGGCACCACATCCTGGCCTCTGAGTGCTCAGGATCAACTGCAAATGATAGTGGCTTCTTTCTGTTAATGGTCTGCCAAATGCTAGGGCATGATGGAAAGGTTATGTTCTTATGCACTATCGCCCAAGGTTGTTGAACTGTGGTGCAATAATCAGTAGCTTCACTTGAAAGCTTGCAATCAAATTGAGCCAAGCACAATCCACCATTACATCCAAATCACTGATGGAGGAGCGCCAGGGAGTGAGAGTGGATCCAGAAAACACAGTTACGGTTCCTAGAGTATGCACTCAGTGAGAAGAGGATGCCATGTAGATCATTGGGTAGTGTCAGATTTAAGACGGTGTGTCAGTGAGAAAAATCACACTTTAGAGTGTTCATTTGGGAAGTTTCCTGCTGGAAATTTTCTTCAGAAGTTATTAGGGCAATAGAAGTATCAAGAGTCAGTTTGGATGGAGTGAAATTAATTGCAGCTCATATCTTCCTAAGTATATGTTCAATTTAAGTAAAAATTAGTAGTTTTAAGGAATGTTTTCTTGTCAGCCCCGTTTTACCAACTGCCACTACTTCATCCTTTTATAGAGATGCCACTGAGCAAAGTGGGAAAGAATACCTATTCCATATTTCTGCATTTTCCACTATTGCTGGGCAAGGGTAACTCAGCAGGCCTAGGTTGCTCAAACTCTTTACCTTCCAAAAGTTTTCAGGACTGGCCATTGAACAGCTCCAGGGAGATAATCTCTGAGCCCCTGACATATGCTGAACAATAAAGAGTCTTTGTATATTTGAGATCTTGGAGCATGCCAGGTAGTTTATAATAACACTGTAATTTATGGTGACTGCTTTTGTGTGTGTGTGTGTGTGTGTGTGTGTGTGTGTGTGTTCCTTGGGCTTTGGATCATGCTGTATCACTTTGATTTCTGAATAGCTGAGGTCAGTCATCTGAGAGCCACACACCTAAGTAGCTGACCTCTAATAAAAATCCTGAAAATCAAGGCTCAAGTGATCTTGCCTGGGTGGCAACATATCACATGTGTTGTGACACATCGTTGCTGGGAGAATTAAATGCTATCCCTGTGACTCCATTGGGAGGGGATGACTGGAAGCCTGTGCCTCATGTCTTCTGGACTTGCCTTAAGCATCTTTTTCCTTTTCTGATTTTAATCTGTATCCCTTCACAGTAATAAACCACAACCACAAATGTAACAGCTTTCTGAGTTCTGTGAGCTCTTCCAGAGAATCATCCAATCTGACGGTGGTCTTTGAGATCCCTAGCACAATTACTTTCAAAATGAAGCCTAAACGCTCCTCTAGCGTGAAAGAAAAATGGATAATGAGGGCTTCCCTGGTGGCGCAGTGGTTGAGAGTCCGCCTGCCGATGCAGGGGCCACGGGTTTGTGCCCCGGTCTGGGAAGATCCCACATGCCGCGGAGCGGCTGGGCCCGTGAGCCATGGCCGCTGAGCCTGCGCGTCCGGAGCCTATGCAAGAAAAATGGATAATGAGTGTTTTGGCAAAACCAGTGGGAGGACTCAGAGCAATTTGGATATAACGATATCATACACATACATTGCACTCACACCCACAAACACACCAGGACACTATGCTGACAGTCTTGGGACAAGCAGATATAAAATTCAATGTAAACTACATATTAAATGTACTAACATATAGGTAGTTTATTTATTTGTCTGTTTGATTTTGGTTATGGGTGAGATTTGTAGTTTTATTTATTTATATTTGGTTATATGTGAGACTCCCACACTTGACATTCTGCTATATGAAGTAAAGACCAAGCAAGATGGAGTAGAGCCTGTGCTTTAAAGAGTAGAAACAGATACACCTGCTCTCCTATGTACCAGGTTATCCAGGAAAGATGGGAAAGGGTCTTTCTGCTTTTCAAGAATAAAGTAAGAGAGAAAGGAAAAGTGAATGGAGGGAGGTAGTAAGTGTGGGGGAAAATCATCTCAATACCTCATTTAAACTAGAGGTACTGCTCTCAGGACCTCAGCTGGACTGAATGTCACCTATGTGAGAATTAGAATAAGTCCCCATTCTCTGGAGGATTTACTGCCATTTGCTAAAACTTGTCATAATATGTATACACGTCTATGATGCAGAGAGGTGAATGGTACCCCCTACAAACTGCGTTGTGCAAGCTGTACCATGTCAGCAGCAGCCCTGGCTGTTCTGCTCCTCAGATAAGGCCTTGGTTGTGGTTGTTGTTAGTGTTATTGTTGTTGTCACTGTTATTGTTGTTGTCGTTGTTTTAATTGAAATATATTTGACATAAAACATGTGAATGGTTGGTTTTTAAAGTTCAGATCCATGAAACACAATGGAAGATTGTGGAAGCTAGTGGAGGATTGATTCAAGTTTTGGGAACATGTTGCATTTGAGTCTTAGTTTTACTATCTTTCTTTTATTTCTTTTCAGAGGTATAGGGTATGGATGATTAAGAAAGGCTGTTTTAGAAACTGTCTAGACATGACTAAATTCCAAGCTCATAATCTAACTCTAGTTTCTTGTAAAGTCTGATGTTGTAATTTTGATTAGGATCAGTAATTGTCTGATCTCTGCTTAACATTTCCTGATGATTGCTATGGCATGCATGAATTAACAGAAACATATGGCACTTAAACATATTTATTTATTAATTGTTACTGAGCTGATTTCCATGCTAATTAATACGAACATACTCCAGAGGGCAATAAACAGTCAATGACTTCACAAGCACACCTCCTGTATTACAAATACCTACTTCAAAAAAGGTTTATTTCCTAAATGGTATCCAGTAACTTGTATTAAAATATTAGGCATACTTGAATCCACGGAATTTTAGTTTTCACTCTAAATTTTAATTCAATGTTTAAAAACTTTGGATCCTAGGAGTAAAGGATTGTTTAATTTCACTTCAACAGCACATTATTTATGCATCTATTCATTTTCTCTTGTGCATATTTCTGACATATTTCCCTCTATCCTAAGTGTTTAATATGTTTCCTTGAGTTTTTATGAATTCTTTAAAAATATGTAGCTTAATGTGTATTTTGAATACACACATAAATGGAATTTTGACATAGACATTTTTCTATGTCATACTTTTTACTCAACAATGAGTAAAGATCTAGCCACACTTCTTATCATACAAGTAGCTTTCCTGGCTTCTGAACACTTCAGAGTATTCATAGTTTGTGTTCTCCTGTGCTCATCCAGTCCTTAATAATGGGCCCCTAGCTTGTCCCTACTACTTACTACCAGACAATGTTGCAATAAAAATCTCACTCCCAGCCTGTCTGGGAAATTTATGGGAATAAATTTGGGATTTCTAACACACCATTGTGTGTGTTTGGGAAACTAACACACCATTGTAAAGCAATTATACTCCAATAAAGATGTTAAAAAAAAAAAAAAAGTCCTGTTCATCCCTCAGATTGCTCATTACTTCTTCTGAAAAGCTATTTCTTCTTCTTCTAGGTATAACTGGATTCCCTTTCACCTGCTATATCTGTTATGTGAGGAATCTCTACCATGGTCCTTATATTGAATACAAATATATGTGTAACCTACAAACTCTCTAAACAAAGAAGGAATACGTCTTTTTATTTGTAGTTTCAACATCAAGCATAGGGCCATGAGGTTTGCAGGTGTTTGTATTAGTAAAGAATTAATTTGGGGCTTCCCTGGTGGCGCAGTGGTTGAGAGTCCGCCTGCCGATGCAGGGGACGCGGGTTCGTGCCCCGGTCTGGGAAGATCCCACATGCCGCGGAGCGGCTGGGCCCGTGAGCCATGGCCGCTGAGCCTGCGCGTCCGGAGCCTGTGCTCTGCAACGGGAGTGGCCACAACAGTGAGAGGCCCGCGTACCGCAAAAAAAAAAAAAAAAAAAAAAAAAAAAGAATTAATTTGAAAAGACCATTGTTCCATTCTAAAATGAGAAGAACCTGGATAATTTAGAAAATCAGATTTTATCATAGAGCTGAAGACATAAAGAGATCTAAATAACCTAAATTCAATAAAGAAAATGGCAAGCTCTTCCTAGGAATAAAATGGTCTCCGACTGCTTTCATCCCTGCCTGAGTGTCTTAGTTCTGCATTTACTCTAACGTGACTCATGTATCTAGATGGTAACAGTGCTTTTCCATCACACCTATTTACTGAATACTTTTTTTGTACCTACTCCTATTACTTCTGCATTATTAGTCTAGATAAGATAGAAGGAGCTAAACATAAAATCAATAGCTAAGTAATAGCCTTTAAATATAAACGCTGTGAATCCTAACTTTCTATAATAAAAAAGTTGCATCTAGAGTTGACCTTGCAAATTAAATAGAATTTAAACATTATTTTCCATGAAAACATCAAATAGGAAATTACTCTTACAGAAAGCTTGCAATTCCCTTTTTGAATAGCAAATATAAAGCTTATGTATTTCACAGAAGCTATGATTTGGGTGTATATAAAAACAAGCTACATGTTTCATAAATCCTGTAATAAAATGGTAATCAGTGAATCAGCAACCTTAATCTCTTGCATATTTTGAAAGTTGAGCAAACACTTTCTGGTAAAGGAAATCACTAGAAAAGGATACTAAAAAATTTAAGAAAGAAAAATCAAAGTTTGAGGAACATATGTGATTCACTCCACAACTGTGCTATTAGGCAGGTTTAAATACTTAAAAGTTTACCAGCAAATTGGGTGAAGGGATTATATAATATGTTTACAGGCACTATCATGCCTGGTATTATATCAAGAAATCAGAGTATCACCAGTTACTCTTTAACATACTATAGCCCACTAATTATTGAATTAATTTGAGTAATTATTAAATGTATATAGGGTTTCTTTTAGTATATTGCCTGATAATAAAAGAGGTGTGGAAGTTGGCAAAGAATGATTTAACAAACACCTTGCATATATCTATTTATTTGGACATTTTGGAAGACCTATAAGGTAAATGATAGAAAACTGGTTTTAACTCATGTACCTGATTTTACCTCATTGTAATTTGAAAGTAGAGAGCTTGATCACCCAGATAAACATAGTCTGATTAGGAAACTGTAAGATATGAGCAAATTCAACATATAAGAAGGTGGGACTAATATAATGTGTGAATGAGCAAATCTTCTTAATTCCCGCCAATAAAATGGGACTAATAAGAGTCCCTATTTGCTAGGGTTATATGAGGCTTAAGTTTAGTGTTATTTATAAAATACTTAGCATAATGCTAGCACATGTTAGGCACTCTGTTTTTTAATATAAATAAAATTAATAAGCCAATGATGTTGAATCCTGAGTTGAAATCACAGTTTTAAAATGTATACTAAATATTACAAAAGATAATTGAAATAAGGGACTCTTTGATGTTCTGTAGTTTCTGATAGTCTTATGATAAATGGTTAAACATGGAAATTTATTTTAACATTTACCAAATCTATTTTCCTTTAACATTAGTTATTTCAATGAGGCTTTGATGGAAGGTCCTTGGAAAATCACACCCTTTCTAGCTTCACCAATAAATGAGGATCTTAAAATGAGGAAAATCTTAAATCCTTTCCATCTCTTATCTTCTTCGATTCTGATTTTACAGTGTAATAAATATTTCATTTACAAGTTTAATTTTAAGTGACTAGAATGTACTTTATAATACGTTTCCTTATAATTTCTAATATTAATATTTTAATATTTTGATAATGAAGGATTTTCCAATACCACTAATAGTCACTTAATAAGAATAAAATCACTTCAGGAAGGTGTGGTGCTTGATAATTAAATAATAATAATTGCTAACATTTACTGAGCACTCTTGATTTACCAGGCACAGTGTTAAGGACATTATTTGATTATTTAATATTCCCTCCAAATTATATCAGTAAACACCTGTAGTTTTTCCTCATTTGACCTGATGTTGAGAGAGATTAGGTGATACAGCTCTATGTGTTATTTAAACCATCCAAGTTTAAACAACAATGATAAATAGAAGGATGAAGAATCGAGGTTTATGAAGAAAAATCATTGCCTTGAAATTGAAAGCAAACTGAGTCCAGTGAAAGAAAGTACTTGTAGAATATGCCATTTGGACTGTTTGGTACAGCCTGCATGGTAGCTGAGGTCAGAGGTTTGGGATCCCTAGTACAAGTCCTTGTCTTTTTTCAGTTGTATTAAATGGAGCATGGGCAGATCAAGCAGATGGTAAATGGTCAACTGGATTAGATTCACCATATAGAATTGGATGATAAACTTGAAATAGTTTGAGAAAGAAGGCAATATGGATTTGAGTACATAGACTAACAAATCAACAGAGAAGACAAATGCAGCTGTAACAAAATAAAAGAGGGAAAAGATCTATGAAGAACAGCAGTGACTTATTAAGGGATTAGATGACCGAAGAATCTGCCAGCCAAAATTCTACTGAATTAAAGATTTTAAAAATGAAAAATAAAAGATAAAAAATAGTAATATATATCATGCCACTTGGTCATAATTTGAAGGAATGAGCTTATATTCCCTGTTAAATCTTAAAGAGAAGCATGATTAATTTTTAAGTGCCAGGAACGTAATATCTCTACAGTCTATTGGTCTAATACCAGTATTAGGCAATTAATCATACAGGCCTTTTAAATAAATTCCTAAATCAGTTTGAATACTTGGAGCATAATATTAGGGAAAAAGAGTAATATAGAATTATGTTACATATGTATATCATGTGATTGGGTGTATCCATGTAGATGGTAGTTTTATATAAATGAAATACATGAATATGAAAAAATGTTCACCATCCTTTTTTACTAGGTGATAAAGGATGACCTGAAGTTTTTATGGTATTATTTTTGTATTTGTCCTATTTCCTGAATTTAATTATGCTCAATAATACTTACAAACTTTCAGAAAGGAAGAAACTGATAGACTGATTTTGTTTTTTAATTTAATGGCTATTAAAAAGGAATGAATAAATTTTTCCAGGAAAAAAGTCAATCAGTATTATAAAATATTTATTAAGATATAAGAAATATGATAATTAATGCTAAAGTATAGGAGACTTAAACTTTAAAAAAAATAGAATGTTACAAAAATAATTCAATAGGATGAATGAAAATAAAATTCTGTATCTCTGGGTAAGTGTTATCAGAAAGACATTGGTTATCTGATCTGGTGTAGCAGAAAAATATTAACTTAACAACTGATACCAGAACACTTCTAAGGAAGAGATAGTATTTGTTTATGAAGATCATGAAATAAGCCTTTTTGGAGGATAGACATTTCAATGTTAAGGCCACAAATGGAAGAAAATACTCAAGTCATAACTAAATGACTTAGCAGAATAACAACAAGAAATACAAAGGAATTTAGAGAAGGTATAGTTTTGAGAGAGAAGTGAAAAGGCAAATCAGCTTTTGGAAGCTTAAGTTACTGAAAGTGAATGAAAAAGGGAAAGGGTATCAAAAAATCATTTTCATTTATTTACCATTATTATAAATCATTATTAATCTATTTGTATATAAAAATATTTTCAAAATAATTGTTTATCAGGCATTATGATGAATGAGGGCAAAATTTAAAAGATACTCTCATGGGTCATACTTTGTGTTGGTGCAGGGAGAAAAGAGTTGGCAATAATGAAGTAGAAATATAGATTAAAATATGTATTCAAGATGAGAAAAGCAATATAAAATAATCAAAGTCACCTTGTGTTGAAGATTTGGAAAGCAGAACCTTCAGCAGGGTGAACAGGCCTCTCTGAGTTGGTAATATTTGTGGTGAAAGTAAATGGTGATAAGTGACTCTGGGAGAAGACAATTCCAGGCCTTATGTTTAAAAAGCCCTGGGGATCTGTGTTTGAAAACATTTTGAAAATTTCAGCAACTATGAGTCTCTTCATGGGGAGAATAATAAAGATACAGCTAGAGAGATAGTCAGCAGCATTGTCCCCAGTATTAATGACTTCGGATTTTATCCCAAGTGCAAATGGAAGAAAATGACTGTTTGTCAAGATAAATCCATCTCCTCTGATCACAAATCTCAAAAAATTTTATTAATAAAATGTGTGTTTGGTGTGAGAGGTATTTTGGGGGTGAAAGATTGCTTATCATTCAGAAGAAGGGACTGTGTAACCCATTTGATTCTACTCTAAGACCAAAATAAAATAACTATTGTAAGATGGAGAAGAAAAAAAGAAAAACCAACAGATACTAGAAATTCTACCCCAAACTGTTATGAATATTTGTGTTCATATTTTCTAGATTTGAGTCCTATAATTTGACAGATGACATTTGCAATACAATTAATATCTTGTATTTTCCTGTTCAAAGTAATTTGAAATATGGTAAAGACACAAAATTGCAAAATATAAACAAAAATTGCTTTCAATTTCTTATATTATAAATATAGATTTTAAAAGGCAAAATGTGTAATTAAGCAATACCTTGTACATGAGTCTTTAGTATTAAATTGGACTGAAGTAAAGCCAGCTGACATTTTGGTGACATAAGTAATGTTGGTAATGTTTCAAGGATGTGGGCATGGCCATTCACGCTAAGTCTTCCATTTACAAAATAGTTTAAGTTAGGAACCTTTTGGCTGCAGGTAACTGAATACCAGATCATACTGTCTTCACTACTAAGATAATTATCTCACGGAACAAAGAATCTGGAAATAGGTGGTACTGTGAGTGGTTCCATAGTCAAAAATATCATAAGGAAACCAAGCTCTTTTCATCTTTCCCTCTGCATTTTCAACATGTTATTTCTTTCTTCATAGTCACAAGGTAGCTGCCATAACTCCAGTGATTATAACTTCACAGACCCATTAAGAAAGAAGACAGCCAAAGGGATTTCTCTCCACCTATCTCTGTTTTTATGGAGAAACTAAATATTTTCCTTAACACATCATGGATTGAATCTTCCCTCTCTGCTTGTGCAGAAGTGAGTAGCATAAGTTTCAGTGCTCAAATCTGAGGCAAGGTGGAAAGTCACAGATTGCTTGACTTGCTGGGGTCCTTTGCTGGGGCTGGTCATTTTGGTCCTTAGCAAAATCAAGAATCAGTTGGTAAAGAGTGAATGACAGAAAAGTAACCAACAGTGTCTGCCACAGTAAATAAATAGATGTACGTTAAAAAATAAATTATTAGCTTGTATAAAAAACTTCAGGGCTTCCCTGGTGGCGCAGTGGTTGAGAGTCCGCCTGCCGATGCAGGGGACACGGGTTTGTGCCCTGGTCCGGGAAGATCCCACATGCCGCAGAGCGGCTGGGCCCGTGAGCCATGGCCGCTGGGCCTGAGCGTCCGGAGCCTGTGCTCCACAACGGGAGAGGCCACAACAGTGAGAGGCCCGCGTACCGCAAAAAAAAAAAAAAAAAAAAAAAAAACTTCAATCTGATTCCCCAAACAAGAATTGGGAGGCTATTTTCAGTAAAGATGGTCATGTAATTGAACACAGTGTAAAGGAAGGAAACCACAAGTATTGTTCTCTTCAGAGAAAGAAGCAATAAGAATATTAAGACCATCCAAAGGGAATGATGACTGGAAAATTTATTGGGCAAATCACTCTAAGATTTTGATGTGTCCATTAAAAATGAGTTTTTTTGTCATATATTTTTATAATTAGATATTATTTATAGGACATCTTTTTTATGAAGAACAAACTAATATAACAGGAACATAATAACAAGATATCTGAAAAACAACATAATTTAAAATAGACAACAGTATTAGAATGGCTAAAATCCCAAATGCTGACAACACCAAATGCTGGTGAAGATGTGGAGCAGCAGCACTTCTCAGTCTTACTATACAATCCAGCAATCACACTCCTTGGTATTTACCCAAATGAGTCGGAAACTTAAGTCTATATAAAAACCCACATGAGTATGTATATAGCAGTTTTATTCATAAGTGCCAAAGCTTGAAAGAAACTAATAGGTCCTTCAGTAAGTGAATGGATAAATCAACTGTGCTACATCTGTACAGTGGACTATAAGAAATGAGCTGGGCTTCCCTGGTGGCACAGTGGTTGAGAATCTGCCTGCCAATGCAGGGGACACGGGTTCGAGCCTTGGTCTGGGAAGATCCCACATGCCACGGAGTAACTAGGCCCGTGAGCCACAACTACTGAGCCTGCGTGTCTGGAGCTTGTGCTCCACAACAAGAGAGGCCGCGACAGTGAGAGGCCGGCGCACCGCGATGAAGAGTGACCCCCGCTCGCTGCAACTAGAGAAAGCCCACGCACAGAAAAGAAGACCCAACACAGCCTAAATAAATAAATAAATAAATAAATAATTTTTTAAAAAAAGAAATGATCTATCAAGCCATGAAAAGATGTGGAGGAAATTTAAATGCATATGACTAAATGAAAGAAGGCAATCACAAAAACCTTTATCGTCTATGATTCCAACTATATGACATTCTGGAAAAGGTAAAACTATGTATTACTGGTTACCACAGGTTGGTTTGGAGGGAGGAATGACTCGGTAGAGAAATAGAGTAATTTTAGGGCAGTGAAACTTTTCTGTATGATGCAGTGAATACATGTCAAATACATTTGTCAAAAACCGTAGAACATGCAACACCAAGAGTAAATCCTAGTGTAAACTATGGACTTCGGGTGGTAAAGATGTGTCACTGCTGGTGTGTCAATTGTAACAAACATACTCCTCTGGTGAGTGTGTGGGGACAGGAGATATATTGGAACTCTTTGTGCTTTCCACTCAGTTTTATAGTGAACTTATATCTGTGCCCAAAATACATGTTTCAAAGTTTAAGTTTTACAGGAATACACTTCAAAAGCATTACTTTTCAAAACTATTTCAAAATATATGCTGTTTAGGCTGAAAATTTGGAGCACTTATACAGTTAATAGTATGAGGTAGAGCTAAATGTATATGTTAGAAGCATCCGTATTTAACAGAAATATTTAATTACCAAAATTAAAAATGTATGCAATCTACTTTACAATTAAAGTTATTATTAATAACCAGAATCATGTATGAGCACCTGATTAAGTCAGTGAAATAAAATAGTTGAAGAAAAGAATTGTATCATAATAAATAGTTTCTCTAATAAGGGAATACATAAATGGTCGTGTGATTATCTAAGTGTGTTGGTATGTGTTTATGTGTATATGTATATATGCACATAAAGGTTAAGGAACAAAGCAGGTTCTTATAAACCAGGTCTGACTCTTGCGATTATTCCAAGAATGGAATCTGCTGGAAGTTGTTATTTAGTTTATAAAATCAATGGGAAGAACATTAAGCCAAGTTTGGAAAATATATAAGAACTAAGGTCAGATCCCAGAGGAATTATGATCTAAAAGGGTCACTACTGCTACTTTGGCACTATAGTACCTGACATTGCCCCTGACATAAATTCCAAATAATCCGATTTTACATGTGTTCCACTTGCTCTGGCTTTAAAAGGCTGAACAAGAATTCAGATTAAAATAATTGAAGGATGACATTTCAATCCCCAGATTAGTATATAAGGAGAAGAGAGAGAACCGTTTAAAAGAAAGGATGTACTGGGAATGACACCTCATAACAAATTAGAATATAAAAGAGTATAGGCCAGTCGTCTAATTCAATAGCTTGGTTCTCACCAGCTTCTGAAATATATCACAATAGGAGATTCAATAAAACTTCCTTTTATAGCTGTTATTCATAATTTATTATCATTGGAAAATCGATAGATATATATGAGAACATTATTTTAACTAGAAATATAATCATCTGCATGGCCTGTTCTACTGGATTTAATATGTTATAAGACTCCTAGCCTAGGGCAACTTGCAGCTGCCTTAGGAATCTCAAAGTCATTGGACTGGGAGGCAGAGAGAGCAGGGTTTCTGAGACTTCTGTGTTAATTAGAGCGGTTCTTTTACATTTTTGACATTGGAGGTCTCCATAAGGTTAGTTTTACAAAAGGGTTTAGAGGCTTCAAATTTTGAAAATCAGTGATGTATGAAATGGAAGCTTGTAACTAAGCTCTTAAGAAACAATTCTTTGTATAAATGCATTTTGTTGTTTCAGGAAAATGATCCTCTTTTTTTAATGTGAGGTACTTTTTATCAAATTCTTCCTATGGAACAGATATTTTGCTAGCACTTTCTGTAAGCTCCTTAATGTAAACAAGAGCTTAATTACTTTTAAAGATTTTAGATAGATAGATAGATAGATGTATAAGTGTATATACACGTATATGTGTGTATATCTATATCTTTCAAAATTCAGTTTCATGTTTAGAAATTTTTTGGATGTTTTATTTTTGCCAATTAATTTTCATTCAGCCAAATGAATTTCATTTGTATAGACCATTCTGGTCTATACGAATCCATAAAACCCTTGCTACAGTTGGGTTGAAACTGCAGGAAGCTCAATAGACTAGTGGGACCAATATAATCGAGTGAAATCCCTTCATCATGGGACCCTGTCAGCAAGTCTATGTCTTCTTAAAAAGTACTCTTGAATGCTATGCAGTATCTGGTATAGATATTGTAATTCTAAAATGCCCACATTTACTCCAGCCAAGATGAAAATAAAGTTTTACAGTAATCCTTTTACTGGCAACGAATTGCTGTCACTTCCTCTTAACGGTTGTGAATCACTCAGATTTAGTCTCCACTTTTTAACCAGAAAGGAAATCAAAAGTTATATGGATTATAAAGAATGTCTTCTTATGTTCTATTTTCTTTAGTTGCAGTCTCTGTAACCAGCCACAGTCTTGATACATTAGAATTCCTAAGGTCTACATTCCTATGCATTTAACCTCTGACCTCAGTTCTTTTTGGTTTAATCTTTGCTTCTAATTCTTTTTTTTTTTTTTTTAAAGCGGCCACAATGTAAATACTCAAGGACATTTTTTTTTTTTAAGGGCTTCAAATGCTTGGCTTTTATTTATTTATTTATTTATTTATTTATTTATTTATTTATTTATGGCTGTGTTGGGTCTTCATTTCTGTGCGAGGGCTTTCTCTAGTTGTGGCGAGCGGGGGCCACTCTTCATCGCGGTGCACGGGCCTCTCACTATCGCAACCTCTCTTGTTCCGGAGCACTGGCTCCAGACGCGCAGGCTCAGTAGTTGTGGCTCATGGGCCTAGTTGCTCCGCAGCATGTGGGATCTTCCCAGACCAGGGCTCGAACCCATGTCCCCTGCATTAGCAGGCAGATTCTCAACCACTGCGCCGCCAGGGAAGCCCTGACTCTAATTCTTGACTCATTTCTGATCATGGATAATAAGAAGTGTCCTGCCCACATTTTCATCTTTTGTGTTTTACTCTGTTCATACTTATAATTAAAAGGTTTTTAACTTTTCAGATTGCTGTCCATGACCCATCTGACTCCTAATTCCAATCTCTTATGCTTAAAGGCAATAAATTTAAAATATTTATTATATATGTGTATGTTTTCACATAATAAAATCTGATTCATCTCTTTCTTTTAACTTGTTAGAGTTGGCAGACCTAAAGAATATATTTGCACCTTTTGACTATTGAACTTTAATTTTCTTCCATCTTCCCCTTTGGGATACAGGTATGATGGCTAGAGATGCAAAAGCCATTTTGTAAAGATGCTAGGAAGGTGAAATGGAAGGCTAAACAGAGTTAGGGTCACTGAGGACATGATGGAGCTGCTATACCTAGTCTGGACAGCCCTCCATTTTACTATTTATGTAACAAAAATAAACCCCTGTTTGATGAAATCCAATTACTTTTTCATAAAGCCTAATGTGATTCTAACTGATATGGCAACTACAGATATTTATTGACTTTTTACAGAAGTTAGAAATTGAGATGAAGAAACAGATATGTGAAATGTGGTATAAGTTTATACTTATCCTACTTCTTCCTTTGTTGCCACAAATTACTACAAATTTCCCAAATTAAAACCTTATAGATATTCAATGTTAGATATACTAGAACAATAGTATTTTTATTTAATATAATATTTTAAACACACTAACAAAAAATAATTGACTTTTTAATTATATTCTATGAACATGCAAATATATTTTTCCAAGATGAAATTAAACAAATTATTTCACTTAATGCATCTAGAATATGGAAAATTACTTTTTCATGTTCACTTAGTCTATATTCAGTGTAAAGCAGCTCACCTGGATTACTGGCCTTGATTCAATTTGTTTATTCATCCCTTTTGGGAAAGAAAGAATTAAACATATTTCATATTATGAATATTTATATGGACTTTTTGATAGTGTTATTTCCATAAATATCACATGCTTATCTCTGGAAATTTTGAAATTTTTGTGTGAGTGTTGTGGAAGAAGTGAATCTACATGTGCTGTTTGGATCAGATCTGCTCAAGACCATTCTAATTCTTGAAAGGCAGTCTGAATAGGAAGAGAGAGACAGAGACACAAAGTAGTCACATACTTTCTGCTGAAAACAGAGGTCCAACAGTTTTTGTATGGTTAAATTAGACTATTTGTCAATTCTTGGGTTTCATAACGTAAATGTACAAATATAACAGCGTATTTTAAAACAGTTTAATCATGCTCAATAAGTAGACGTCATCACAAGAAAAATTCCCTGGACATGTATAGCATGATACGTTGACCATGCCTGCTTTTTCTCTGGAGTGGATTTTGGTTTATTAGACATAATTTAGGAATATACATTTTATATAACACCTTTTAAAATAATTAAAACAGTCTAATATTTGAGAGTGACCAGGTGCTTATGACTACAATATTTTTTCTTTTATCAGATTATCAAATTTAATCATAAATTACGATTCCACAACGAAGTTTGGTCAAAGTTAAACACATACACACACACACACACATTGACACTATAGATATTCTCATGTGTATCCTAACTCGTCAACATGATAATAAGATATTTGAGGACAGAGATATCTTCTCATTTCCCAACAAAGATTTGGTAAACCTTGCTCAATGCTTAGTCAAATTTGTATCTTTGAAGTGTATTAAATCTTTTGTACAGATTCATTCTTTCCAATTGTTTTTATTGTGGTAAAATACACATAACATAAAATTTACCATCTTAGCCATTTTTAGTGTACAGTTCAGTGGTATTAAATGCATTCATAACATTGTGCTACCATCACCACCGTCTATCTCCAGAAGTCTTTTCATCCTATAAAACTGAAACTCTATACACATTAGACAATAACTCTCCATTCTCCCTTTCCTCTTAACCATCATTCTACTTTCTGTCTCTGAGATTTTGACTACTCTATGTACCTCATATAAGTGCAACCATGCCAATTTTTTCTTTTTGTGACTGGCTTAATTCACTTAGCATAATGTCTTTAAGTTTCATCCATGTCATAGTATCTGTCAGAATCTCCTTCCTTTTTTTTTTTTCTTAAAGAAACAGGAGTTTATTAACATGTATACCTCATATATACATGGAAAATACCCAGGGAAAAATGAGTTACTCTCTGAGGTGGCTTATAATTCAGGCTTAAATACCATCTTTTTTTTCTCCTTCCTTTTTAAAGTTAAATAATATTCTGCCGTGTGTTTGTGTGCAGTATATATGTATTTTGCTCATCCATTCATCCACTGATGGACACTAGGGTTGTTTTTACATTCTAACTATTATGAATAATGCTGTTCTGAACATGGGTTTACAAGTACCTCTTTGAGACCCTGCTTTCAATTATTTTAGCTATATACTTTGGAAGTGAAATTGTTGGATATTATAGTAATTCTATTTTTAATTGTTGGAGGAACTATCATACTGTTTTCCATAGTGGCTGTAGCATTTTATATTCCCACCAACTGTGCACAAGTGTTCCAATTTCTCCACAACCTTACCAAAACTTGTTATTTTGACAGTTGCCATCCTAATGAGTATAAGGTGTTTTTGTCCTCATTCTTAATTCAAAAGTCACTATATGAATTAACATTATTATGTAAAATGGAAATTTGATGTATATAGGGAATAATACATAAAAATTAGCACTGAAAAGGATTTTAATAATTAACAAAAATAATTACATTGGTGTATTCATTCTTTTTTCCATGTTGTATAAATTACCACAAATTACTCAAGGTGAAAACATATAGATATTCAATATTAGATGTAGTAATGAAATAATATTTTGATTAATTATTTTTAAGTACAGTAACAAAGACCCATAGATTGATTATATTGAAATGTCCTGAAAAAGAAAGTACTTATAAAGGTAGCATGCAATGTACAAATTAAACAAATCCCAGAAAATAATTTGAATCTATGTGAACTATGTGTTTTTTTGATTGAATATATTGTATGAAATGTTAAGTAATGCATATTAAGAAAATGATCAAATCCTTGACAAATCCTATTAATAAGCACAGATATATGATAACAGAATATAGTAAAAGATGAAAGTGAAGCTGAGTTTTCATTAAGGCTCTGTCAAAGAAGTTTAGGCCACTAGTAACAGAGTATATATTAAAAGATTAAAGTGATGCTGAGTTTTCATTGATATATTTTCTGCCATAGGAAGTTTAGGCCATTGTTTTTCTAACACCTCAAGTGGGGAAATAAATACCTTCTAGGCAAATAAAAAGTTTCTGTAGGCAAGGTAATTTAGTATCTGCTCTGGCAGATGACATATGCAATTTTTCATCCTCTCTGAGACCACCTGGACAGCTGTCCTTGTGTGCTTAAATGGTCATTAAGATACCTCTTTGGAAGTGTTTACCTGAAGGCTATTGAAAAAGTGAGATGTCTTCTCAATTCTGGAGAAATTCAATTTAATAAAGTTGATTTTAAGCTCTATTTCACCTCAACTCTATTTTCTCCATGGTTGTTTCAGATGGAAGGAATGAGTGTCTCTGATGGAAAACATATCTGTGGTGTCAAATAAATCTATAAAGCCATCCTAAAAAACTACAAAGACTCTTAGGAGGGGAAGATCAAGTATCAATAAAAACACATATGGATTCTTGATAATATTTCAACAAAGTAATTCCTATTCCTTGAACATGCTAGATATTTTCCTGCTTTTTTCTCTGCCTGGAGCGGTTTTCCATTCAAAATTCCAGTAGAAGTCTAACTCACCTCCTTCAGATTTATTCTAATCATATTCTCCTTATGAGGCCTATTTTATCCTAACCCCTATGCAGCGCCCTGGGTCCTTCTTAACCTGTTCTAGTTTTCCCTTTTTCCTGTAACGTTTCTGTTTCTAAGGCAATGGATGATTATTACATGTTTTTATTGTCTGATCTCTTCTTGCAGAATGTAAATTCCACAAGGGAAGGTGCTCAGTAAATATCTGTGGAGCTAATGAGTAATTAGTAAATCAGTAAATACATAATTAGTATTTTGTATGTGCCAGGTCCTATTCAGAGCACTAGCGGTAGATATTTTCTCCACCTTCATGCAGGAATATTTCTAATGGGAAATATAGCTGTTAGATTAATTATTATGGATGTGATCAATTAATATGAAGCATTACGGTGGGATTATTAAAGAGTATAATATCACATCATCTGAGGATTTAGAGAAGTTCAACCAAGGAATTGAACTAAAATTCTATTCTAATGGATGAGTAAAAGATGAGATTAGGATTACTACATCTATTACTTCTCTACAATAAATTTATCCACAACTGCTGATTAAACCAAATCCAGTAAAACATAGTGTAAATTATGACTAACAATTTCCCTAAAGTATAAGAACAGGTTTTGCTCCTTTCTTCATGATGCTAGAGTACAAATAGTCTATGGAACAGCAACCAGAGAGGAAGGAGTGCACACAAAAGAGATGATGGTGTAGTATTTGGATGCCCATCAGAGAGTTTGCCCCTCTTTACATCCCTTTCTTCCCTGAAAGCATGAAGCAAAGGCTAGAAAAGTGAAAATTGTCTTTGTTGTAAAGATAAGTACCCTCAAGCTTCCTGGGTTGAACTGAATATGATGGGGAGAAGGTCAAACACACAGAGCCTGAGAATTCTTCTGGGCCAGGTCGCAGAGTCACTTATGTTCTTCCAACAGTCCTCTCACTCACAGGTTAATTTATTTTTGACAAATATCATAACAGCTTCTCTAAGAAAATCTAGAGGATAGCTCTTCTTGTACAATTGTGCAGCTAATGTACTCGTAAGAACTGTTCTCTGTATACTGTTTAAAAAAGGAAAGAAAATGAAATATATGTCAATATCTGATATCTGATAAATGTCAGTATTTGATAATGTTAAAAGATGAGAGGACAAAATATTCAATCCTGCTATTTCTGAGCTTTGGGTCAACTCTACATCAAAAGAGTATGTATTCTTTACGTTTTATCTGTCTGGAACTTTTTTTTAAGCTTATTTTTTAGCAAGACAAAGTAAGAGAGGAGTTGAGGCTACATGATTCTCCAGAGAGCTTGCATGCAAAGGTCTGGTGAGCTGGTAATCAGGTGTGTGAAGTGTCCTCCTTGGACATTCACTCCGTGTTCTTTTGACTGTTCAGGGAGAAGAAGCTTGATTAATTACCAAGTATCCAGTTACTTCTCCTCTAGATTTATATAAAACAAAGGACCCAATTTAATGTGAAAACTACAATTAACTGTATTAATCTTATAAGCTTCAAATATCATTCTTTTTAGGTTCTGTCTTTTCTTTATATACTAAAGACTTGGAGAAATCATAATATGCATACAGTATATTTTGTACCAGCTGGGCATTTTCTTATTCTCCCTCAAAACTCTCAGGTGGGCTAACTATATTTTATTTTCTTGATAACATTATATATTTGCATCTAAGGTTCAAGCCAGGTATGCTGTTACTTAGCTAGTTTATTTAGCTAGCTAGTTTACGTCTGGCTATGGTCTTTGGGATTCCCGCCACCTGTACCCTGAAACAGCTGTGCCTCCCCATCTTGCACTCAAAGCAATTTCCAGGGATTCGTATTTAAAGGAGAGTGAAATGCTGTCTCTAATTATAACAGCAATCTGTTCTGCAGCAGTTTTCACACTCTATTTACATTCCCTTCTGTGTTTTTCCAATAGCTTTACTCTTTCTTCCATTTCTCTAATTTTGGTTTTAAACCCATCAAATTCCTCGTTAACTGAATTAATTTTCAAGTACATTACTTCTAGAACATTTTTTGGGAAACACATGTGATTGTTTATACTGATATTTAAGATGAAGATTGAGTTATTTCTCCAAATATCAAGGACAAGGTGAACTGCTGGGTATTAGTGAAGCTGATTAGTCCCCGATATTCATTTATCTTCTGCCGTTGGTGCCACCTGCCTTACGATGACTCAGGAGGCATGGGTGGCAGAAGAGGGGTGACTCGTGTCAGCACAGAGGCCTTTTCAAGTATGTTCTCTCAATTCTTCTGCACAATTACTATTTAACAGAAAAAGAAAACACAATGTAAAACAGTTAGCAAACATCTGCTTTAAGAAATGTGGCAAATAAATTAAATCTCCACTAACTGTGCAACAAAATATGGACTCAATTTCCAAGGTATAGTGTAATGATACAATTTTAGAATAGTATTTTGTAATTATTTAAATCTGTTTCTTAATTTCATGACATGACTGGTTACAGGCCAAAGAAAAGGCATGCAAATAGTCTCTAAACATGATCTCAAGCAAGTTTATTCTTTACGTGCTATGTTTCGCTACACTGGTAACATAAAGATTTAAAAATAACATTTTTTGTTTAATATTCATATGTTAATACCCAAAACAAACATATAATCTAAACATGTTTTATAGTCAACCAGATTGCTATTTTAAAAAAGAAATACAAAAATAAAAGTCCATAAAGTACTTAAAATTTGTATATTATTGCTTCAAAATATATTTTGCTACCTGAGATTCTAGTTGTTTTAACATTGTTATTTTTCAGATTTTCATGGCAAACTAATTCATTTTTCACAGGAAAGTTAGCATATTTTGCCAGTTTCTAGAAAACATACTTTCAGTGATTTATTTGTTATTGTTTTGAACAGATAAATTAAGGAAAAAATGCTGTCTTTATGGCATTTTTATTTGCTATTGAAATAGGATATTTTCTTCCAAAATATTACTTGTCTTATAATTGTTTGTACAATATAGTAAAAGTTCTTGATTATTAATTTATAACCTGCTACCTTATTTAATTTGATTATTGACTCTAAAAATTTTGATAATTTTAGATTTTCTATGTACATAATCACATCAACTGAGAATAATAAATTCAGCTCTGCCTTTTTTTATATTTGTATCTCTTGCTTATTTCTTGGATCTAAGATCATTGCCCCTTAGTTCCAGAACAATGTCAATAATAAGGTGATTTTTAAGCATTCTTATCTGTCTCCCAGCCCTAAATAGAGTGCTTTCATTGTTTTAGTATTAAACTTTTGATTCTGACTTGAGATAGTTCTCATAAATATTCTCTTTATCAGTTTGCAACACCACGAAGTGGGAACTGAGGTGAAGTTGTGGTGGGGGCTGAGGAAATCCTTTTTAAGTGATTGTCCTTATAACTTAGAATTTACACTTTCTCCAAAACCTATTTTCTTCCAAAATCTGAGCATAGTTTTATTTCTAATTTACCTTCAGTAGCTACTACTACAAAAAGTTTTAGCTCTTTCTTTCCTACTCAAATTCTGTGTAAAGGATATAAACAGATATTTAATGACTTCTATTCCCCATATCAACATAAAAATGTAAAAAAAATTATCCTCAGTTAAAAATAATGCAGTTTTCTCTTTCTTATAAATGTGAAATTAGTTTCCTAGCACAACACCATACATAGTTAATTTCAGTGGCAGGAAATTTACTGAGGTGGTCTGATCTGTATGTTTCCCCCAGTTGGACATGAACAACTTTGCTCGTCAAGGAGGGTTTTTCTCCTTTAAGCGTTTTACCATATTCTGCCCAAATTTATACAAAACAAATATGCTGGATCCTTGTAAAAGTTCTGGTGACAGACTATAATTAATTCCCTTTCACACAGAGAACCACATTGAAGTAGAAAGAGTAACAGATGTTTTAGAATCAGAAGGACCCCTGTCTGTCCCCCCACAATCATAGTTACTATGCAGAAAGGTGGATACTGTTTATTGTTAGGTCTTATAATGTATATTCCTCAACATGAGTTGCTTAAGTTATCATTTTTATTCAGCTCATAATTTTTAAAACTAAGTCCTTATGATAGACACTTATGTTAAAGACAGTTTTATTCTTCTTTAGATCAGTAAACAAGAACCTTTCTTGTTTTTTTGTGGTTATCGTTGTTTTTATATGAAGCATAAAGACTTTATGTCGACCTCTTCCCTCAACAAGATGTCTTTGGGTAGAAATAAATAAACCATTTAAGGAGGGACATTTCTTGGCATGGCACTTGTCTCCCGACAGTTATTCAGTGACGCGTAGCTGAAAAGGGTTCTGTGCTTACGGCGCAAAACAATTCCCAGTACTTGACAGGGAAGAATGTGTTCATTCCAAGCCTAGGGCAGAAGTCTGCTGAGATAAACAGAAGAAAGATAGTGAGCAAATTCATCAAGACCAGCATTATGTATTTCCCCCCCTGGTCTGATGGCTGATGTTGCATGATTCCTACAAGCAACCAAACTGTAAAACCAGTGCTACAAAGAAGCACCTGTAAGTCGATGGGAGCACATTTTTGCTCAACAAGAGATCCTGACAACTAACAACTGACAACCATCTGCCCCAGACACAGTTTGAGTTTTTAAGATGCATCAGTTCCCCTTCCCAGCTTCTAGTCTCATGCCCAGTAATGCTTCCAATACCTAACATCTTGAATCATAGAATTATAAACCCTTAGGGCTCGCCTGGTTGGCAAATTATCTGAGACAATACTCAGGCCTTCCAGATAAGGATAATGAGCACAAGTTAATTAGATAACAATTCAATAAAGCTATCAATACTTCAAGAAAGTGATCAGAGTAAATCTTGATACAATTTATTTCGATAGGTTCTGTCCGACATTCCAAATTGTGAAGCTCTTTTTAGATCTCCATTCCTTCCTTCTACGTACTGTATTCATTATATCTCCCAGCCCCATGTCATGTTCAGCTTGATAAGCATGCCCTTTATAACTTTATCCAAGTCCTTCATAAAACGTTGACCAGGACAGAACTATGGCTGAGTTGCCTAATGACTCTTGGCTCCTTTTTTTTGCAATACCAGTGGAAAGTATTCCATTTGATCAAATTATGAGACTTTATTTAAACAATGAATTCATTAACACTTATCACATATTTCTTTTCATCCCATACAGCTAGTTAATACTCAGTAAAAGTTGTTGAAAGCGGTACTGTGTTTTGAAACGTGAAGCCCTAGGGAAGGTTCAAGGGGGTGACACATGCACTGCCTGCAGTTTTAAGGTAATATGCAGTTTCTCCACTACTGACATGTCCTCATTCCAGCCTTGTTCTGCTGGCATTTTCTGTTCAGTGCTTTCCCCGGATGAGTAACTGTGGTGAACAAATCCAGGATATAATGCTTTGGAGACTGGGGATCTAATGGGACACTGATAATTTTAGAAAGTGAACCACATTTATGATTGAATTTTTTAATGTAAAACCAAAAGCAATCCAGCCAGAGGAAGCCTTTGAAAAAATTGAAAAATATGATGACTGATTTTTTTCCAAGTAAGCCTTCTTACCCCCATCCCCAAGCAATCAGCAGTAGTTTTAATTTTATGATGAACCTTCCATGCTTTTTTTTTTTTTTTTTTGCGAGATCTCCCTGGTGAATGAGTGGAGAAATCTTTGAGTTGGCAGCTCAAGTTTCAGAAAACAATCTGTAGCACTGGATCAGAGTGAAGCTAACTGGCACATACGGGGATGGAAAACATGACTGTGGCCTCATTAGCACCGTGTGCTAAAAAACAAGCTAAGTAACCAAGTGTGAAGGTGAACCAGGAATGGAGAAGGTCTGGGCACCCAAAATGGATGGTTTTCTTCACTGTGGAATTTTTTCTTGGATCTAATTAAAGCCTGATCCTTTCCAGCTGTCGTGGCACAGATTATAAACTCCAGCCTATAATTAATAATATCATTAATCATTTCCCAAATTATTTGTTGTAATATAAAATGGAAGTTGAAGCCATTCCTACTGTGAAAAATGGTTTTGATATTAATAACCATGGCTGTAACAGATGTTAATGGCAAAGGGACCTTTGTGTTTCTACTTATAGTTTCCATTTTCACACCCCTCTCCCTAAGCAAGCAACTGAATACTAAAGTATTCTTTTTTTAAAAAAAATTTTTTGGGGGTATAGTTGACTTACGATGTTCTGTTAATTTCAGGTGTACAGCAAAGTGAATCAGTTTTATGTATCAAGTATCCTTTATTCCAATGTTTTTCTTTCTTTAAAATACCTTCAGCCTTTTTTTTAACCTTTTCATTGTGAATAATAAAAATATTCTATGACTGCAAGTCCAGATTAAATTTATTAAACAGACTCAACATTCATAAATGTAACTGGATTAAAAATGAGATTATTTCACTTTTTATTGTGGGTGGCAATCCATCCAGATGCTTACACTTAATATTTGTGGCTATCAGACACTGAACTTCAATCTTCATATCAGCTTTCTTTTATATACAATTTTTAAAGGTTATACTCCATTTACAGTTATTACAAAATAACGGTGTATGAGTATTCCCTTTTCTCCACATCCTCAGCAACGTTTGTTATCTGTGTTCTTTTTGATGATAACCATTCTGACAGGTGTAAGGTGATGTCTTATGTGGTTTTGATTTGCATTTTCCTGATGATTAGTGATGTTGAGCATCTTTTCATGTGCCTGTTGGCCATCTGCATTTCCCCTTTGGAAAAATGTCTATTCTGTTCTTCTGCCCATTTTTTAATGGGCTGTTTGTTTTATTGATGTTGAGTGGAATGAGCTGTTTATATATGGTGGATATTAACCCCTTATTGGTCATAACATTTTCAAGTATTTCTCCCAATCAGTAAGTTGTCTTTTGGTTTGGGCAATGGCTTCCTTTGATGTGCAAAAGCTTTTACATTTAATTAGGTCCCATTTGTTTACTTTTGCTTTTATTTCCTTTAGGAAATAGATCCCCCCAAAATTGCTGCGATTTATGTCAGAGTGCTCTGCCTACGTTTTCCTCTTGGAGTTTTAGAGTATAGTATCAGACTTATATTTAAGTCTTTAATCCATGTTGAGTTTATTTTTGTATATGATGTTAGAGAATGTTCTAATTTCATTCTTTTACATGTAGCTGTCCAGTTTTCCCACCACCACTATTGAAGACACTGTCTTTTCTCCATTGTATATTCTTGCCTCCTTTGTTATAGATTAGTTGACCATAAGTGCATGGGTTGATTTCTGGACTCTCTATTCTGTTCCATTGATCTATATGTCTGGTTTTGTGCCAGTACCATACTGTTGGGATTACTGTAGCTTTGTAGTACAGTCTGAAGCCAGAGAGCATGATTCCTCCAACTCTGATTTTCTTTATCAAGATTGTTTTGGATATTTGGAGTCTTTTATGTTTCCATACAAATTTTAAATTATTTGTTCTAGTTCTGTGAAAAACACCATTTGTATTTTGATAGGGATTGCATTGAATCTGTAGGTTGCCTTGGGTAGTATCATCATTTTAATAATATTGATTCTTCCAATCCAAGTATATGGTATATCTTCCCATTTGTTTATGTCATCTTCAGTGTCTTTCATCAGTGTCTTATAGTTTTCCAAGGACAGGATTTTACCTCCTTAGGTAGGTGTATTCCTAGGTATTTTATTCTTTTTGTGGTGGTGGTAAGTGGGGTTGTTTCCTTAATTTCTCTTTCTGATAGTTAATTGTTAGCATATAGGAATGCAACAGATTTCTGTTAAGTTCTGTTTCCTACTCAGAGCTCTTCAGATTAAGGGAGAGACTACTGTTCTGGAAATTATTTCCATTGAATACACTGAACTTGAGCATTTGCTGCAAAAGATAATAGCTGTGAAGGTTAAAGCAGACAGCATCTTTGTCAGATCAGGCTGCCATAACAAAACAGCATCAATTGGGTGGCTTCAACAACAAAATTTATTTCTCACAGTCCTGCAGTATAGGAAGTCCAAGATCAAAGTACTGGCCAATTTAGGACCTGGTGAGAGTTCTCTTCCTGGTGTGTACACAGCTGCCTTTCCACTGTGTACTCATCTATTGTCTTCACTGTGTGCACACAAAGAAAGAGAATTTTTCATTCTGATAC
Source organism: Hyperoodon ampullatus (assembly GCF_949752795.1). Lineage (NCBI taxonomy): Eukaryota > Metazoa > Chordata > Mammalia > Artiodactyla > Ziphiidae > Hyperoodon > Hyperoodon ampullatus. The sequence continues at coordinate 19,105,409 of NC_136929.1, read as the reverse complement.
TTCATTGTTACTATATAGTGTTAGTGTCAGCTTTAAGTTTATAAGGATAAAAATGGAACTTGCCCAAAATAATAGGAATAAGCAACGGAAATCTAACTAGATGACAATTTCAAATGTGGTTCTCTGGTGAAGAAGTTTCAACATTATAGGTGACCAAATTTTGTGCCTGAGACCCATCTGGTTAATTTAGCATTTGTTCCTGATTTATCGTGGTTGTTAAAAATCATTATCAATAGTTGAATCAACCTAGGATGGGTTTGGCACATCTCTACTTTGTACTTTCAACTGTCATGGTCCCTAGATCAGTGTGTGAGAGACTTATGGCTAGTGAACTATATTTAAATCTGAAAAACAATTAAAAACCCAGTTCTTGTTTCCTGATCTTTCCCAGACCAAGGGAACTAACACCTTTAAGGATAACATTCTAACTAAAAAAATGAAGTACTTTCTTCTACATGGCTTTCCTTGCTGACCACCTGATAAACAGCTAGTTGTGCTACAGCCCTTGCTGAAGTTTAGAAGATACCAAAAGCCACAGAGCTAATGGGAAATGCTGGAAATCATATGTTAGTTATATTTTATATATATACACACATATATACATATATATATATATATATATAAATGAATAAAGAGACCAAGTAGCCCTGCAGTAGAACACATTGGCCGAATGCTTTTATTATAGTGATTATTTTTGTCATTATGCTTCAAAGGTACAACACTATATTCATTGTTCTTTCATGCTTTTGTTGTGGTTGTTTTGTATTATAAAAAACAACTGAGTTGCAGTCACCTCTCTCTCTCTCTCTCTCTCTCTCTCTCTCTTTCTCTCCATATCTCTCTCTCTGTATATATGCACATACATATAATAGAATATATATGCACATATATATATACACACATATATAATAGAAAATTAAGTTCTGAATTTCTGCTCTTCAAGAAAGTTGATGTTGATAATGTAATTACACCGAATAGTGGTCCACATTTCCTGTCCACCGTGGTGACAAGATTGAATACAGGAAGTCTAAGAGATCAAATCTGTTGAAGAAGAATTAGTATAAAGCCAGTTGATGTGTGAAGAAGTATGTTTACAAATATAAGGATTTAGCAATTGAAGCTTCAGAAATTGTGTTTACACATAACTGTGAAAAACAAATTTTTACTCAAAGATTGCTTTCTTAATTATTTTTGTTCTATTTTCATCTTCAGTTTTTCTTATGCACTATGAAAAAATGAAGTAATAGTCAATGTGCTATGTTATCAGAAGACCTCTGTAGATAATGAAATTATTCCATTCTTATGTCAATGCCATCAGATACTTCAAATAAGAAGTTGATTAATTACCTATATAGGTTGTGTTTTTTTAATTCAATTTATGAAATCAGAATGAAACGGTTAGAATTTCATTCTGTCAAAGATTAAACATCAAACATTACTCTGAATGCTACTGTAGATATTGAAGACAAAGTTTGGTGGAGCATAATACCATGATAAAAAAGGACTTTAATACATTTTCAAATATAAGAAAACTGTATACTTGAAATTGGTTTCAAGGCATGGATAGAATTTACAATTACATTTGAATAAATTGTATATTCCAAAAATTTAAATGGAAGCTGTACCTATCAAAATTTATATATACATACATACATGCATACACACCATATATGCATATACATATGTGTAGACATACACAAACACTGACTGAATGTAACTGAATTACAAAATTTTAGTTATGTAAAATTTCTGCAAGATATTATATATTTTTCTCCTAATACCCAAGATCAGTTGTATTTAGAAATGTCTGACCCTTGAAAAACTATTTCATACATCACCCTAAAGAACAAATGTAATATTAGATATTTTTAAAACAATACTCTGTATTTTGTTGAAATTTATTTGACAGAAATTTTAATCGAAATATTCAGTGAATGGAAAACTAAAATGTAATTCTTTTAAGCTTTTAGTATAGTATTGCAGTTATTTAAAGCAAATTTTGAAATAAAGAGCTAATAGGATGGCTTTTTTCTCATATAAATACTAACCAAAGAAAGACACTCTGGAATTCACAGGCAAAAGACAGTAGCTGTACATTGGGCCGTAATTCTTAATTTATTTTGAGAGGTTTAAAAATATCAATTTAATAAAACAATTTGTTAGCCAAAAGTTCAAAGATTACATAATTTCAGGAGTTTTTTAGCAAAATTTTTACTTTCAAAAATTTCCTTGTTTCAACAATAAATTCCGTGGTCAACTTATTAATAATATATATAGATATATTTAATTTTAATATAATGAATGTCATATCAACATGTCAAGATACCACTTCTTGATTTGAGGATACAGAAACAAGAGAAATCAGGGAAAATAAAGTTTCCAAGACACCTTAAAAAAAGCTCATAGAAATATTCATGCCATTAATTTGTGATAAACAATAAGAAAAAATCAGTTATCTAATATAATAACAGTTGTTGTAAATAAGAATTTAGCAGTTGTTATAAATAAGAATTTCCATGTAGTGCAGTTATACTAATCAGGAAAATCTAACTTCTCTTACAAAAAATATCTTACAAATCTCCATGGGTTAATACAGTAAAGTTTTGTGCCTCTCTTATGTCATATTACAATGCAGGTAAGCAGTTCCATGCTGTCAATCAAAGATCTGAGCCCCTTCTGTCTCATAGCTCTGCTATGTTTAAGGTCTCAGAATTGTCCACTTAATTGTTTGCATTCAGATAAGGAAAGAGAGAGCTTAAAAGAGCTCGAGAAGCATTGGAGGCCAAGCCTAGGAGGGTCTCAGTCGTTTCCTCTGGTACATCACTGGTGAGGACTCAATCACATGGCCCTACCTAACTGCAAAGGGGCTTGGAAACATGGGCTAGAAGTGTGTCAAAGAAAAGAAATCACAGATATTGGTGAATAACTGGCCAATTTTTATTGCAGTCACCCAAGAGGGTACTTATTCATTGAGTATTAACTCATTAGACTATTTACAGTTTATTTTAACAGTTCTTTTGTGCTTATAGCAAGAATACAATATCAACTGCCTCCAGGGAGCAGCTAATAAAGAAAATGAGTCGTGCAGACAAGGATGTAAGTAATAGGGAGTGGTAGAGACTGAGGCAACAGGTAAGCACATGTCCTAACCGAGAAGCAGTAGATGCTGCCAACTTGCATGAAAGCTGACCTAGAGTTACTAGCCATGGAAATTTAAATAGAAACTGATTATGATATTTATATCAAATATTTAGGAGAAAAATATTTGATATTCAAATTTCTTTGAAAAATCAAAATTTCTTTTAAAAGAACTTTGCTGGCTAAGTCAATCCTTATGGGTCGTTCTTATGGGGGTAGGGGAAAGGGGTCAAAAGCATTGAATTGCCCAAATCTTAAATATTAAAAAAATGAAGAAGGCAAGGATGTTACAGAGAGACAATGCATAATATAGTCACAAACCTAAAATCTATATTTATCTAGAAATGTGGTTTGAAGCTGAAAGGGTGTACTGTGACTAAATAATGGCTACAGAGAGGGAGACAGGTTAAAGGACAGCCTGACAACCAGGAGGAGAAACTGAAATGGTCAAAGTGCCCCCAAATGAGGCGAGGACCAATATCTTAATATAGGGACTAATCAAGCTGGTCAAACTGTCCAGCAGACTAAAGGAGAATGAATACCTTCTGTTCATTTTATTTTCCTTTTTCTGCCTGATATTTTCTCTCATTTTCATCATAATCACTTCTACTTATCCATATAGTTAAAAGTTACTTTTTCAGAAAATATTATTCATGATGAAAGCTGCTGTTATCTTTTCAAAAAGAGCTGGTTTTAACCATTTTAACAAAATTATAGCATATGTGCTTTATGCTATACCACATTCAATTCCCCTCTTGATGAGTAGTTCCCCAGACCAGCATGAATTGTTTAATTAGATTTTCAGTATCTACAGTGGGACCTTGTTTTAACACTAAGGGGTACTTAGATATCATTAACATAAGTAGCAATGTAGATCGAGACATCTCTATTTGTTGTTAGCCATACATTGAGAACTATGTAATAAAAACAATGAAACATAGAGCCTATATATAAGTAGAAAGCCTTTCAAAAAATGATTTGAAGAAGTTATATGTGTATTGTTGCTTTCAGGGTACTAAAAATCTTAGCATCAGCACAGCCTATCAGGGGAATGGCATTCCTAGTAAATGTTTCAAAGAACAGGAGGAAAGGCAATGGGGGCAGAGAGCAATACATAGCGGAGAAGAAATGGCCCTTGGTTGGACCTTGGATGATGGAATTCATTGCAAGGTATAAACCATATGGAAAGTAAAGGTAATTTCTTCAAATGACTCAACTGAATTTTTGGTTGACAGAATCGTCCTATCAATTCAGTCACGAAGACAGACTTTGCTTTGCTTACCAGCAACCTCCCCTGTATGTCTGTTCCTATTCATCTAGTATTATGTGATATTAGAAGGAGAAGCACAGGGGTATCAATGTCAATCTTTCCTCATTTGATCATTTTACCCAGTATTGACATTTTTAAAAAGTCATGCAACAGCACAATGATGGCAGTTTAGAAGTATCCATGATAAGAGTAGCTAGTCTACTATGTGAACAATTGGATTATAGAAGAACCTCTATATATTTTAATATGAATTTTCCTCTAGGTGATGCTCTTAAGAAGATATTATAGTAATACCTTTTAGCACATTCTGATATTACTAATTACCAGTTTTCTCTAAACCTTCCTGAAAGTTTTTTTTTTCAAGTTTGAGGTTTTTAAGTTGGAATTAAGTAGCAATATATTTATCTTTCTATCAGTATCTCTAGTGGATAATTATAAATTCAATTTTATTAATTTCACTCATGTTCACTTGTTTAATGACATTAGTAATTATATTGGGAGATTCTATTTAGATTAGAGATAATTCAATCATATAAACTTGGGGGTTAATCTGGTAAATTATATAAAAATGAGTTTAGTAAATACAAGGGACCTAAGCAATATTAGAAATAAAGGATAATCTCCAGTTATTTTTTTTAAACAAAGGGTTTCAAATTCTACATTTTTATATCTAATTATTTTTGAGCATATGTCATTTTTAGAATTTTTGCATTCTAAACACAATTTAGTATTTGGAATACTAAATTCAATGAAAGGTAATTTTATATATAAGAAAATTTGATTTTTAGAATAATTTAAAACATGAATTACCATTGAAAATATTCCAATAACAAAGCAAGGATAATTTCATAATATATTCTAAAATTCTCAGAAACAGTGTCTACTCTGATCATATATGTGATTTCTTTTATTCTGAAAAAATAGAATAATTTGAGAAATGTATGTTGTACAGAATAAACTATGTTCATATTAAAATAAAAATAAAATTCTCCCTAGGTGTATATATATGCATATATGCACATATATATATGAATATACATAGTGTGTATTACATTTAGATCACCAAATATTTGCAGAGAGAAATAAAAAGTTGATCTGATCTTGGGCCCTTTTTGAATATGCTGAATCAATCACCCGCTTGTCATTGGTCTGCATTCCTTCCTTTTCCCTCCTGTTCATATTATAGGTAGAATCATAAAATTAAAGACTTGTAAATAACCATGAAAAATATATAGCACAAATTCTTCACCCAAGATCAGAAAACTTTTTAGGCAAAGGTAGGACTACAGAAAAAGCTATCCTGAACTCTGAGCACAGTAATTTTTCTTTTAAAGCAGATATACCTAAGCCATAATTTATCAGAAGTGTTTTATTTACACAGCTTTTCATAAACATATATGTATTTGTCTGCACATGTGTATCAAGAGCTTGGTAGAGTACCCTCAATACATAACTTAATTGAATTTTTTTCCTAATGTAGCATTTGCATCATCAAACCTTTTATATAGCACTGGCTCTTATTAGCACAGGCTACATAAGACTACAAAAGACTGAAAATAAAGGTAAACCAGTATGGCTCTTTGTGCAACAAAAACTTTTGGCTATCAAGTTGTTCATTTCACTATTTTTCCCTTCCCTTGTCTCTTTCATATGCAGAAGATAGCTCTGCCGTTTATGGATTATAGCATTTTATAGCAGGTGCATAGGAAAGGTGTCAGTATTTTCAAATGACCCTTCCCCCGAGTGCTGATTTCTGTGTTAGGTTTGCCTGACTGGTTTAGCAGCTCTGAGGAGCTGTTTGATGCTCTGTAGTTGGATGACGTTTTAGTAGCAATTTTAGGCTAAAGACCTCATTCAGTTGGCCGTTTTGAAATGTATTAATCTTGCGGTGTTGGTGGTGAACCAAGGATAAATTAGGATGCCTTTATTATTGATCTGTCCAAAGCTTTCACATTACTTTATCATGCTCTATTGTTAATACAGCTGAAGGCAATTAATTTTAGAGACAAGTTGTTAACACAGAACAATTTGCAAGTCTTCCCACTGAAGACACTGAACTTTATTGTAAAGTGTTGGATCATTTCAATTAATTTTCTTTTAATTCTAAATTAGCAGAGTATTTAAATGAGTCCTTACTCTAGTCCATGAATTGATCTATTCTCTGATCTTTCAAAATTGAGTGTCGGGGCTTCCCTGGTGGCGCAGTGGTTGGGAGTCCGCCTGCCAATGCAGGGGACACAGGTTCGTGCCCCGTCCGGGAAGATCCCACATGCCGCGGAGCGGCTGGGCCCGTGAGCCATGGCCGCTGAGCCTGAGCGTCCAGAGCCTGTGCTCCGCAACGGGAGAGGCCACAACAGTGAGAGGCCTGCGTACCGCAAAAAAAAAAAAAAAAAAAAAAAAAAAAGTGAGTGTCATCCTGAAGGGTCAAATTTAAAAGTTATGAGGATCTTAAATTGTTTGGCAACTTGATAACACTGCATTGCTTCCGTTTTTTTTCATGTTTGGTCATTGGAATCTTGAGTAGGCTAAGTATTTTAGCTAAAAAAGATTGATTTCTCTTAACTTTTCAATGTATTTTTATGCTTAAAAATTGATAATTTCTTCATATACCCAGAATTCAGATATCTCCCAATATTTTAAATACACTGTTAATGTTACAGCAAAGAAATTATTAAAATGGCAAAATAAAGTTGATAATATTGATTGTACCATTCAGTTGTATGCAGTTTAAATTAGAAAAAATCTATTAAACTTGAATAAGTTAATGTTTCTTTAACATTTAAAAGTTTGTAATTTCTCTGGAACTGAATTTCCCTTCTTATGACACATATCCCAAAGAAAACGTGACATAAAACAAGTAAGACGTATCATCTAACCTTCTCTGACTTTAATTCAATCCCAATTTATTGTTTCAATTTTAATCTGCAAGACTGACTTCTTAGAACAAAATAAGATTGGCTAAAATTTGTGATAACCTTGCATTTTTATGGGTGCTATTCTGAGGAATTCTATGACAAAGAATAAACACAATAGATATGATGTATCTATAAGAACCCTAACTACAACAAAGTTTTAGAAACATCAGAATTACATACACTTTTATTCCTGACACTTCTTTACTCTACTGTGATCATAATTATCAGCATCAAAATATTAGTTCAAATTTGAGAATGATTCTGAATGCTGATCCCAGCATTGACAGTTAACTATTGCTACATCAAGTTAAGTATCAACACAACTAATAAGTTAAAATGGTTAAGTACAAATCAACTGGATATAGTGCCATATTTTCCAAATATTAAGAGAAGTCTGTCCTTATGAAATTTACTAAACTGGATGTGCCTTAATTGAATTTTCCTTACTCTGGATCTATCTAAAGCTTATCTTCCTAATTCTACACTAGGGAGATATTTATATTGTAACAATAGACACAAGAAGTATCTTCACTGAGTTAATTAATATGCTGCATTAGAGAGAAATATGCAAGAAATTATTTATACAGGTCATGAATTAATAGATTTTTAAGGGACTGGTTATTTTAGGTTAATTATGCAGTTAAAAGTAGGCTTTCTTTCCTTTGTTTTCATCATGGCAAAATTAAAACAATAAATATTATAGGATGTTAATGGATAAGGAAGCAACCATGTAAAAGGAAGCAACTTTTGTAAGCATAATATAAAGACAAATCAGGAGGAAATTTCTGAAGAAAGCCGAAAATAAATTGTAGTTGAAAAACTACAAGAGATGTATTTTTGTATTTCTCCTGTTTAAGATGGTATTCTGCCTCTACTATGTTAGTGGGAAGTTTATGGGACATTGTGAAAACTGTCTGTAAGTAAACAAAATACAATGCATTCCCACCACAATTCTTTCCTAAAACAAATCATGCCTATTTTGAAGACTATATAATGCTTTTTAAATTTTGCACATAATAATGTCCTCTTATTTTACCTAAAAATAATGTTAATCTCCAAGAAGTTTCATTTAATTCTAGTAAAATAGAATTTGATGAACTTATATGAACCCAGGAAATAGAGATAATATTTTAATATGACAATTATGTATTGCTTAAATTATATCAAGATGATAAAAGTTGTGAAAATATGTATAATATGTCAGCTGCAGTAACAAATAATTCAAATCTTTACATAAGGAACAGAAAATGTGCCCAGATTATGAGAATAAATAGTTCAAATGTCTGAATTATTTGAATGGACATGTATACTATTAAAAGATAAACTAAGGCATATTAAAAATTTTAAGAGTTTATTTGAGCAAAAATTGATTCGAATCATGAAGTATCCAATCTAGTAGATGGAAAGGAGCTCCAAGGATCAGTACAAAATGAAAGACTTTTATAGTCAGAGGAGAGCAGTAACAAGGAAGTTACACTAGGCAAAAGAGCATTAACTTTTGTTATGGTGAAGTTACTTTTCTTGGGGATGACAGAGGTCTGTCGGGCAGATTACTTAACTAGTGTTGGACCAGCGATTCCTGGTTGACTGGTTTAAGGTCCCATTTCTGGGAGAGTGAAAACTGTACAAAAACTATAATTAAGTCACAGTTTGGTGACTTGGGGAGTCACATAAGCAGTTCCCATCTTAGGCCTATTTATCTTGTTTTCAACAGCCATAAAATGTAATTCGTTTTGAATTAAGGTTTACAAGTAAGAAACTTGAATTTAAAATTCCATAAACATTTCTCTAATAAGAATTATTCTGTCACATTCATTAGTCAACTGAAAAACTAAAATCTGGGCCTCCATCATGACTCAAGCACAGTTAAGACATTTATTAACCATATATATGAAATCTCATGCATACACTGTGTTTTAAACTTCATTACATGAGATGAAGTTGGAAAATAGCCAATGATTCATTCTGAATATGATTAAAATATGAGTGGGTAAAATTGAGAGTTCCGGACATAGGGTCCAATAGTACTCCTTTGTTTAAAGGTAAAGGTTGAACATACTGGGACTTTCTATGTATATACAAAAAGAGTATACCCAGAGCAGCCTTAAGATCTTGGAAAGACCCCTTTTGGCCTTTCATCTCCATTCACCGAGTAACTCTGGGAAGGAGAGACACAAATCTCAGCCCTAAAGCCTAGAATTCTTGACCCAATTAACTTAAAGCCATGGGGCTAATCACAATGTTTGAGTAGTATCTAGACTTAAATGTTGTTATGGCCTTTAACATAATTTATGAGGCAGCACCTATGAAATGTAATAGATAATTTGATAGATTTTCTTGTGAGATATGGTCATATGTAGAATACACTCTTTGTTAAATTATTTTTTTCAATCATTTGCTTTATTAAACTAAGTTCTTAAATCATTTGCTTCAGTATGTACAGGAGATTGAGCAGAAGTAAGAATCCTAGTATTTCCTCATTTTATTGCCTTAACATATTGTATTTTGTTTTAGAATTAGGATGTATAGCTATACAAGAAGCAAATTTTTTCATTATCTCACCACCAAAAATTAAACAAGAATTGCAAATTCCTCCAGAATCTGATTATATAGATTCAGGTGTTATGTTTCATTTACAAAATTGGAATCCTATGATACATACTGTTCTGTAATCTATATGTCATTTAAATCTTCTATCAGTGACATTTTCTAAGTAGTGTATACTTTAGTACTGTAGAGTATTTAATGGCTTCCAATTATGCCACTGTTTGTATGTACATTTAGCACACTACCTACTGATAGATTTTTAGATTGCTTTCAATTTTCAGTATTATAAACAAATACCTTTGAAAATTAGTATTATTCTATTAAAATCAATGCTAAATTGTAAGATGGTTGATAATTATTGCCAAAGTTTCTTTTAATAAATGCAGTACTGAATTATTTTGCCTTTAGAAATGTATAAATTCCTATTTCTATGTATTTTTATAATTAGCCTTAAAATATTTTACAAATTTACATGTAAAAAGAGTTACATACAAACATACATCTGTATCCCATTATCAAAATCAGACCTGCACCTAAGTGCTATTTGGAGTGGTATCAGCATGGCTTCCCTAGAATCACCATATCTCCTTGTGTTACAAGATCATTTATCACATAACTCTTAAGACTTTAATTCAGGAAGTTATGACCATTTATAACGTTAATGATTATATTAACTGATGCTATATGTTAGTTCTGTCTCTTCCTGTATTTCTTTGAAATAATATAAAATAAGGGAGTTTTCAACCATGTAGCCAGATGTACAAAAACAAACAAACAAAAAAACAGTATGGAGTGGCCATTGGATATATGAGATTGACACATATTGGAGAGTGCGATTTTGCCAGTCTTGTCTGTGAAATAGAAAGTGATCTTGTATAGTGTTTCTGATTCTGATAGTCTTCACACCTCTCTTAAAAATGTAAAAGATCTCAGTTAGATTTTTCTTAGCATTACCAGCACATAGTATATATTTTCAGGACCGTCTGACCTGTTGGCCGATATAAGAGCAATTTCAGAGTGAAATAAATGTTGGAACCAGATGGATGATACAAAGAGTGAGAAAGTAAAGTTGGTGAGCATAAAACATTATTTCTAGGAACTTTACTTGTAAAATTAGCAGAGAGATACATCGTTGTCTAGAATTTAACTCTCAATGAAAAGCTTAATGGTTTTATTATCTGTTTGTTTTTAAGATGGAAGAGACTTAAATATTATCATATATTTATGACAAAATACAGCGGGAAAAAAAAAGTTGATGCCACTACAGAGAGAGAGCTGTTGAAGGTAGGGCTACTAAGAAATCATAGGAAAGGATGGGTTAGCCTTGTGCATTACGCAGATGTTAGAAATCCTGGGAACAATTTGGGGAAGAGAGAGAATGTCTTCTAGAAAAGGCCTTAAAAAACAAAGAGGAATTATCTAAACAGTAATAGGCCACACTAACAAATCCAGGGGGCATAATCAATTGAAATGAACTTCAAAGCAAAGGATATTTTTGTCTGAGGGTAGAGTCTAGAGGAACCCTGGAGAATTAAGAGAAACAGGGACCAAAAAAACCTTGTGTTTTCAGAATCACTTTGAATTTTATCTAACTGAATGTTACTTGAAAGTATGTATTGGGTGGGCCAAAAGGTTCGTTCGGTTTTTCCCATAAGATGTCTCTAGCTGCACTTAGTTGTCTTTAACTTCATTAGAAACAATTTTTTTAGATTGTATGTGACAGCTGTAATATCAGCGTGCATTTTAAAAAGACATCAAAACTGGTGAATTTTTGTGTAGCCATTTTAATATCAAAGACGGAAGAAAAAATCAACATTTTCAGCATATTATGCTTTATTAATTCAAGAAAGGTAAAAATGCAACTGAAATGCACAAAAAAAATTGTGCAGTGTACGGAGAAGGTGCTGTGACTGATCGAATGTGTCAAAAGTGGTTTGCGAAGTTTCGCGCTGGAGATTTCTTGCTGGATGATGCTCCACGGTCTGGTAGACCAGTTGAAGTTGATAGCGATCAAACTGAAACAATAATTGAGAACAATCAATGTTATACCATGTGGGAGATAGCCGACATACTCAAAATATCCAAATCAAGCGCTGAAAATCATTTGCACAAGCTTGGTTATGTGAACCGCTTTGATGTTTGGGTTCCACAAAAGTTAAGTGAAAAAAACCTTCTTGACCATATTTCCACATGCGATTCTCTACTGAAACGTAATGAAAACAGCCCGTTTTTAAAACAAATTGTGACAGGCGATGAAAAGTGGATACTGTACAGTAATGTGGAACAGAAGAGATTGTGGGGCAAGCGAAATGAACCAACACCAACCACACCAGAGGCTAGTCTTCATCCAAAGAAGGTGATGTTGTGTACATGGTGGGATTGGAAGGGAGTCCTCCATTATGAGCTCCTTCTGGAAAACCAAACAATTAATTCCAACAAGTACCCCTCCCAATTAGACCAACTGAAATCAGCACTTGATGAAAAGCGTCCAGAATTAGTCAACAGAAAATGCATAATCTTCCATCAGGTTACTGCAAGACTGCACGTTTCTTTGATGACCAGGCAAAAACTGTTAAAGCTTGGCTGGGAAGTTCTGATCCATCCGCCGTATTCACCAGACATTGCACCTTTGGATTTCCATTTATTTCGGTCTTTACAAAATTCTCTTAATGGAAAAAATTTCAATTCCCTGGAAGACTGTAAAAGGCACCTGAAACAGTTCTTTGCTCAAAAAGATAAAACGTTTTGGGAAGATGGAATTATGAAGTTGCCTGAAAAATGGCAGAAGGTAGTGGAACAGAAGGGTGAATATGTTGTTCAATAAAGTTCTTGGTGAAAATAAAAAATGTGTGTTTTATTTTTACTTAAAAAACAGAAGGGACTTTTTGGCCAACCCACTATAAGGACATTAACATTTTTCATTATTAAAACAATAACTTGGATTGAGCACTTAACCCTTGTCAGACTTGTACAGTGTAACTAAATATGTTTATGCCTTAGCTCAATGAACTCCATTTTAAGAAAGTGTTATTTTGACCATTTATATATGAGAAAATCAAGACCATAGACCTTAAAGTAATTTTTTGAAGGCCAAACAGCCAGAAAATGAGGAGTCTGTATGAAAATCCAGGACGCTATGGTTATAAAACTGCCTGAAGAGTAGGTATGGGAGCAGGGGAGGGAGGAGGTTGAAAGCAAAAGAAGTGAGAGTTAAAAGGGTGAATAGAAGGAAATTAAAATAATTAAAATGTCTTTGAAAACATTAGTGAGAAAATTAGTTATATAGTGTAAGAAGAATCAGAATGGAATGTGTTTTGCTTTGTTTCAATTTTGATTTCTGTGTAAAGAACAGGCACTGTTTATTACCTTTGGGAGAGAGGGCACTAGTAGAAAGATCTGGTGGAAGAGAGATGGAAGATAAGCTAAGACAAATTAGATGAGATGACTTTTCATTACATGAGATGAAATGAGAACACAAGGAATATTTAGAGCAAAGTGTCAAAAGAGAAAGATCAGTAACTTGTATTAGTCTCTTACCAGTTCTTACATAAACATGGACTTGGTTTTGAAAGAGTTGTAGTTCTTTTATTTGCATAAGTATTACTATTAAAAATTCTTTCCTTATGTAGATATTTCTAGTCAAAGGATTTCAATTAATTCAAAATGTATTAAGTCATTTTTCTGTTGAGAAAGACCAAGCCAGACGTGGAAATTACACAGAAAGAATGAATGAAAGAAAGAGACACAAAGGAATGAGAGAGGGAGGAAGGAAGAAAGAAAAGGAGTTTATTAATTTATTAATATTGTCGATTGTTTAGCATCTCATGTGTTTATTTTGTGAAATGCATTTTCAAATATTTTGCTCATTTTACCATTTTAAAATGTGTTATTTTCTTATCGAGTGTAGATAGTTCTTTATATATCTAGAAAGAATACCTTTCTTGGACATTTAAATTAAAACTGTCTTTACCCAGTCTGTGGCTTGTCTTTTCATCATTTAAAAAAAATTTTTTTTTATTCCTTTAAATTTTTTTAAAATTGAGGTATAGCTGATTTACAATGTCATATTAGTTCAGGTGTACACCACAGTGATTCAGTTATACATATATTTTTTTCTCAGATTCTTTTCCCTTATAGGTTATTACAAAATATTGAGTTTAGTTCCCTGTGCCATACAGTAGGTCCTTGTTGGTTAGTTGTTTTTTTACATAGTAGTGTGTGTATGTTAATCCCATCCTCCTAATTTATCCCTCCCCCCCACCTTCCCTGTTGGTAACCATAAGTTTGCTTTCTATGTCTGTGGGTCTATTTCTGGGGGTTTTTTCTTTCTTTTTTTTTCTTTTTTTTTTCAGAGAAACATTCTTATCCATTTATTTATATTTAATCCAGACAAATCAAGGCATGTCTTTCACTAGGTTATTTCTGTTTTGTAAAATAAGTTCATTTGTACTTTTTTTCAGATTCCACATATAAGCAATATCATATGATTTTGTCTTTCTCTATCTGGCTTACTTCACTTAGTATGATAATCTCTAAGTCCATCCATGTTGCTGCAAATGGCATTATTTCATTCTTTTATATGGTTGAGTAGTATTCTATTGTATATATATACCACATCTTCTTTATCCATTCAACTGTCGATGGACATTTAAGTTGCTTACATGTCTTGGCTATGGTTAATAGTGTGGCAGTGAACATTGGGGTGCATGTATCTTTTCGACTTATAGTTTTTTCTGGATATATGCCCAGGTGTGAGATCCCTGGATCATATGGTAACTCTATTTTTAGTTTTTTAAGGAACCTCCATACTGTTCTCACTACTTTAATTCTTTTACCTTTCCATATAAATTTTAAAATCAGCTTGTCTGTATCTACAAGTTTTACTGCTTGTATTTTAATTGGATTTATGTTTAATCTGCATATCAATTGGGAGAGAATTAACATCTGAACTGTACTGTGTCTTTCAATTCATGAACTCAACAGTGTTTTGAGCATATAGATCCCGTATATATTTTGTTAAATTCATACCTAAGTAGTATTTCATTTTTGAAATTATCGTAGATGATACTGTTTTCTGTTGAAAAAATCATATTTATTCAAAAAATAAAATTTGATTTTATATTAGAAAAATCAGCTAATATAATTCAACATAATAAATATTAATTAGAAAAATGACATTTAATAATCTTAACTATAGAAAAGTATTTGATAAAATAACATTCTAATCTATAATTCTTTAAAATTCTGCCATCATAGTAGAAATAGAAGGTAAATTCTTTAACCTTTAAAGTTATATTTATAAAAAAATCACACTGCAAATATTATTAATGGTTAAAACATAATCTCCTTAAATTCAAGTGCAAGACAAAGGCTCCTGCACTTCTTCCAGACAACAAAGCTGAGTAAAACAAAATAGGGAAATCAAACACATAAATTAGAAGGAAAGACAAAAAATGTTTATGTGCAGTTGATGCTTGTCAACGTGGAAAATCCCAAAGGACCTAATTAACAAGTATAGCAAGGTTGTTTCATCTTAAAAAATGATATATAAAACTCAATTTCATGTCTATATATAAATATTAAAATAATTACTTTAAAAATCGTGTTAAAATGTATCTGGGCTTAAATATAACAAAAGACTTGCATAAAATTTATGGAGGAAATTATAATACATTATTGAAAAATATTAAAACTAAACAAAACAGATATCCTACTTAATAGGATATAAGCAGATATAGAATAGAACATATTTATCATTAAATATTATGTATCAATAGTTCCAGTGCCCCTGGTGTTTTTTAGTAACTTAGGGAAAGCAACATATGGTCTATTTAAATCAATTTGTCTTCCTAAAGTGACTTAAGAAGTTAAAATGCTTTTCCTTTTTTCTTATTTTCATAAAGAAAAAAATGTAACTTAGTTATATAATAGGTAGTTGCTGTGTCTCCTACAGGCTTATTTTGTCTGCTTTGCAATACAGTTTTATATATTGCTAACTATCTTACAGCATCACCCTGTTTTCTGGGGAAAATTAACCATGAGTTGGTAATCAAAAATTTCAAAAAATCATCTTAATTTACAAGAAAAAAAGGAAGAACCTTTGACCTATTCCCTAACTGCCTAAAAGAATGTAGATATAGGGCGTGTTGCAAGAAGGGAGTTATCACCAGAGATATCTGCAAAGAATACGGGCTAGGTATGGTGAGGGGGAACACTTGGCAGGGCCTAGAGATCATAGTCCCAGCTGTGTCCCGTTGTCTCTGCATGGCCCAGCAAACATTTGTTTACTAAACACTTGCTTTTCCAGCTCCATGTAAATTGCCTCCCTGCCCTTTCAAGTCCCAAACCACTACCCCCAACATACTCTTTTGTCTTTAGCTGAAGATGGTATTTAAGGGGAGGGTTTCAGCCATTTTGGCTGAAACTCAGTTTTCCTGAGTCCCTCGCATATACACGTTATTAAGCTTTGGTTTGATTTTCTGCTGTTAATCTGTGAAATGTCAGTTTAATTCTTAGACCAATCAGAAGAACTTAGAAGGGTAGAGGAAAATTTCTTCCTCCCTAACCCATGCAATAAACCAATAAAATTAAATATTTTATTTAATATAAGCATGCTACTAAATTTATACTTGTTAGAAATTAGGTTAATAAAACTTCTGTACACTATATTTTTAGCCAGAGGTTTAGGGTACCATAGTTCATTATACTTCATCCTTTAGCAGAAGTGACAAGGGACTTCTTTCATGATCTACATTGTTTTTATTCTACTTGGCTGACCAGAGGCCATGACAAAATGTTAGTTATATAGTTACATAATAATTACACATATCTTTTGTTTTTGTTGTTGTTTGTCATGCATTGACTTTTCATTGACTCAGCATTTTCCTAAACTTGTCATTTATGCATGTGTGAAATAATTCAAATTGGAAGGAAATTCTATTAAAATGATTTGTATCACCTCTGAAAGACTTCCACAATTATAGCATACAGAGTTACTTACCACTCCACTTTACTCACATAATACTCTATGCCTACCTCCAGAATAGCACTTGAAGTTTATACTTTAATTTTTAATTATTTTTGGATGGAAATGAAGTAGAGAAAATAAACAGGTTTTTATCCAATGGATGCCAAAGCATCTCTGCAAGTTTTTCCAGAGGTCTGTAAAATAAGCTGTGTTATGTAGAGCTCACAGTTTTGTTCTCTTTCTGGCAAGAAGATTGTTTGTTTTGGTTTTTAATGCAGAATTTTAGTAGCTGTAGAAAACTGCCCAATTTTGGAAGCTGAAAAACGTCTTTCCAGGTTAGTCTCTAGAAGATAAGTGAGAAAGGAATTGGAACAGGATTCTTAGACAATTATGAGCAGGTCGGCACAGTTCTTTGGCAACACACACCAATGTACCTTCCTTTCTGCCTGAACAGTAATTCTTGAAGATGTCGATTCATACTATATGTAAAGACAGTGTGCACCTGAGCTATTCTTAATTTATTATTATCTATGCCCCTCCCTCTTTTTTAGAATCTAATTACTAGTAATAGAGTTCAGAGGCTTTGAACTTGTCAGATTTTACTTGCTTTTGTCAGGGAGGTAGAAATTTTCCTCTACCCTTCTAGGTTCTTCTGGCTGGTCTAAGGATTAAACTGACATAAGACAGATTAACAGGAGAAAATCAAACCAAAGTTTAATAACATGTAGACATGGGAGAGACCCAGGAAAACTAACTCCCTGAAATGGCTGCAGCCCTCCCCTTAAATACCATCTTTAGCTAAAGACAAAAGAGGAAGTTGGGGGTAGTGCTAGGGCAGGAAGGCAATTCACATGGAGCTGGAAAAGCAAGTGTTTGGTAAACAAATGTTTTCTGGGCCGTGCAGAGACAGTGGGCACAGAGAGGGATTTTAACAAATAAGCTTTGCTAAGTTCCTCCCTGTCTACCACACTAGTTCATACTGCATATGAACTAGTTATCTCTAGTGATAGCTCCCTACCTTGAATAGGTCCTCTATCTACATTCTTTTAGGCAGTTAGAGAGAAAGTCAGAATCTTTGGGGCCATAAAATTAATTAGCTTAAATTAATCTTCATGCTAAAGGGCCACAATTTGGGGTGGCCAGTTTTGCTCTCCTATACTTTACTGTGCTGGTTATCCAAAGGTTTAATGTAAAATAAGGTAACTTTCACGAGGAGATTTGAAAAAACAAAACTTCTGCCACAGTCACATAAGTATAGGACATTGAGATTTCTTACTTTATTTTATCTTACAAACAAACCATTTCCTTGGTACTTCGATATATCATTCTGTATCACTGTGTAAAGAAAGTGCATTGTTCTGTTGTATATTTTCAATTACAATATAAAATAGTAAAGCATGCAAACAATAACATGCCCTTGAAATAAAAGTTATGTATTGGAAGAGCCACAAGTATACCTTTTTTAAAAAGTTAGAGTATTGTGTTTTTTAGAGCTAGATATTAGAATTTAGTGTATGTATATGTATGTATGTATACATATATGTATAACTGTTCATACACATGTATTCTCCTAGTTAAGGGCTCTAGAACTTGTTCAGTTCTGCCCCCTTCACTCGTTGAATTCCCGGAATTTTTCCTATAATTTCCTCAGTGCCTCACCTCACTTCCAGGACACATCTATCTGCAAGAGAAAATCAATGGACAGAGGAGATTAAGTTTCTTTTCTTTTGGTTCCTTTTCAAATTCCTAGGAACAAGTTAAAATGTCAGTGACATAATTTCTGATGGCACTGTAGAGGTATGTAAAAAGGAGATGTGTGTTCTCTATTTCCCTAAGCAAATAGGTAACTACTATGACATTTTGTTCCTGATTACTCAAGCCTGAGTATAAGGGGAAATGATTGAATATCAACACAATAGTCCCTGTATTCTGACTATAGGGTTCTAAGGACAGATTTTCCATATATTCTAATTCCAGGAACTTCTAAATAGCATCTAGGTAAGCTGTTACAGCAGGAAAGAGTCTCAAATTTAGGTTTGACTTCTTATGCCATCTGAGACCAGATAAGCTGGATCCATATCAGTTTTAGAACCGTTTCTTTTCTAATCAGATCAAATTGATTATGTGATGCTCTAAAAATCAGGCATTGTTATTCATTGGGAAACATCAATTATTTCCTCTGTTTTTGCAGATATATATTAATATAGTACTCCATTAGTGAGATGAACTGCAGGTTACTAATTAGCATAGCACCCCATTAGTGAACTCTATTTGCTTTGTAATTTGGCAAAATTTAATTGTCTTTGGAGAATAATCTAAATCTTTGGCCCAGAATATTCTGTTGTTTTATTTTTTTCTTTAATCTTTCTCCCACCTCAAAATTTGTCCATTATGCCTCTTCCACTTCTTTTTTCCCTTTCATCCCAATTGAGGTTATTGACTCTACTGCTATCCTGGCATGAGAAGGAGAAAAACTCTCTCAGCACCATATTTCACCCCTCCAGTTTCTAGTGTCAATTTATTCTGTTCCCCTAATACAAATTCATTTGAATGCCATGCAAATGGGTCCATTTATAGAAAAGAATTAATATCCTTATTGCTGAGACATGCTCTATAATAAACCTGAAACAATAATTGTTCAATAGTGGAGAGTAACTAAATCAATTTATAACACCTTTTTTATTGGATTACTCTTAGGCTTACTTCAAAGACCACGTCTTTCCCCACATCATATCAATAAATCCTGGGAATTCTAATTTGAGATAAGGATTTTTTTAGATTCGCTATTCAGTAGATACTGGCTGCTAACAATCATTGGCCAGTTGTAGCCTCCTTAACATGATATAGTTACTACAACCTCTAGGCCATTACAACTACATGGATACAGAAGAGTTCATTAGAGACAATGAAGAACAGTCAGGGGTACTATTCATTCTGCTAGGTCTCCTCTCCAGTACTTCCCAAAATGTTGTGAGGATTGGGCTGGCATTAGTTCCTGTACTCCTCTGTGATTTCTACATTTTATTAAGGGTGACCCAGTAGAAACTTAGTGTCTTCAAGGAAGGTATTTTAGTAACATTAGGCCTGCTTAACCCAGTATTATTTCACCATGTTCTTTGCTCATGTTCTTCCAGAGTCCTTCCGAGAACATTTATGTATTTTAAATAAACAAACATCTTGATCATTTATGTCTCCAGATAGATTTCTGAGATAAATGTTGAAATGTAGCAAGAACCAGGAAGTAGCTTGGGATATACTTTCCAAAAGAAAGAGCAGTTCAGAATGTGCTAAGGCAGCGACAAGTCTTTCCTAACATCCCTTCCTCATGGAAGTGCTAAGTATCACTGGTTTCCTGTGGACAATCTAAAATTAGTGTAACTATCCAAATCTATTTCATATAGCCACTCAATTACCTACTTTCATTTTGTCTGATTTATTAATAACAACCATTGGGATGGGAACGGGACACAGAGATTACACCATTAATTATTAAATATTCAATATGTTCTTATAAGTTTGTAGTTTCAGACCGTGCAATCATATTTGACTTTTTGAAAAATGCAGGGCATCATTCAATTTTTCTTACTGTGCGTATTCTAAGCTCAGGCTACATTCCTTCCATGGAGGAGATAAATATTGTTCTTGGCTTAGAGTTTCTTCTCAATTTCTCTTTGCAAAAATGGAAGCTCTCAAAGTTTTCATTTGGGAAGAGTTAAAGGCAGGATCCAACACATACAACCTCAGAGTAGAACTAGGGACAGATATTTTCATCTTTTGCTTGGTCTTGTCTTAATCTAAAGTCTGCATATATAACATGAAAAGGAAAGACATATAGGTATCTGGTGTAGGCATGATGCCTAAAGAAGTTAGAATCTGTCCTCTGCTCTGCCTCCCTGCAGGTCTCTTGGATCTGGTCAAAACACAGATGTGGTATTTACTTTCAAATGAACTCAATTCTCACTCCTTCCCCTTTCAGGAAGTACTTGTCTGGGAGATCACATAAACCATTTATGAATAGGTTTAGACAAACAAGCCACAGGGGACAGCCATTGTACAATATGATATAGTCTATGCGTTTGTCTAGAACTATTGGAACATAGTGATAATCTATAATGCACTATCTGGGATGACTGTTTTCCAAAATCCTTCTGTCTTTGCCTCTATCTCCAGCTCCACTTAGGGCTGCCTGTTTTGAGGAGAATGGAAACTATCAGAGGAGTGACCTGAACTGAAAGTGTTCCAGGAAGACAGAGGAAGGGTCCCCAACATCTTCAGAACACTTGCTATTCGCAACATATTTTTAGTGCCTTCAGCCCTCTAAGATACCAGAGACAATTCCTTATCATATTCCCCTGTCTTTGCTTTATGGAAATCGCAGTGTTAAGACATTAAGTTGGTGCCTACTTTTGGTTTATTCAGTTTCTCTTATTTTTTCAGCCAGCATTGGGAAGCTTAAGTAAGGGCAACAACAACCCAAGTTCCCAAAACTAAGCTGGCGTTCCTTTAAAGCATTTAGCTCTTATATTTTCTCCTCTCCCTCACTGCCTTTCAGGGTCTGTGCTGGAACCACCAGTGGGCCTTTTTCCAAGTTCCACATTACCCCCTCTAAAAAGTGAGAGCTAGTCTTTCTCTTACATGTGCCCAACTAGTTTAAAAAACTAGGAAAAATATTGGAGAATAGTCGCATTGTGTCAGGTTAAGTTCAGCATGAAGGTTTCACTTAATTATTAAGCCCAGCCTGAAATTATATGAAGATAGTCTATTTGTGAGTTCAAATCCCTTTGGTCAGAGACCCCTGCACCACAGTCTCCAGCCACATGACGTATATGACATCTGCTTTAAACTTTTTGATAGATATTTATGCTTTACTGCTTTATAGCTTCCTGGATCCTCCCTGCCCATGAATATTTGGACATTTTGACTCAGTCATTCTAGGGCTATCTTTTAAAGGACTCAGAAGATCTCACAGTCTGGGCTTTTAGCACATCACCAGGTTCTATCATATTTCAGACTCTGATACTTGCCATTCTGGAAGCATCTCGGAAATGCTTCCTAACCATGAATAAGTAGCACTTCCTGGAACTAGCCCCAGCTTTCCATAACACCATTTCTCAGTTATAAAAACATAGTTTCTGTAAGGGTATGCCCTAGTATATAGTTAATCTTTGATCATTCAAAAGAAGCTTTGCGCTCAAAAAGGGACTTTATAAATAAAATATATAATGAAGCTCTCTAGGAGTTAAGCCAGCATTTTAAAGAAAGCTACATTAAGGTGTGTGATTTGTGTATCATGCCTTGTTCCTTTCACGTTTTCTTTCCAAATGATTCTTGGGGAGCACTATATGACAGCAACTACAAGTTTTCTATTTGAACATTCTTTCTTTTCTACTTTATAAGAAGGATGTGCATATATTCCAGTTTGCCTAAACAGAGTTGTGTTAAGTCTGTGGTTCCAGGAAAATTCTTTATAGCACCCAATTTCACTATCAATATATGCTAGTTCCACAATGAACTCTGTGATCACCCTTTTTGTAAAAAAAAAAAAACCACAGTTGATCATAATCAAAACTAAATTTCTCAACCTCTCTTTCAGATAAGTAAGTGTGTATGACTAAGCTCTGAACAATAAAATACAAAGAGAGTATTTTGTGGTACTTCCAGTAAGTCTCCTTGGAAACAGACACCCACTTTGCTTCCCTGTCTCCTGATGCCAATATAGAATACAGACATGATGACTAGTGTTTCAGTGGCCATCCTGGATCATGAAGAAACTTGACATCTGAAGCCATATGTATTAGTTAAAGTGAACGCTAATAGCTATAGCACAGAGAATAGAAAAAAAAAAAAAAGCAGTAGTTTAAAGACATATAAATTAATTTCTCTTTCACTTAACAATTTTCAGATGAGTGATCCAGGACAGTGAAATAATTTTCCTCTATATGGACACGTTGGGACCCAGGTTTCTTCTGTCATTTTTCCACTGCTGTCTCACGCCGTGCTACTTAAAGGACGACCTGCAAGCCAGCTCCATTGATAACACTTGGGAACTTGATAGAAATGTAGAGTGTCAGGCCCCACCCAGACCTCCAGAATCAAAATCTGTATTTTAGCAGTATCTCTAAGTGATTTGTGTGTACATGAAATGAAAAAAATCACTGCTCTGTGGTACTGTTATTATCTCTACAGTTGAAAGTACAAAAAAATGTTTTTAAGTTATTTTAAAAATGAAAAAAAATTGAAGGTTTTTTCTCACAAACTAGTAACTTGTTAAGCTTATAAAATAACTCTGTTATTTTTTTCTTAGAGAAAACGTGAAGTTTAGCTGTTAATGAACAAGTCTAAAATTGTGTATTATCCTTGTAAGTAGATGCAATAATGCAGGCTGGCAACTTAGTCATAGAACCTTCACTAGAAATGGATTCAACTTAGTCATAGAACCTTCACTAGAAATGGATTCATATTTTATAGGTAACACCAGGGTGTGGGGTTGTGCACAGAGTCTCTAAAAAAGTCTAAAAGGGATTATCTTCTTGGAAAAAAAGTCAAAAGAACTCTGTGGAAAAGTTCCCACAAAAGTGGAAACCAACTCAGTGTGAGAAATAGAAGGCTGACATGAGAAGATAAAGGGATAAAACTAAGTCTTACATTTTTTCTCAAAAAGTTTAATAGTGTTGAATGTCTTCCATGTTAAATAGTCAAAGGAGGTAAAAACATAACAGAGGGCAGGGAATATATGCCACTAACATGACTAACCCAGAGAAAAACTGACCTTATTTTACTTGACTTCAGGTTCTACCTCATACATTGTAACATTCACGTTAATCCAACTCCCAAAAGGTTTTGGATTATGTAGGTATTTTACAAAAAAAAATTTTTTTGAGGACACTGAGGAGAATTATACAGGTTAACAAAAGTTTTCATAAATGTTTCCTCGCTTAGCAGCTGCCCCCAAAACTTTACATTTTCCCTTTGTCTGAAAATATTCTCCAATCTCCATGTTATTTATGGTACCTGCCATCTTCTTTCTTCCCCTTTATTTTTTAAATAAATATTCAACAGATAAATTTGAAAGCAATTTAGTCTTCTCAAAGTCTTTCTCTCTTAAAAAAATTATTGTTTATTTTTATCAATAACATGAATTTGTTACTCTATCTCAGTAAGATATCTGGACCCATTATCTACATCTGTTTTCTTGTTTCCTTTGCTTTTTATCTTCTAGTTTTATTGAGATATAATTGACAAACAGCACTGTATGTTTAAGGTATACAGCAAAATAATTTAACTCACATAAATCAAGAAATGATTACCACAATAAGTGTGATGATCATCCATCATCTCATATAAATAGAAAAGTTTTCTATTTTACATTTTATGTATTCCTTTGGCATCTCCAAGGAAAGAAGGATAAAGAGGAATAGAAGTGGGAGGTTTGTGATTAACAAGGCTGTTAAAAATACTACTTTGGGGTTTTGGTGTGTGTAATAGTAATGGCAAAACACTATCAGGAAGCTCATGAAGAAGTGGCAAGGTCATGGCTAAAAAACTCTCACCTCATTTTTAGCCTCCATTCAAGGTTTAAATCAATGGCTTTCAGTTTCACATGCTCAATACAAATATAATGTTCCCATGTAACTCTCTTCATAATGTAAACCTATAGAACAGAGGTTGGTGAAAATTTTGGCCATTATTTCCTCGAAATTTTTTTCTTCCTTACCTTCCTTTCTTTCAGGGGCTTCAATTATATGTACATTGAATAGCTTGAATTTATTCCAAAGATCTTTTTTTCTGGTAATTTTGTTCCTATAATTTTGCATTTAATTTTGGATAGTTTCTACTGCTATGCATTCAAGTTTTCCAGTCTTTTCTTCTGTACCATATAATGCTCAATTCATGACATCCATGTATTTTTCATCTTACCTAATGAATTTTTACATTCCAAAGTTTTATAGTATATAACATATAGATCAATAGATAGATAATTCACATATATATCTGAATAATTCAGGTATAAATAATTCAAATATCTGAATTATATATATATATGTATACTTTTGCCTCTTTGCATGCCTGATAATTTCTGATGGGTACTTAGTCTCGTGATTTTTAACTTGGTGGTGGTAGGTACTTTTGTATCCCTATAAATATTCCTAAATGTTGTTTTGGAGCACATCTAAATTACTTGGGAACAGTCTCATCCTTTCAAGTCCTGCCTTTCAGCTTTGTTAGGCAGTATAATAACAGCCATTAATCTAGGTCTATGTCTACCCTACTATCAAGGCAATACCCCTCTGGGTATTCTACCCAATGAATTGGAAAGGTTTTTGCACTCTGGCTTTTGAAAATAAAAACTATTCTTGATCATATATGAACTTTGGGGCTTATTACCTTAAATTCTTTCAAGGTTTTCATACCTGAGCCTTGGCTAGTTTCCTCACATACATTCACTGATCAGTGCTCAGCCAAAAACTCAAGGGGAATACCTACAGATAACCAGAGTTCCTCTTCTGGGGAGATCTGTCCTCAGTAGTAATCTGTTCTACAACTCTTGTCATCTTGTTTTCCCCAGACCCCTCATCCCATCTGTCAACTCAGAGAGAGACCAGATTCTCACTCCCAGATTAGCAGGAGGCCAGGCTTACTCTTCTCCGGGAGAGAATGAGCTGTGTCAATCTTCCAGCTCATCTTCTGTGTTTTCCCTCCTCAGGTATCACAGTCTTGCACTGACTGCTGTCCAATATATGAAAACGATTCCATCTATACTTTAAGTTTTTTAAATTGTTTCAGTCAGGAAGATATATCTGTCCGTTACACATATTGATTAGTATCAGAAGTGCTACCACAATTATCTTTTGAATTTCTTTCTAATATTACTTACATTATAAAATTTTAGAGGATTGCTTTAAGCCCCTAGTTGTTCATTACCTTATAGCACAGCTGAGGATATTTTCCCCCTTTCTCACTTATGCACTACTAATATAGTTTTGGATGATTTGCTTATAAATATTATTTTTAAAATTTTATTATTGATGACAAACTTGATGATATTCTGTTTTTATTACATCAAATTCCTCTCCCTCTTCATTCTGCTGGGTTCTGCTAATAGTTTTAGTTTAGTAAATACCTTTACCACTCTAAAGTTTTAATTCTTTAAAAAGTAGCTTCCTCATTTCCTTATTTAATAAATTCACAGTGTTGACTATATTATTGCTGTGAACAATGAAAATATGTGCATGTATGCACTTCTACTTACCACATGACTCTAATTAAAGCCCCCAAATTGTATGTAATTATTTTATATTGTTATGTTAATATTGTTTCCATTATAGTTTGCAATTGTAATTATCTTTTATTTTTTGTCTGGCTATTGATTGTGAAAACTGATAAACATCTTTTACTATTGTGATTATGTAACTATTATTCATTTTAATATCATTGTATCATGATTGGTCAACAGAAAATTAAATAGAATTCTGTATCACTGAAACTACCATTTATAAGAAAAACTTGTAATCACTTTTTAAAATCCAGATGCACATCAGAATTATTTTGGAATTTTTTGAAAAATACAAATGCCCAGGTATTGTTTTTTTCTCCAGAGCTCCAAATGTGATTCTAATGAGCAGCTATGTTTAAAAGCAACTGGACTATATAATGCTCTTTTACTTTTATCTAGTTTGTTTCACTTTTTCTTTCATATTCAGTGCTCCCATTTCATTTAGTTTGTGTTTTCCAATTTCTCTGTCCCTTTTGTTTGTTGTTCTTTCTCAAGCCTTTATCAAGTATAATAGAAAAGCTTTTGTATACATATATGTGTGTGTATATATATATGTAGTATATATAATATATATATTTTAGAAAACACGAATTTTTATTTAACTAAAAAAATTTATGACATTTAGGTTCTACTTGTTTGACTAAGTATGAATAGAATGCTAGATTTCTAATTTATATTCACTCAGAACCCTGATATAGTTCCATTTATTCTGGTATCTAGTATTACTGCTAAAAGTCTTGAAAGCTTATTATTTTAGTGATTTTTTAAAAAGTTTTTGAGGATCAAAACTGCTAATCCAATTCTGAGAATATAAAAAAAACACTATGTTGTAAATTAAGAAATTTAAGCGGTTTTCTTTTTCTAAAATTCCCACACATATTCTTTCTCCGGTCATCAGTTGAATGAAGATAATAAATTTGCTTTTTATTATTAATTTTAATTTTCTTTAAGAGAAACCACATTCTGAGGTATAAAGGAAAAGCATTATTTTCATATTGTGCAAAAGAAAATATAATATGCCCCTGTGAAAAAGGGTTTGTCTTTGCTTTTCTTCATACACAATTAAACTCAGTCTCTAAATTTAGATTAAAAACACATCTGAATTAGACTTGTAGTCTAAAAACTGATTTATGATTCCAGGGAGTTTAACGTTCAGTCATTCATTAGTGATTGCATGGCATCAGTCTCTGGGTTGCAGAGTACTACAATTTAATAGTTAAATAGATTGCCTGGTAAAACACTTCATCCTCAACTTTGTCTGACTTTTAGAATACAACTTAATTTTGTTCTCTAAATAAACAATTTTTAAACACTGATGGCAAGCGGTGGTTTGCCTCTTTATGTAGGTAACAAAGAGATTGACAATGCTCACTCAATCTCAGTCAGAGCAGCATTCCATTATACATCAGGAACTGTCAAAGGCAGCCTGGGTGCTAGCTCACTTTACTCTCCCTCTATACATAGAGTGTCTATTGGTATGAAAGGACACTTTTCCTTTTCCATTCTTGTTTCTTGTGTCCCGTACATTTATAAGGCTCTAATTTTTATGTCTTCAAAAGTTTCAATAAAATTGAATGTCATCTTACTGCCCAGTTGCTATAAAAATGAATTCCTGACCCTTGATATCATCATTTCCAAACCTAAGTATGATGAACTCTCTGGGTCTTTGCCTTCCTTGCTGGCCCTCCAGTTCTCATTGGACCATATTTATACTCTGCTGCAGTTCATTAATTATACTTACCAGGAAATTTGGAGATATGTAACATTGCCTTTATGTTCAATGTCACCTCAAGACTTGCTGCTGTTTCAAAAGTAACCTTATGTGTTGGTGTTAATGACAGGAGCTTTCTGTGTGGCAGAGCTCAAACCTTCCTCCGTGGATAAGATCTGGCTTCACCTGTATCTGTTCATTTTTGCAGTTGTGCCATGTAGCTATGCATCTGAGGGTTGAACTGCATGCGATAAGGTATGGAAATGGTCTAATTTACAAGAAAATACAAACACATTTTCCAAAGCATTGGTATCCATTTAAATTCCTAATAGCTGTATGTCAGCAGAGTTCCCATTGACCCACTTCTCAGATCCTTGGTGTTATCTGATTTCCCAGTTGTAAATTGGTGTCTCATTGTGGTCTTAGTTTACTTTCCTTTAATTACAAATGAAGTTGAACACGTTTTTATGCCATGGATGAACCCAAAATGATGATTTTCCTTGATGAATCCTCAGTCCATGACATCCTGGAATATCTGGTAGAAATAGAGTTCCAGATAGAGTCAAGATATCTGTGGGAAGATGAGGTTTGTAAAAGAAAGACTAAACCATAATTACCTTCCTCAAAGAAACCTGGGAGGGGTTGTATAATCTTCTTAAGTTCCAAGAAATACTCTGGGAGAGGTTTAAAACAACACAAAGATCAGTACCTCCCCCACTGTCACCAAGAAAAATATTAACAGAGAATAACACTTGGGCAAAACATGAAGAATTAGGTTAGAATATTTTATTCAAAAAATAGTTTGACTACGTTGAAGGATTTTTAGTAGAAAAACAGTGTTTACAAAGCTAAAAAACACTTTGTGAGTTAAACTAGATAAAAGTCTTAAAGTTCTGGTTCTAGGTGGTTGGATTTGAACAAATAGTCCCCAGTCTTCTTGCTAAAAGACTTATTTTAGCAACAATGAATTTTGCTGTTTTTCTGAAACATTTATTGCAAAATGGGGAATTTCTTTACAGGTACGTTTTAAAGCTTCAAAGGTCAGTAAATATTGTCATAGAATAAAATTGGGAAATTTAAAGTTTTACTTTCATTTTAAAGTGTATGACAATGTTGAGTTTTAGATGTTCCATCTAAAGCTATGTGAGTTTATTAAGAGATTGAGCAACCATATATTTAAATCCATAAAAGACATTGAAATTCTACACCAAAACTAAATAGTTACAGCTTAATGAAAATACATGGTAAATCATTGGATTTCAAAAACATATTAAAATGAAATATGCTAGCACTGGTAAAGCTGTTATGTATGAATTTGATTTTGTAAAAACCTAGAAAATCAGAAAAATATATTAATAAAAACAGAAAGTTGTGACTTGAACTTTCTAGATAAACATGGAATACCTGATTTTTCTGATAATTATTGATGATTAAAATAAGATTTTCATACACTCTGACATCCTCAGTTGGATTTTGGAGGGTTTAAACACCATAGGAATGAAGGAATAGATTTGTATTATTCAAACATCTCTTAGAAATTGGGAGTTCTATGCTACGATTGTCTGTATGTACAAAATGAAAATACTACAAACATTTGTATAAAATAAAGTATAATTTTTACCCATAAGTCAAAAAAGGATTTGATACAAAAACACAAAAACCTGTATTTATGTTTTTCTGAGATAATAATATAGGGTATCAAAATACAAGAAAACTACTTGATCCTCTTATTTACAAAATAAAATTAATTGATACTAGATAAGCTAATATGATTAGGAGATTCAAATGTGCTAATATAATACAAAACTTGATATTACTGCTGTGATACTGCATAATATATTACACTTATAAGGGATTATAGTATATTATAAAAAGGAAGAAAAGCTGAAAGATCAGAAAAAAGGGCAAGACAAATTAAAAAGCTTTAATTCCAAGTAGAATATGATCAAATTAAAATTTAATTGAAAATATGAAAATATGACATTTGTAATGTCATACATTACTAAATATTAAATAGTAATATACAGAAATCATTTGTCTAATTAGAACACAGACATAATTTCATCTAATTAGAATTTATATGTAAGTATTTATACCTCAGTAACAAGTCATAATGTAGATACACCAGATGGCTGCAAAATGAAATTCTTACATAGAACTTTGGGAATTAACATGTTGGAATTCCCTCATTGTCTCAGGGTAGACTAGAAGGTGGGCCCTTGTTTCTCCAGTTGCTGTATACTATCACCAAGAAAGACCATTTGTCTTAGATTCTCCACTAAGTTAGGACTTAGAACTGTCAGGTATTGTAATAACAATGCTGTCAAATGGAAAGAAAATAAAAATGATTGACTAAATGGTCCATCAGATAAGTAATTATAGAGTCACACAAAATGATGGTTAATGAGACATCTTAGAAAAAATAAATTGGCCATGTATACATAGTCAGGTGAATCAAAGAACCAAAGGAAATGCGGTTAGAATACTGAGCTTTATTCAATGGTGTCATTACTCACAGTAATACTGAATTGTTGTCTTCTATTTTCTTCTCATTTAAAGCAAATAAGTTACTATGCTGTTTTCATTATGAACCGAGTTATGTAACATGAAAAGAGGTAGAAAAAATAATGGATAATGGCTGTATTTAATTAAAATATATTAGATCAATGAAGAGTTCATAATAATCAATTAAGGAGTAAATGAACATAAAATATTTTAAAAGGAGATTAATGTAAGAAAAAACATGATTATTTGAGCCCTCTTATGTAGTATTACTGACATATTTATTTTATCAATTGAATATATAGAAATTAGTTAACACTATAAACAAAAGTTGAGATAATTTCTCTGACTCAAGGAAGGCTATCAGTTTAATAATTAACATTTGTTGTAATAGTCAAATAAAATCATGAGAAATAACTGAAAATCAATTGAATATCATTTTAATTTTCTTTAAGTGTTCCATGAGCCTAAGAATATGAAAGGATGCAAGAACTCATTAAGGCTAAAAGTTTCTAAATTAAATCTGTATAGCTAAGGATTCTATTAAGTTTTAAAGTCTTCAAAATTAGTAGAAAGACATTTATGTAACAATTTTTCAAGCAGAGTGGAAGCTGCAAATTTCTATAAATAGATGATTAAGTAATGAGTGTAACTTAGATCGAACAACATATGCTGAGTTGTTGTCTCCTTCCTGAAGTAATGAAATCATTCATATAACCACTAAAACTATGGTTTAAAGTGACCAATCCAGTTCCTACATCTGGCCTAAATGTCTTATAGTAAGTACTTTCAATTACCTGGGATAGTAATAAATTTCTTCCTCAATGGGTAAGCGTTTTTTAAACCTGAGAAGATTTAAGACTAAGCAGAGAAATGTTTATGAGAATCAAGCACATAATAGTAATATTTTTATGTTAAGAAGAAAGTTTTGCATATTTACTAATTGTTATGCTTGTAATGCATGTAAGATTTTGGCCTTTTAGAATGATAGTATTGTAACTTTAATTTGAAAGATACATTTAGGTAATTAAACTTACAAATTTCATATGAAATGAATGGAAAAATCAGACTTACAAGCTGAATGTAAAAGTTATCATCCTGTGGAAGATTTAGCCCACAGAGAAAAATGATTACCCTGTATAATCTACAACAAATTGAAGACCAGGATGAAATCTCCAGAGACTGTAGGAATATGTATACCAACTACTGACAGGACTTGTGGTAGAGACCAGAAAAACACTATGCTTATCCCCCCTGTAATAGAGCATTCTTTCCCATGTTTTATTGGTGGTTGCTGAATTGACAATTATTTCTGGAAAGCACTTTAATATAATAATATGTTATTTTGTGAGATTATAACCACAAAGGTAAGAAAATGAAGAAGAAATCAATATCTCCATAATAAGATGGCAATATATGTTAATACGTAGAAAAAAATTCCATCTGGCCAAGTATTGTAAGGCTTTCCAAATGCATTTCATCAGCACTCTTTTTAGATTATCCTGGGTATCAGAAGGAGATAAAGATAGATTTGTAGAAAGGAACTGGAATGTTATCCCAGCCTTTAGTATGTGAAAATTCTCGCCCTTCTTTTCTGTGATGAATTTTGGCACATTGTAAAGGATTTTATAAAGGTATTTTAAAACTGATTCTAAGTCTGTGCTTTTAATTTCTACCACAAGAGATTTGTTGGTTCTTTTAAAGTCTGATTTTAACATAAAAAATAATAGAATTCCAATTAAATTTTATATTAAGAAGTGGCATATTATTTTCGTGATATAATATGTATTCTGTTGGCACATCAGGAATGGAGAGAAGGTATCTTTGTGGATTTGGAGTGGCTTCTAATAGTGGCATCCAGGAAAGAAATTGTTATGGACTGAATGTTTGTGTCCTTCCAGAATTCATATGTTGAATCCTTAATGTATATTTGGAGATTTACCCTTTGGAAGGTAGAGTTAATTTACTTTGGAGATTAAATAAATTAAACATTCATCCAATAACTAGCAAAATGTATTTGTATAAAGCTGAGAAAATGTGTGACCAGTAATAGATAATCAAATCTCATCGTTTAAAATGTAATTTGATTACATGTAGAGTTTAATGAAATTGTTTTTCTTGCAAAGCATTTTACATGTGAGATATACACATACAACATAAACAAGAAAAAAGTCACCAGATTTGATAAAGCATTAGTTTGATATGTTAATGCTTAATTCATGTTTATGTGATAGTTTATATTTTTTCTAAAGTGACTGTATACACAGATTCACAATGTAATGTGAATTCCTTCTGAAAAATCAACTTTTATATTTTGTTCAAAAAATTATTTTCTTCCATTTAAAAGTGTTATTTCCTCTTTTTATTATAAATTTACCATTTCATATGCTTTCTATTTTATATCTGTTTGAGGCAAGAAGGTTCACATGATATTGTAGGTTTAATTCTAAAATTTTAAAATTTATTTTCTATTGATCCCCTTAGAAACTGGTCACCTCCTTGATAAGAGAAAGGACAGGGCCATTTCTCCCAGGCATCACCTAGAATGAATGTCTACATAACATTTTTAGTTTTCGAGCCAGGTCACATCATATGGCACAAATCCGACTATAGATTAGTTTCCCCTGGAGAAGTCCACCTCTGCCACATCAGCTGAGGCCAAGATTGGATTCCACACAAGTTTAAAGAATTACCAAATGCATCATTCTGGAAAGGAGTCATTCATGTGAAAATTTCATTAAAAGAGGCTGATGAATGACCGACCTGCAGAGCATCATAAACTCTTTTTCAGAACACATGTGTACTCTCACACAAGCACATAACAGTAATACAGTACATAGAAAAATATAGTCTGCACAACTAGAGGAATAATGATTCCATTGTCCACTCCACTGGGCAGCTCACATTAGAGAATTCAGTCACCACTGAGTACCTGATCTCTAACAAGCACTACTATGGAGCCTGGTGCAGCAGTGTATAGGACAGACTGGAGTACCTGCCATCAAAAACTTACATTCTAATTGCATGCAGGCAATAATAACTCAAATAAATAAATGATTAAGGCAACTTTAGGTATTAAAAAGAACTATATAGAAAGTAAAAATAATGTGATATGATGGACAGCTACTGGTGCTAAGAAGCATACTATACCTGCTAAAATTTTCAGGAAAGAGCTTTAGGAAATTGACATTAGACTTTGCATCTCACTGAGAAAGAGGCAACCATGCAAAGATCTGGAAAATGTTGTCCCAAGTAGAAGGAACAGCAAGAATCAGAAAAATGAGATGCAAACCAGCTACTTGTGCTTGGAGACCAGGAAAAGAATGAGACATTTCAAGCATATCGAAGAAAAGAGCATCATGAAGTCGAAGAGATAGGCAGAGGTGAATAATAGACGATTGTAGGTGATGGTCGGAATGTGATTTTTATTCTAAGATTAATGACAAGTTTGGACTTTAAAGGCAGAGGTGTGATGTGACCCAATAATACTTTAAAAATTTAGAAGGGAAGAGAAAAAATAGTAAAGAGATTATTTAGGGGCTGTTATTGTAATCTAGGCAAGAAAATGTGTGACCTTGGATCAAGGCTATAGAGAGATGGATAGTGATGAAATTGATTTTTTTATATATTATTTTAGAAATTGTGCTGATAGAACATACTGGAGAAATGGATATAGAGTTGGAAGGAAAGAATCGAGTGTATCTCCTGTGTTTGGGCTGGAGTGATTGGTGCACAGTGATGCCATTTAACAAGATTTAACAGACTGTAAGAGATAACTCAACTGCTTTGTTCTGGCCATATTTAATTGAGACTGATGGCTGGACCTCCATGTAGACATGCCACACAGGCAGTGGGATGTGTGAATCTAGAGCTCAGTATATAAATCCAGGCTAAAAGTACAAGCTCATCAGCACATTAATAGTATCTAGGGCCATATAGCTCCATAGTGAAATCACCTAAAGATACAGTATAAATAGAGAAAAAGCAAAGTGCCCCATCAATATTTTGCTCATTATATAGATAAAGGAGTTTTCTCTGGAGCCTGGGGTGGAATATATTCATCTGGTGTAACTCTAAGGTTTCATTACATTTCTACCTCTCTGAGCCTCTGACTCCCTGCCAAGTATGTTTAACGTCTGGACTTCATTCAAGGAGGCATGTCAGGAGAGTATTGGGACCAACTTAGATTTCTTACCAGGACTTAAATCCTGAGTAGTTGAAGATTGCTCCCATGTCAGCCTTACATTTTTTTAGCCTCACCTTTCCAGTACAGCTCCCTCAAAATCCATCCCTTCATGTATTCCCTTTATCCTTCCAGTACCTGCTAGACAGATCCGACAATTTATTTGGTGAATGAAGTAATTCCTCCCTAAACAAGTTTGTGTTTGTTTGTTTGTTTGTTTCTGCTAGGGCTATTCTAAGATCTGACTCTAGTCATGGATTTAGAGGCAATGAAGGGTGGACAATTAGCTGATATGGCAATATTCCTTGTGCTCAACTTCATTAAAGCCAGAGAAAGGAAAAACTTAAACCACAATGAGATACTAGCCGCTGGCAAAAATTCAAAAGCCTGAGAAAACCAAGTGCTTGCAAAGATGTAGAGGAAAGAGATTTTACTTTAACTGATGGTCAGAGTGAGAATGGTAAAAAGATTTTGGAAAACAGGCATTACCTAGTGAATTTATACATGTATAAACATGATGACTCAATATTTTCATTCCTAGGTATATGGCCTAGGTGAAAGCCATGTGCGTGTGTGCTAAGATACCTGTACAAGAATATTTGTAGCATTCATAAGAGCCCCAAATTGGAAACAAAGCAAATGTCTATATTTGGTAAATAAATGAAAACATTAATTTAATGGAATGAGAAATACAAAATACGTAAGATATTAAAAAACCATAAAAAGAATAACTACATTCCATTTCTATAGAGTTCAAAAACAACAAAACTAAACTATCTTGTAAGGGATACTGTCATAGGTAGTAAACTATGAAGAAAAGCAAGAAAATGATAACTATAAAATTTATCAGAAATTTTGGGTAAGAAAGCAGAATTTTATTGGGAAAAGAGACACAGTGCAAGGAACGGAGGCCTCTAGGATTTTGACCGCCCCATGTGGTAAGGGTTAGTTCTCCTCAGTTAGATGGAGTTTTTAAAATATTAACCAAACCCCACACCTTATCAGATGTTGCCTCCTGCAGTACAGAGGCAGGTATAGCTATTCCGTATTGTAAACACACTTTATTACTCCAGTAAAATTCAAACACATTAATTACTGAGATTATTACCAAGACATCTTTAAGACACTTAACACCCACAATTATTGCATCCATTGACCATCCGTCTCAGATCGCCCAAGACTATGCAGTTTTAGCCCTGAAAGTTATGGTCTCAGGAAACTCCCCAGTGCTGAACAAACTGAGGATTTAAAAATGCATTTAAATTACATTTTTTATCGCTATCAGGACTATTAGTTACTTAGTTAAACTTTCTCCAGGGAAAGCATTCCAGATTTTCCTACTGGGGAAGATAAGTTGAACCACAGATGTTGTAGTATTAACTGGAACAAAGAGTTATAAAAATAAAAGCCCTCAGAAATTTAGCAGATCTTATGAATGACGGCATCACGTTTCTATTCATTCACTCTTCTCTAAGAATTTTGACAAAATTATTCCAATGGGAAGTTTTATATTATAATTAAACTATTTTCTTCCTTTTAGTAACTATGAAAAACAGCTAACCATTTAAATTAACAGTCAAGTAAGTATATTTTGTCTTTGCAATGGGACAGTAAAATAGCATAAATGGAGCTAATTAAAATAACAAAACTTGAAAGCTCAGGGCCATAGCAACTCTGCCAGTATATGGAGAACAGCTGGGCGTATTGATGGTAATTTTTAGGTATAGCTTGAATGTTACTACTTGTGGGTTAACCACTATCAAGAGTGTTTACCAAAAAAAAAAAAAAAAAAAAAAAAAAAGCCACAGAAAGAAATGCAGGGATTAGTAGCACTATTAGAAGACATCAAACCTTCTACCAAAATAGAAGAAATAAATTTAAATACATATAACAGAGACAAAAGAGAGAAATGCCAATGATCAGGTTAATATACTTGAGAAATATGTAAAGAATTTCAGATTTGTGGTCTCTGAATATACTAATAACGTCCAAATAATACAATATATATTTTAACTAAAACTATTATTTCAAAGTTTTAAAATAATGTACAAAAACCTATAATATAGATTGTAAAATTAAGTAATTTAGGTTTGTATTAACAGTGATATCTTTTTTTCTGGTTCTACTCTTCAATATTGTGAAGAATCCTAACCAGAAGAGAAAAGCTTCTAAGCTAATATGTTTAAAAGCATGTACTTTTATTGAACAATCAATCATTTGTTTAATCATAATATTTTATTATGGATTTAGGATATGATCTGATGAGTGAGATAATTTTATGAGGCCAAGTTCAAATATCACCCCAACACTTAAATCTCTCCTCTACTGCCTAGGTCTACCAATGGTCCAACCCATTTTTTGTACTACTGTATTCCACCCACTCTGGCCTCCTCAAGGATTTTATAACTGAAATTATTATTTTTTCTTTCTTCTGTCTCATCTC
Source organism: Hyperoodon ampullatus (assembly GCF_949752795.1). NCBI lineage: Eukaryota > Metazoa > Chordata > Mammalia > Artiodactyla > Ziphiidae > Hyperoodon > Hyperoodon ampullatus. The sequence continues at coordinate 19,068,459 of NC_136929.1, read as the reverse complement.
TTGTATCATTAGCAGTTTTTGCTTCTTCATCTTTACTAGGTAATTACCAACAGTACTTGACATTCTATATCATCTCCTATTCACAATCAGTATACAAATGAATAATAATAATAACAAGAACAAATGAATAATAATAACTAAATAAATAATAAAATTAAAAAAAATAAAACTTCCCCAGATCTTCAAAAGATTGTCAGTTGGTAGATTGGCATGATGGGAAAATGAACTCATTCTTCCAATTAATTATTATGTTTTCCTTTTAAAGTTTTAAGATTGTTTTTATTAAGTAGATTTGGTCAAGATCTTTGGGCCATTTTCTGTTAGCCTGTATTGAAAGCAAATTAATAATGTCTATTAATCCCCTGGATAAGCCTCCTTTTATTTAAGAACCTTGTTCACTGGCATTTCACTACAAAAAGGAGAAAAATGTGTCTTTTGTTTCCCCAAATAGAAAGACTTGTAATTGGATTTCGACTTAGGCCCAAATTCTGCCCTACAAAATGTAATTAAATAACATTAACACTGTCACACATCCTGGCATGTTAACCTCAGTAGACTATAGTAACAATTTGTCATCTGCCCTCAGTCATTAAATAACAATCCTAGCTCTGTGCCACAGGGACTTTGCTAGTGGACGTCGGGTGAACACAGTACAGGTGATATTTGAATTCTGTTCATCAGTGCATCTTAAGGAAAATAAAATGACCATGAAAACTTTTGGCTAGTCTTTCCTCAGAGTGATTACTTTTTTTATCATATTGTGGTTATAAGAATAAAATTTTGTCTAGCTTTTCTATTCCATTCCATTCCATTCTATTAGTTAAATTAAATTATATTGACTTGAATGGAATCCACTTCTGTATGTAAACTGCAATAATGGTTATTGTTGTGTGGGTTGGGGTAGAATAGGTGTAAAAGTGCTTCTTTCCTTAAAGCTCTCTCTGATCTGAAAAAATAAAAAAGCTCAAGGCTGTTTGCATTTGCCAAGCAAAAAAATAAGTGAATGATAAGGGAACAATTACCGGTTTTATTAAGGAATTTTCTGTATATTTAATCACCCATAATTTTTTTTAAATGCCCTATAGAATGTAATACAGCAAGAAAAAGAGGAAAAGTTCTGTTTTACAGCCCTGAATATCTGAATCATATTAGTGTTCACTGAAATATATCAGTAGATTACAAACAGTCCATCTTTAACTTGTTAGATATATGAATAAATGACCTTAAAAATCTGAATTTTGAAACTCAAATTGTTTATTATAGTGGAAAGAAGGAAGCTACTCTTTAGAGAATTCAGGCATTTGTTCAGGTCTTGAATATGACTTTTACATGTGGTGTAATGTTAAACAATTTACTTAAATTTGGTGTGAGAGAATCATGGAGTGTTGCTTAGATTAAATGACAAAAATGTCTATAAAGTGTTTAGTCATACACTTGTCAAACATTATTAATAATTATATCATTGATACCTGCAAGAAGCTCTGAGAATAAGATTAAAACCATTGTGTAGTGAGTGTAACAGTGAAAAGACTGAGTTGTTTTTTTTTTTTTTCCTTTGAAGCAGGAGAGATCTGAAGTATTATATACTATCTCTTTGATTTTTTGTTTGTTTTTTTCCATTGAATAAAATCAGCTGGTAGTATGAAAACAGAAATAAAATAGCCTCCAGAGAGCAAAGTGTTTTGTTTAATATGTTGAGGATAATTATTTGCAAAAATTTTAACTATTCTAATTTTTATTATCTTGACTTCTAAATGAAAATGTAAATATGTTTAAAATTTTGATAAAAATTAAAACATTCTATTTCTACTTATGTAGTACACAGAAGAACATTAAGGTAAAAACCATCATACAGAGTTTAAAGTTTAAATCTTAGGGCTTCCCTGGTGGCACAGTGGTTGAGAATCTGCCTGCCAATGCGGGGGACACGGGTTCGAGCCCTGGTCTGGGAAGATTCTACATGCCGCGGAGCAACTAGGCCCGTGAGCCACAACTACTGAGCCTGCACGTCTGGAGCCTGTGCTCCGCAACAAGAGAGGCCTCGATAAAGAGTGGCCCCCGCTTGCTATAACTAGAGAAAGCCCTCGCACAGAAACGAAGACCCAACGCAGCCAAAAATAAATTAACTAATTAATTAATTAATTTTTAAAAAGTTTAAATCTTAATTATAAACCAGGCCAATGGGCAATTAGGATGTACTTATTAAGTGGTTCTATTATGATGAATTATCCTAATATGGCTCCTAAATTAGCTCAAAATTTACATAATCAGCAATGATTATAAATATGAAAGGTCTACTGCTTCATTACCAACACCTCCTTTGCATAGAGTAACCCAGGTTAGGAGGGCATGTTCAAAATGTAATAATCATACAAATAGTCTCCTTGGCAAGCTAATCTCTTCTAATAAAGTACAAAGGTACACACACAAATCTGCTTTTAGGACAAATAATTATTACCTTTGTGCCTTTATTTTAACATTAAACTTTTCTTCTAAAGAGTTTAGAAAATACCTAAGGACAGAATTCATCACCATAATTAAATTTAATCCAACAAACCCCACACAAAGCCCACATTTTCATAATAAAGTAGAACCGCAGGGAATAACTCTCTACTGTACATTTTGGTTTTGTTAGTATAATTTTAAAAATCCAGACTAATAAATGTCTAATCAACTTGCATTGAATTATAACAAGAAACAGTAAATATAAAAAAGTGTGTAGGCTCTAATATGCGTTCTTTCTTTTTTTGTTTTTTTTTGTTTTTTTGTTTTTTTGTTTCCGGTATGCAGGCCTCTCACTGTTGTGGACTCTCCCGTTGGGGAGCACAGCCTCCGGACGCGCAGGCTCAGCGGCCATGGCTCACGGACCCAGCTGCTCCGTGGCATGTGGGATCTTTCCGGACGGGGACACGAACCTGTGTCCCCTGCATCGGCAGGCGGACTCTCAACCACTGCGCCACCAGGGAAGCCCCTAATATGCATTCTTTATGCTGAGTCCTATTCACAAAGGAAGGGGAGGGGGTGGGAGGGGAAGAAAGAGGAGAACTGAGAGAGAGGAAGAGAGAGAAAAACCTTCCCTGTTCGTTTGCAGTCGAGAGTCAAATAAGTCAGACAGGGGAAGACAAATACCACATGCTCGCACTTATATGTGCAATCTTAAAAAAACAAAGGAACAAACTCATAGGTACAGAGAACAGATTGGTGGTTGCCAGAGGCAAGGGGTGGGGATGGGCAAAATGGGTGAAGGGGGTCAAAGGTACACACTTCCAGTTACAAAACAAATAAGTCCTGGGGGTATAATGTACAACATGATGACTATAGTTAATAATAATACTGTATTGCCTATTTGAAAGATGCTGAGAGTAGATCTTAAGAGTTCTTATCACAAGAAAAAAAATTTACTGTTTAAGTGATAGATGTTAACTAGACTTATCGTGGTGATCATTCCACAACACATACAAATACTGAATCATTATGTTGTTTACCTAAAACTAATACAATGTTCTATGTCAATTGTATCTCAATAAAATATCCCAAAAAAAGGTATAAAGAATGGTAAAAACTAAAGAATGGAGAAGGAGTGGTTTGGTAATTTTTATGACATTTCCTAGGACTAAATTAAAAATGGTCTTGTAAATCAACTTAAAGTCAGGAAGGAGAGAGGTGTTCTACATCATGATAAGGTAAAACATTATACTAGAGCTATGAGGGAATATGACACTTGCATGTAGATCCCATGATAGCTATTTGTCAGAAAATTACTCTGTCAATTTCCATGTGTCTGATTTTAATTTTTATAAGAAATAGGCTGTAGCAAAAGAAAGCAAAAACAAGAAGGAAATGAGGGACCAAAGAGAATGAGGAAGGGAAGAAGGTTCAGAAGGAGGGTAGAATGGGCCACCCAGAACAATTATTGTTCTTCCTTAAAATCTCTAACCAACAGAGCGAATAGGTGAAATACCACAGTGGTTGACAAGAAATTTTGCTTGATAGGGACTAAAAGAATTTAAAAAATATATATGCACACTGTTGCACAATGTAGACTGTCATCTAAAAAGTTTAATCATGAGATTAGCTAGTTGAAAAGTATATAATTCCCAACATATTACATTACTGACATTTCAAAATTATGTTTACCTTTTACATGCATACAATAATAAAATGGCAGTGATATTTGATAACGATAATCATCATCCATTTAAACAATAAGTGAACAAGCACTTCTTTAACAGGTGGTAATATGTCTCTTGGTCACTTAAAACCTCTATTACCACTCAATTTCCCCTACAGAATTTTATGGCAGCATCTTTCACTAATCACTATATCATATATCCCTAAACTTAATAACCTTTCATACATACTCTACATCACCCTCGAAATGCAATTTTTATTTCTATGATTAAAAGTCTCCAAGTTTTAAAGGAAATTATCCAGATGGAGTTTTCATTTCAACTATTAATAGTAGATGATTAATAAAAACATAAAATGCTATAAATTTTTCTAATGGCTGATTATTGAAAATGTTTTCCTTAATGACAGGGAAAAGCATAATACTTATTTCTAGAATGAGACCAGCGTATATAATAACTTTTATAGCAATATATTTTTTAGATGTCAGTGCTGAGAAAAACTTGTTTATGGAAATGAGAATGGAAGTTGTTTCATTATAATATTTCATTTAATGATTTGAATTCCTTTAGAGTTAAAGGCTAGAAATCATACAGTGGTCAATCATTATAAGTTAATTTTTTTATTTATTGTATAATAATTCCATTTGCCACTATATTCAATTTTATTAAAGTAAAGAAAGTAAAAAGTTTTCTTTCCCATTTATTAGAGTCAATCACATTTTTAGTTTCCTGGAAGTATATCATACGTGTTTATTTTCCCCTTAGAGGAACTTTTTCTTTAGACTAAAATATTTAGATAATATTGGAAAATCAAATTGTTTTTAATCTCAATACAGATTTCCAAGTCTACATTTTTTATTAAAACATATATGCTTTATCAGATTTAAATGTATTTTCCAAAAACTTTGGAGCTGCAGGTTTAACTCTGTTAATGTAAAAAAATAAAAACCATGAGTTGCTTTCTATCATGAAAAAAACTGAATTCATTTTTCAATTTAAATACTTCTATTAATACCATCATGACCACTATCTCTCTTCTAGTCCCCATTCAAGAAGAGAGAGAGAATTAGTTCTCTTAAATGATGGAAAATAGGTCTTACTGAAATGAAAAATATTTGAAATTATTCCTTTATTAGGTAACTCAGGGATGTTTACACTCATAAAATGGCAGCATAGGAAGACTAAGGGTGACCACGAGGTTTAAACTTCTTTTGTAGCTGTAACGTGAGAAACTATAATCGGGAAGGGGAAGGTGGGAGAAGGAATCAATGGGAAGGAGTTCGTGTGGAAGTTAAGGATCTCGATTGTCCATGACATGGACCTTTTGGGAAATCTTGTGTGCCTTATAGGTGTATCCCAAGGTCAAAGCCAATGGGAGAAAGGATAGATTTAGCTTATCTCCTACACTGTAACTGTGGAGATTATCAAGATCCAAGATGTAGAGGGAATGGAAAAGAGACAGAGATTTCAGGTATAGCAGAGTTCTTTTAAACCAGAGAACCAAATAAAGTGACCTGAGGTTGTAATATAAGAAAGAATTTTCTTGAGGGGACACAGTGCTGCCTGAGAGCATGTCGTGTTTTTATGTCCCCAAATTCTGGACAGGAAGCCTCCGTATTTGTATACTTCACTGGAATGAATTAGCTCATTCTCATGTTTCAATTATGAGTTCTCTTGTGATTTCCAGGAACATAATCCTCACTGAGAGTGAAGGGATGCGATAGTCCTTTGTATATTTGTGATTTTCCATTTCACACTGAAATGGTCAATAAATCCTGGCACTCGCTGAAATAGTATGAATAATACCATCACAAAAATTTTGCTGGCAAATTGATGTACAGATGATATTTTTTAGTCAAGCAGGATTATTTTTGAGAGAATTACATATTTATGGTTGTTTAAAATCCTGATGTAAATTCAAGTCAAAGAAGGTATTATGTCCTTTCATCAGTAGTCCTTGACTCCAAGCTAAAATGAATTTAATGGCCTGTTGACCTACAGAGGTTCATGTGAGTCCTTAAGGAATTTATTAACTCCAGGGTACAATTGAGTATCTAGGTTGGATGATAGAGAGCTATGAATAGATCATTGAGAACTTTGAAAATTAATTTGATTAAAAAGAGGAAAATATATGCAAAACCTCAATTTCACTATTAATCAGTAGAGTTTTGAGTTGTTTTGCAGTAACACTTTATCACTTTATACAAATTCCTCTTTGAAAGAGTGGTATTCATTTGTTGTGATTAAATAGACCAGGAACGTAATCTGTCCTCATGAAACAGGGAAATATTATCTGTCTTAGGTGGGAAAGGAATCCAGACCTTGGTTTATTATCATCTGTGGAGCCACAATTAATGTACTAGAGTCACTTTTTCATACATAATATCTTCACTATTTCAGTCACTTTACAAAAGCATGTTAACATTCAATAGAAATTTGGTTTGCATTCATAATACTTCAAATAAAAATAATTAGGTCATAATTGGTATTAGAAAGGAGCATTCTGGATACAAGAATAGTATTTTAGCAATTTTAGTAATTGTACATTACCAAATATCTTTCATTTAGAAAAAAACCAATTATTTCATGATTTCAATTTATATATTATGATATGATTTTCAATGTCACTACATTTGTAATGTTTTCTTAAAATGTTGGTGTAGGTTTTGATAGAGAACATAAAAAATCCAAATATTATTTGCATATAAAGTAATCAGAGTGACAGACCTACACATATGCAGTTATTAATAAGTAAGATTTAAGAATTTAATTCCCTTACAGCAACACTCTTACTATGTTCTTTAGAGTTCTAGGAAGAGAATAAAAACACTGTTTTTTAAAAATGATTTTTTTTTTTTTTTTTTTTTTTTTTTTTGCGGTATGTGGGCCTTTCACTGTTGTGGCCTCTCCCATTGCAGAGCACAGGCTCCGGACGCGCAGGCTCAGCGGCCATGGCTCACGGGCCCAGCCACTCCGTTGCATGTGGGGTCCTCCCGGACCGGGGCACAAACCCGTGTCCCCTGCATCGGCAGGCGGACTCTCAACCACTGCGCCACCAGGGAGGCCCAAAAACGATTTTAAGACTTTGTGGTAATAATAATTTCATATGAAACCAGCCAAACTTTAATCAGTGCATAAAGAATAATAGCAAAGAGAAATTATAATTCTTTTTTGGACTTCCAGCATATAGTACCAAAATTTTATATTCATTTTCATTAATTAGGCATAACCTATAAAACAAGCTAAGACAAAATGATTAATCAGAAACTGAAGTTGTGTGTTAATTATGATCTATTGAAACATTTTATATCACAGCATAAGCTTTTTATATTATCTTCAGTTTGCAAAGCTAATGTTAATTACTGTATAGATTAATAGCTGTCAAGTGTGTCCTACTTTCAGTGTAAATGAACATAAATTAGCTTCATATTTTGGCAATAAATAGAGTACATCACTTTGGGAATTCTTTTAACTCATATGCACATAGCCTCATAAAATGTAGAGTAGCAGTTATATATTTCTCTGAAAATAAAACTGTTCTCAATTCTGAAACAAGAAGAAATAACCTTGGTTCTGTGTATTCCTCTAATTGAGATTGCTGAATGAGCAGACAGCAGGGTATCAAGCCACCTATGAGTAAATACTGTGGAGAATAAAGTGGGCCTAAGGCAATGACCCTGAGCTGCCACCATCAAAAACCCTTTATGTAATTTTCCCTAACACACTGTTTTGCTTGTTAAAAATGAATAGGCATTAAAAAAATTTATTTTTTCCCATTAGTTATTCAAGGTTTAAAACTAAATTCATTTCACTTAAGACAAAACCAAGTAAACCTGAAAAATGTTAAACCGTATATATCTTACTATGAGTAAATGTTTAGCATCTCTTTCTTTTCTTTTTCTTTTTTTTTTTTTTTTGCGATACTTTGACCTTCTGCTTAACTGCTTAAAGAATGTTGATAGAGGACCTGTTCCAGGAAGGGAGCTGTCACCATACATAACTATAGTATGAATTAGGTGCGTGGACAGGGAACAACCTAGCAAAGTCAGCTTGTTGAAATTCCTCTCTGTGTCCCACTGCCTCTTGATGGTCCAGCAAACATTTGTTTACCAAATAGTTGCTTTTCCATCTCCACATGAATTACCTTCCTCCCCTTTGAAGTCCCAAACCGCATCCTGTTTTCTTTGTTTGTTTTTTTGCAGTACGCAGGCTTCTCACTGTTGTGGCCTCTCCCATTGCGGAGCACCGGCTCCGGACGCGCAGGCTCAGCGGCCATGGCTCACGGGCCCAGCCGCTCGGCGGCATGTGGGATCTTCCCGGACCGGGGCACGAACCCGTGTCCCCTGCCTCAGCAGGCGGACTCTCAACCACTGCACCACCAGGGAAGCCCAGCATCTCTCTTTTTCTTAATATTGATACATTGAAAATAGTTCATGGATCCTCCAGTACTGAGTTTGTTCTCTAGAAATCAAATAGCCTATAGTCTCTTTCCTATAGATTATGGTTCTCACTTTACACAATTAGAGTCTTACAACAACAATCCTAGAGTTCATTTCCTTGATTCTAGCATCTCTTTACTCTCGTGTATCCCATGTTCCATGGCCAAAGCAGGATTTCTCAGTTATTTTTTAATATAATTATTTTATGCAAGTCCTTTTTTTTCCTACCTTTTAAGTATTTCTAGTAAACAAACTAATAAAACCTAGAAAACCAGAAACAGATAGTTAACCCCCCAAAATGGAATTACCATCAACCATGGTTATATTCCTAGTACATCAGTCCAAAGAGATGTAAGCCTAGAGGTTTCTTGGGTCTCAGCTCTGTCTTCCGTCACCCAGCTTTCTTCTCTGAAGGCTTGTCTTGCCCTCAGTACTTGACACAGCCATTGACGGCCAACTTTAGGAAAGAGGAAAGCCTCCAGCTGGAATATGTCCCTAGTCAATAACCTCAAGAAGATGCTAGAATCAGAGTACAACATCATAAATCTAATTTCGAAGACAAGAAGCCAAGTTACTATAGCAATTGAGTTGTTCAACTAGTAATACCTTTGACCCTGTATTAGTTACCCAGGGCTGCCATAACAAATAACCACAAACCAGGTGGCTTGAAACAGAAATTTACTCTCTCAGTTATGGAGGCTAGATGTCTGAAGTCAAGGTGTCATCAGGCCTCTGCTTCCTCTTAAGACTCTAGATGGATTTTTTTCCTTACTTCTTCCAGCTTCTGGTAACCCCAGGTGTCTCTTGGCTTACAGGCGCCTCCCTCCAGTTTCTTTCTCTGTCTTCACATGATATTTTCCCTGTGTGTTTGTGTCCAAATGTCTCTCTTCTTATAACAATACCAGCCAACTAAATTAGCCCCCTCCTTCCCAAAATGACCTCATTAATTCAATTTCATCTGCAAAGACCCTGTTTCCAAATAAGGTCAAATTTACAGGTGCCAGTGTTTAGACGTTAACGTATCTATTTTCAAGGGAGATGATTCCATTCATAACAGACTCCATTTTGGGAAAAACAGCTTAAGGGAAACATCCTCTGTAGTCTTTGGAGATAAATGACTCTGGATGAGTTACAATATACAACCACTGGATAAAGTTGTTCTGGGTCAGACAAAAAGTCATTTTTTATTATTTAAGTCCTATCTATCCTTTTTACTTTGTCACATACCATATGTGTTCATAACACGCTTTCAGAGGAGTTTTCAGGAACTGACTCATATTTTGGGAGTGGCTACTGCTGTAATATATATATATATATATGTGTATATATATATATGTGTGTGTGTATATATATATTATATATATTATATATAATATATATATATTATATATATATATAATATGTATATATTTGGTACCACAACCAAAGAAGAATAATGAAAAATCCCAGTATAACTGAAAAAGAAGTCAAATAATGAGGCCTCTTGAAAGAATTATATCTGGAGAAAAACCTGAGGAATCAAAGAGTTAATTTGATTAACTCTTTATTTGATTAACACACTGTGTGTGTGTGTGTGTGATTTGGAAAGGGATTAGCGTGACTTTGCTCATCTTAAGGAGGCAGAAATAGCACAAAGGGTCAAAGGGTATGAGGAGACAAATTTCAGTTCAGTGTAAAGAACGATGCATTTTATGATATCCAGGCTCAAAATCAGATACGTGTGACAGTAATCTTATTAGAAGGAGTCTTCAGAAGTAGATAATCCCTCCCATTAGATTCAAAAAAACATTTAATAAGCGTAGGCTATACAAGTGTCTGAGGATGTGACCAACACCAAACCTGGGGGTGTAAGTTTTGCTTGGATAAGTGGGTGGACTGGGCTGGACCTAGTTCCCTGAAGAGTCCTCTTTTACCTAGGACTATGGTTTTGATATGCTATTAAACCTTCAAAAACAGGTCTAACGTGTTATTGAATTTTAACTTAAATGAAATAAACATAGACTATGTTCAAATATAAAATAACATAGTACAGTAGAGAGAAATTGTCATTGTATGTGAAGCCATTTTCTAACCAGATATATTTGCTCTCTGCCGAAGACCAAGGACATGGTTATTTTTTTCCTACCATATCCTCAGCTTCATTGAGAGCCCTGATGAGGATAAGTAAAATATACTATCTCCCCAACTTAAAAGGGAGAAAACATACTAACACATTGGATAACAGGAGATGGACTAATTATTTTTAACTTAATTACCAGAAATTCTTGTACAGTTTATGTTGGTATCAGTTTAGTCCTGAAAAGTAAATATGTAAATAGAATGCAGGTCACAGTAATCAGTAAGCTAAATTGTTTGCTGTAAATGTAGTTATTTTACATTTCCTCTTGGCTCATCAGAAATGATTGGAGACTATAAACTATCTCGATGGAACTAATGCAGGTTCTCTACTGCCATTAGTATTTTCAAGTATTACTCCACCCTTTTACAAACTGAAATCATCAGGCATTAAAATAGAACAACAGTGCTCTTTTAAGATGTAATTATACACTGTAGCACATTAACACTTTCAAGCTTCAGATTCATAATTAAAGACCAAGAGAACAACCTAAGGCTTCCAAAACCATCCCAGTCTGGCTTTATTGTTAAAGGATATGAATAAATAGAGACTTTACTTCATTTTGAACTTGGTGAAAACATGGCTCAATTGATTAACTTCCAGCAGAATAATGGAGGAAAAAAGTGAAAAGATGCAGATAACAAGTGTCTGAAATGAAACTGATATCATCATTACGGATTTACCGACATTTAAAAGATGATAGTGGAATATTACAAACTATTATATGCCCATAAATTTGACAACTTAGATATATTGGACAAATACTTTGAAATATACAAACCATTAAATCTTACTCAAGAAGGAACAATCCTATACCCCTTAAAGAAATTTCATTCATAGTTAAAAACACTCAGTCAAAGAAAATTCCAGATCCAGAGGGCTTTACTGATAAATTATACCAAAAATTTAAGAAATAATACCAATACTATACAAACTGTTCAAGAATATAAAAAATAGTGAATGCGTCCCAATTCACCATATGAGGCCAGCATTACACTGATACCAAAAGTAGACAAAACATAGGAAAACCACACTATCTCTCACATATAAAGATACAAAACCAGCAAATTATTAACAAACTGGACCCAACAATATAAGAAAATGAAAATACATCAACACCAATAGGGTTTATCCAAAAATATATAAGCATGGCTTGATGTTTAAAAATGCTTCAGTGTAATTCAACACATCAACTAACTTAAGAGGCAGGGAGCACTTGACATTTCACAGAATTGAACGTTCACTCATACTAAAAACCTCCCAGTGAATAGAAGTGGATGGGAACTTCCTCAAACTGATTAGGAGCACATTAGAAACACTATAGCTAATATTCCTCTCAATGGTAAAAGAATGAATGTTTTCCCTATTACATTATAACCAAGGCAAAGATGTTCACTGTTACTACTCTTACTGAACATCTTATTGAAATACCTAGCCAGTGCAACAACGCAAGAAAAAGAAATAAAACAGGTAACAGGCAAAAATATTGGAAACAAATAAATAAATTATTCCTATTTTCAAACGGCATGATTACTTATGTAGGAAATCTCAAGCACTGCTGAAAATAATGTAAACAGAAACAATTCTCAAAGAGGATGGAAAAACATGATCCATTAAATTATACATATAATTTAGCAAAATAGCTTTAAAATAAATAATAATTGTCTGAATTACAAGGACAATTTTACAAATCTTAATTTAGAGTGGGAGAAAGTTACATATCTCTATGGATAATTGTTAGGGAAGTAGCTTAAAGAGAGTAATGATTTAGAAAATTTGATTAATAAAATTAACAAGTATCATCTTACCTAATGGATAAACAAAAAATTTTACAATTACCCATCAGAAATATACACATATATTTTCAAACATACCTGAAATATTTTCAAAATTGATCCCGTGACAGAGCACAAAGTAAATTTTAACAAATGTGAATTATTTTCACACAGTCCACAAACCTCTAACCACAATGAAAATTAATTAGAGACTCTGAAAAAGAAGGATATCTTCAAATATAACTACATGAATAGATTAAAACATATTGGAATGGAAATTAGAAAGTATTTAGAACTGAACACTAGTTGAAATACTCATATCAAACATTGTGGGATATATATAAGCAGAGCTTAGGAAATTCAAGCCTTAAATCATTACATTTGTAAGTAGAAGAAAGACTAAAATTTCATGAGCAAATATTTCAATATAAGAAGTCATGGAAAGAAAAAATAGAAGTAAGAGAAATAGCAGTAGAAGAATGAAAATAATAAATTGAAATTATGAGGTAATTAACTGGAAAACACAAACAGACAAAAACTAGTGATTTCTTAAGATTAATAAATCTCTGGTAATATCGATCAAGGAAATCAAGAGAATTCCATTTAAACTTGGTATGTTAAATGTATGTTTTAATCTCTAATTTCTCTTGAAACTCCACTAATATCACAATATAGGAATAAACACACACACACATACACACACAAGACAAAGAATGAAGAAGATAAGACACAGCAGACAAGAGATGTGAACACAATTTTGAACACAGATAATAGATGAATAAAACTGTAATTGAACCATAGAGAAAAGATGGAACTTCAGCTAAGGATAGGACCAATGTGAATTGGCTAATTAACATTACAGAATCCTGAGAAGGCTCTAGAATTGAGGACATCAGATTCTTCTCCTTGCATGATAAGGCTGAAAACAGATTACCCCTCTTCTCCTGGAATCACACATACCTGCTGTCTCTCTGACAACTCTAGACCTCTGGAAATGTTGTGTTAGAGCTCTGGACTCTTAAGAAATCAGGCAACGTTGACACAAGGTGATTAATTCAAGGTCTGCATATCTAAACATAGACACACATACACACATATATATGCATACAGATACACACACGCACACCATTTTCTAGATGGGAAATTCAATAATCAGATAACTCAGTTATATTTTTAATAAAACAATGGGAGGGACTTCTCCAGTGGTGTAGTGGTTAAGAGTCCACCTGCCAATGCAGGGGACATGGTTTCGATCCCTGGTCTGAGAAGATCCCACATGCCACGGAGAAACTAAGGCCTTGCGCCACAACTACTGAGCCTGCGCTCTAGAGCCCGTGAGCCACAACTACTGAGCCCACGTGCCACAACTACTGAAGCCCACATGCCTAGAGCTGTGCTCTTCAACAAGAGAAGCCATCACAATGAGAAGCCAGCGTGCTGCAATGAGAAGCCCACGCACCACAACAAAGAGTAGCCCCCAATCGACGCAACTAGAGAAAGCCCGCATGCAACAACAAAGACCCAACGCAACCAAAAATAAATGATAAATAAAATTGATTCTTTAAAAATAAGTAAAAAATAAATAAAACTATGGGAGGAGTGTAGAACGTATTTCAAATATTCTTTGTGACAGTGAGTATGCTATTCGCTATTTCTAGCTAATACTTCTAATTCTCTCAGTTTTAACTTAGGAAAATGCTTCATACTTAAAGGCCAGAGAACTACTATACAATTTGGCAATTCCACCTCTGGGTATTTATCTCAAGAAAAAGAAAACACTAATTCAAAAAGAAATACATAACCCTATGTTAATCGCAACACTATTCACAATAGCCAAGAAATGGAAGCAACCTAAGTGTCCATTGATAGATGAGTGGATTAAAAGATGTGAGATATATATTATATAAACGTATATGTATGTACATACATATATATATGAATATTACTCAGCCATAAAAAAAGAATGAAATCATGGCCTTGGCAGCAACATGGATACATCTGGAGTGTATTTTGCTAAGTATAATAAGTCAGACAGAGAAAGACATATGGTATGACTTCGCTTGTATGTGGAATCTAAGAAACAAAACAGAAACAGATACATTGATGCAAAAAACAAACTGGCTCAGAGGGGAGCGGGGTAAGGGAATGGGTGAAAAGATGAAGGGGATTAAGAGGTACAAATTTACAGCTATAAAATAAATAAGCCACAGGAATGTAATGTACACATAGGGAATATAGTCAATAATCTTGTAACAACTTTGCATGGTGATGGATAATAACTGGTCTTACAGCAATGATCATTTTATGAAGTATAAAAATATACAAATCACTATGCTGTACACTTGAAACTAATATAATATCGTATGTTAATTATAACAATTTTGAAAAGTGACCAAAAATAAATTGTTAAATAAAAGTAAGCTACTCAGCCACTTTAATTCCATTTGCCACCTTAATTCCTCCTTGCCATGTAACATAACATATTTTCAGGTTCTGAGGATCAGGGGGTGAGGACCACTGTGTTTTTCTACCATACTCAGGCTTCAGAATTACAAACAACTGTGCATTTCTAAAAGCCTGTGTCTGGCTTCAAATAAAACGGCCTCTACAAAGTACCAGGTCCACAGTACCATGCCTCTCAGGCTTTCCAAAAGCCTCAAGCACTGCGTGTAGTTTGCTCTCTTAAAATTTACTCCATTTCTTTTAGCACTTGATGGTTCTCTGTTCATATATCCACTACTGATAATACACATCACCGGCAAGTTCTGCTCTTCTTCTCCGGACGTCATAGTCAGCCACCTCCTGGTGGATTTGAGTACACAGTGAAATCCTCTTTTCTGTTTATTACTTTTAAATGAAATGTTTTAAACGGTATGCATGTATATTCCAGTGTGCATGTGTGTATAGTGTATGTGTAAATAATACACACAAAAACACTCCCTGAATATATACCTGAAGTTATTTTATAGCGTTTATTCATATATGGATACATGGTATGCTTTATAAAGCAAAGCATCACTGGTATAGAAAATCCACATAAAATGCAATGTAATATATTTCAAGTTTAGCAACATACCGAGAAAATACAGGGAAAATTACCAATTACATAAATATAAGCAAACAAAAATTAACTCTACTATATCAGTTGGTAGAATATATTACATTTATATCCAATTGACAGAGGAATCAATTTCACTCTAATATGAACTAGGAGCAGTTTAAAAAATTGCAGCACTCTTTCTCATTGATAGTTTTATCTATAAATGTGATATATTCTTTAATAATAAAATTTTCTGTTTAAAATTACTGTTCTTCTAGAATGCATTAAATAGGAGATGAATACATTTTATAATATGCGAAAGACAATTACCTACTCAGTTTTTGGAGAATTAATCATTACATATAAATGCTCTAGGAAAAACCATGCAGGCACATAGTAAGTACTCAAATCTTGATATTATAATTGTTGATATTATAGCAGTTTTCATAGAATAGCAGTTTTCATAGAGTGGTAGTGGGAGAAAACAAGTTGCAGAATGTTAATAGAAGTCTGGTAGAAAGAGAAATTCTTAGAACACATGTGTCACCCGCATTGCCAAGAATTTTAAAATGTTAATGAATCTTGTGTGGCTATGATGCTCTCTAATACCATCTTATTTCAGCTATATATGTGTATAAAAGCATGGCCAGCCTCTCTAAAACCCTATATTTGGAACAGGGGGTGAGCAATGTCCAAAAGAAGAAGGTACTGGAAAGCAACAAAATTATTATCAATTCTTGAAACTTTAAGGAATATTGAAACCCGGTTTCTCCGTAATGTGTTTCTCTCAAATATCTGCAACCACTGTCCTTTAAAAGAGGAGTAATATATTATGATGACCAAACTTTGAGTGATAAAATTTCTGTGGTTGAAATTCAATTATGTTACATTTAATTCAATTTACATTAACTCAGATTTTATTTAACTACTACTGTTTACTAGACACACAGTTATAAAGACATAGTACATTGTCAGCTCTTGAATACTGCTGTAGGGGAAAAAGAGGTATTTATTGATAAATTAGTACACTTTATTGTCATACATGTCACAATAGTGGCATAAAAGGAAATTTTGGCAGGAAATTATTAACAGGATAAGTTACCTTTGAGTTAGTCCTTAAAAGGTAATCAAAATGTTGAAAACCAGAGAATAGAAGAAAATATTTACAAGGGAGAAAAAGCACAAAGAAAGATATTAAGTTCAATTAAGAATGTAATTAAGTAACAGGACTTCTCTTTATGTCAATTTAAAGGAACAACTTTGGCCCAACCTAAGAGTGAAACAGATCTTAGGACTCATCTTCGGCTATATTTTATCTCCTAGAACATATTTATCATTTAATACCATAAAATAGATGGTGATGACCTGACTTGTTAGGTTGACTTTTTTGTCTATCCATTTATCAATCCTGAAAGTTCAATCCAGAGAATGCTTTTATAGCACTGACCAATCAGAATCTGTTGTTCAAGTGCCTTTGGCCTCCTTCAACCATAATGTTACTCGTTCAATTTGTTTATCAGATTGATTACAAAAAAACTTACCTGCTTTTGTGTCTGAGTATAGAGCAGAGCCTGCCTAACTCAGAGACTTCTTTAAATCTGATAAATTACTTAAAGAACTCTGTTGGGTTCATTTTCAGCTATGCATTTTTATATTTATTTTACAGTCATCTGTTGGGTAACAGGTTGTTTTTAATTACTCTCTATGGTAACACTAAATATCATTGCCTTTTTATGCATGTTTTCCTTCTATTTTGCTCCTTAAAAAAAAAGTTTCCTTAGGAAAGAAGTAGAATTGAGTCCAATTGTGTGAGTATGCTTAATATCCGCGGTACTTAGTGCCAAATTGCTTTTCAAAAAAGCTGCGCTAATTTCCATTCTCAGCACGGAGGTAATTATACTTCTTTTTCTGTCCTCTTGTCTCAATCAGAAGTGATTCATGTGGTCAAATAACCCCAATCCATACTCTGAGATTCACACTAACATGTCAGAAAACGTATACGTAAAGCAATAGTTTTAATCCTAATTTACAGATGGCTTGAACGACACAGGACAAATATAACTGTATTATCCAGAGAAACTAAGAATGAAGTTAGATATAGAGAATCGTTTTTTGTGATTTAAGTAGCAGCATAGCAGGATAAGTTAATACGAGACTCATTGCCTATTCCAAACAGCCAGGACTGCTAGATAAAAATGTAACAACGAAACAAAATTAAATTCAAACTTGAGCTTGAAAAAAAGAACAATCCCATTTTGCAAAAACTACAGATCTGCTACCACAGTAGCTTTGGACGGAGAAAGGGAGTAGGAAGAACTTTTCTTGGAAATGGGCCTGTGTTCTGGATTCCCTAGGAACAGAGCTGGCGTCAGGGATTCAGGTGCAGATGGTTTACTCAAGAATGCTCTTCACGAAAAGCCTATAAAGAGCAAATGAAGCAGGTCAGGAAAGGGAAAGCCTTGGCTCAACCCACAGAGAAGATTCTAGCACATAAAGCATAGCAGAGAATGATCCACCCCTTGGAACAAGGGTTTATGCTTTTATAGCCTGAGACTCCAATGGGGCATTGGCTGCAGCACGGGATGGCAGGTAGATAAATTTTCAGGTTGACTGGCTCTCCCTAGCCAAAGGCAATTTCTGGAAAAGAGGCAGGTATCAGTTATCAGCATGCTGGGGAATTGATATCCTGATGTGATAAAGGGGATCTGTGCAGGGCACCTGAGTTTCTACTATAAGAACCTAAACTTGAAGCTGTCATTTTGGAAAGCGCGTGGTCTCACAAAAGAAAATGAAAATATTCTACTTATTGACTCAAAGAAAACAATGCAGCTTGTCTTTCCCTATAACTCTAGTTGGAAAATAGAAAAAAGTCTTCCATGCTAAATACAAATCTCAAGCCTCCCCCATGCGTGGATGTAAACTACAAAATTTAACTTCTTACATGTTAAAGTAAATGCCAAATCCTGAAACTAATATAAAAACTGTCCCTGCTTTAGTAATACCGTTAGAAATCCCAGTAGAAACAGATGCAATATTTTCCCTTAATTTTATAGCACCGCAAATGTGTGGATGATGAAAGGTAGAACATTGAAAATGAACCCACAATAAAAGATAAAATCCACATCAAGAAGCATCTCCCATGAGATGAGTCAGTAGAGACCACACTCTGGATGGATAATATCCTAAGAATAAAATAATAGAACAACCTGAAGCATAATGCATCACAGTAATATTTTAAATGATTGAAGAAATAAAAGAACCTCCATACTGTTCTCCATAGTGGCTGCACCAATTTACATTCCCACCAACTGTGTACCAGGGTTCTCTTTTTCCCACAGCCTTGCCAACACTTGTTATTTCTTATCTTTTTAATAATAGCCATTCTGAAAGGTGTGAGGTGGTGTCTCATTCGAGAGTACTCTGGGTTAGCCAGGTGGGCCCAATGTAAGTGATCACAAGCGTCCATATAAATTGAAGAGGGAGGCAGGCGAGTGGAGAATGTGGAAGGTAGCAACAGGCTGCGGTTGCTGGTTTTAAAGATGGAGGGGCCCCACAAGCCAAGAAATGCAGTTGGCCTCTGGAAGCTGGAAAAGGAAAGAAAAGAGATCCTCTCTCAGTGCTTCCAGAAGGAACACAGCCCTGCCAAGACCTTGATTTTAGCCCAGTGAGACCCATTTTGGATTCTGACCTCCAGAACTGTAAGCAAATAAGTTTAATTTGTTATAAACTACTAATTTTTGGATAAATCGTTATAGCGATGGTTGGAAACTAAGGCATTAAGTCTTTAGGCCTGCCATGGGCAATAGTGTAACTCTGTAGGTGGCTAAAGCTCATGGTGTTTCCTTTTTGCCCATGGAGCTATTTACATAATATGCTGCACTGGCTGCTTGTGGCCTCCTAAATAAACACAGACTGCAGGAGGGCTTCAGCCTGAGGTGAGGAGAATATCTTTGAGGCTTTGGTAGGTGGGCATAGCTTCACAGTTATGGAGGGGGTGGTGGAGATTTTAAAAACCTGTTCCACTTTCCAGAGATTCTGACGTGAATGGTTGAGGTATGACCTGGCATGGAGACACTTAAAAGTGCTTCAGATAATATTAATGTGCATAATAAATTGAACACTTTCTTAGAGGAGAAAGATGACAGTCTGTACACATTTTAGGAAAGATAAATAGAAAAATACTTGCCACTTGTTGCTTGACTGCCAAGATGGCTTCTGATATACAGCATTAGGGAGTTCTAGCTGTAAACCATTAGTTTGAGAACTAAAGAGAAGCACTAGATCAGCTGCCCCTCAAATTTAGACTTAGAGCCAGAGAAGAAAACGGTCTGTGATAAACCTTGGAATAACATGGCTGGAGGTGGGGTCTGAGAGTGAAAAATGGTGACTAATTTTGTGAGTTTCAGTGTGATACCTATACACGCATGTATAAAACCTGCATTTCCTGTCTCTTGAGCAAAAGTGACTGAAAATGTGTGGAATCAAAAATGGAGGGGAGAAGGAAGGCCTTGAGGAGCTGAAGTATTGATCCACACGGATCTGAGAGAGAGATTTCAGAGGTAGCAGCTACGTCATCTCAGGAATCCATGCAGAGTGATTTTTTTACCCGTTGAAATCATTCCAGTTGACCTTTCCAGGTGTTTGAAGTGATGACCATTATTAGGGGGCAGGTTTAAAGAGACTAAACCTGTGGTTTTCAAACTTGTCTGCCTACTAAAATCACCTGAGGATCTGCCCAGGTGGTAAAACAATCCAACTAAATAAGAATCTCTGGATTCAGAACCTGTTTTTAAGTTTTAGTTTAAGTGCCTCAAGTGACTTTCCAGTGGTCTTAATAATTCAGGTAAAGAATTCCTGGCCTAGATTTTGCCATAGCAAGAGGTGGTGGCAGTAGTCCCTAGGGCACAGAACTAGTAAGGTCTAATCCCAAGATATTGTGAAGGCTGTTTTACTAGACACATCACTTCCTGAGCACCAGAAGCAAAACCTTAAACAACAAAAACAACTAAGATGTTTTGGCTAGAATTGGTGGAGAAAGAAGCATCTCAAATAAGTCCTGGGGGCTGGAGCTCCCCTCTGTCAATTTATAAACATTTCAAGAAGGAAACAATTTAAAATGCTATTTAGTGAAAGAGGAGGTAGTGGTGTGTGTGTATTGCTTATACCCCAACCTCCTCCCTCCCGAAACATGGTATTGAGTGATGCTAAAGTATCTCCTTGCAAAGAATCTCCTATTTGAGTTAATTCTACACACATAGGCTGAGTGGCATCCCAGTGAAGTTCAAAACAAGATGACTTTCTCTCTTCCTGCTGAATGCTGCTGTGTCTCTGGGGCAGGGTGCTGGGTATTATGGAAATATAATTTAGCCTGAGACAGCACCTTTAGGAACTTGAGTTTGGCTTTTCTAAATTAGATGAACGTGGGGTCAGTTAACCATTTGGTTTCTCTAAAAAGAGGGTACCTGGTGTTAGTTTAGCTTCTGATTTAAAGGAGCTACTCTCTTTACTGCCATAGATCACCTACATCTACTAAAAAAAAAAAAGAAAGAAAAGAAAAAGAAAAACACCCTGGAATCTACCCTAAGTACAAAGAATAGATCTAGCTGAGATTGCTAGAGAATAAGATGAGAGGACTCACTACTTTGGACTTTTAGTACAGAAGGTTAATAGAAGGTGGTAATGTACTGTAATGTTAGGAACTTCTTTCAGGGATACCTAATGTTGGAACATTCCTTCTACGAGTATGACAATGAAAGAGGCTTATATTTAGGACATTTCTGTTGGTGTTTTTTTTTTATTTTGGAGGCTCTCTATACATTTACGCATTTTATTGGCATATCTTGATGTCACTTAACCTCTTGCAAAATATTTGATTTGTATTGGACAATGTGACAACATAATTTGTGATGGAAAATAAGAAATATTAAACCTTGGTTACATAGCCCCTTTGAGTAGATCTAATGTATTCTATTGACTATATCAGAGTTCTGGGAACAATCTGTTGTTCACCAGTCATTCCCCTAAGAGCAATGTTTGGTATTCAGGGTGTGGCCTCAAGGGTAAAATGATTCTTTTAATTGCTTAGCTGATTTACAATACTGTTAGTTTCAAGTATACAGCAAAGTGATTTAGTTATACATACTTTTTTTGATTATTTTCCATTATAGGTTATTACAAGATATTATATATTTCCCTATGTTATACAGTAAATCCTTGTTGCTTATCTGTTTTATGTATGTTTGTATCTGTTAATTCCATACTCCTAATTTATCCCTCCCACCTTATGGTTACCTTATGGTAACCTTATGGTAACCATAAGTTTGTTTTCCATGCCTGTGAGTCTATTTCATATATAGATTCATTTATATTACTTTTTAGATTCCACATATAAATGATAGCATATAATATTTGTTTTTCTGTCTAACTTAGTATGATATTCTCTTGGTCTTCATGATGCTGCAAATGGCAATATTTTATTTCTTATGGCTGAGTAATATTCCATTGTATATACCATATCTTAAGCCAGTCATCTGTTGGTGGACACTTAGGTTGCTTCCATGTCTTGGCTATTGTAAATAGTGCTGCTCTGAACATTGGGGTGCATATAACTTTTCAAATTACTTTTCATCTTTTCGTTCTATATGTCCAGGAGTGGGATTGCTGGATCATATGGTAGTGCTATTTTCAGTTTTTTAAGGAACCTCCGTACTGTTTTCCATAGTGGCTGCACCAATTTACATTCCCACTGAGAGAGTAGGAGGGTTCCCTTTTCTCCCTGCCCTCTCCAACATTTATTCTTTGCAGACTTTTGGTGATAGCCGTTAGCAAAGGGTTAATTTCCAAAATATACAAACAGCTCAAACCACTTAATATCAAAAAACAAGCCAATCAAAACATGGGCAGAAGATCTAAATAGACATTTCTCCAAAGAAGGGTGATTTGTTTGAGTAATAAATTTAGAAGGCAGAATTAACCAGGGTATTCAGTTCATCTCGGATTCTTCTTCAGCCAGCTGTCTTCCTTTCTATAGGTCTAGGATCAGGCTCCTTCCCCATGTGAAGATGCATGTTGAGAGACAGGTTGCATTCACAGCCACATTAGGACTAGATAGTTGAGTTTCTCTAATTCTGAAGTTGTCATTCTTGCACAGATGACTATACCCTCTGTCCCATTTTTTAATATTGATGGTATTTTGGCCTCCATGTACCACTCTTGTATTATTTCTTCTAAACATGGTGAAGGTATGATTGAGTTTCCCTTAAAAATTCAACATGATTAACTAAAAGTTACATATTAAAGAAGAAATGATTTATTGATCACTATGTCTTCATATACCCCGGCTCTTAAATTGCTCTATTACCCCAAAGAGCAACATTATTTCAGTTAAGTAGATGTATTATTAGAACAAATATTTCCGTACAAATAAATAAATGCAAGCATAATTTGAATTGAGTGTAGTCCACTAGTTACAGAACTTCATCAAAATATTGATCAATAGGGCTTCCCTGGTGGCGCAGCAGTTGAGAGTCCACCTGCCAATGCAGGGGACACGGGTTCGTGCCCCGGTCCGGGAAGATCCCACATGCCGCGGAGCGACTGGGCCCATGAGCCATGGCCGCTGAGCCTGCGTGTCCGGATCCTTTGCTCTGCAACGGGAGAGGCCACAACAGTGAGAGGCCTGCATACCCCACCCAAAAAAAAAAAAAAAAAATTGATCAATAAATGAAAAGCATAAAATTGGTTGAATGTAATTCTGATTT
Source organism: Hyperoodon ampullatus (assembly GCF_949752795.1). Classification (NCBI taxonomy): domain Eukaryota; kingdom Metazoa; phylum Chordata; class Mammalia; order Artiodactyla; family Ziphiidae; genus Hyperoodon; species Hyperoodon ampullatus. The sequence goes on along the minus strand of NC_136929.1, from coordinate 19,045,199 downwards.
AGAATTGATATAAAACCTGATGAAACCCTTATAGCTCTAAAAGACAGCTGGTAATAATCTACAAGGAGATTTATAAATGCATTTCTTTTGTGAACTGTTTATGAATATATTTTGCCACTTTTTACTGATATTTTGATATTTGGGAGCTCTTCACATATCAGGAATATTAGGCTTTGCAATTCAAGATTGAATTGTTTTTCTATTTAGACTGACCAATCAGGAAGTTCTGATTGCTCATTAACTTTAGCTCAAGGGGACCATGATCAACTAGCTACCACCGAAGAGCAATGTGGTCCAGTTTTGTGTGGTTACCGCTGCAGCCCCATGACCCACTGTGGTAACCATGACTACCATGTCTCGGGCAGTTAAGTGTCACCCCTTGGCCTCTCTCATGTTAGAATCCCATTACCAAGGTTGAATTCCAGAAGACTCGTTCTAAGGTGACATTTCCAGCAGTCATCCTTGGCCTGGAGAGGGTAGCCACACATGAGAGGTTCAAGTATGCTGATGTTCCCATCTTTAATGTATAGTTCAATATCTTGATGGAGAGGGTATCCTCTTAATGTTCTGGGAAACATCCTTAGTATTTAAGCAGATCTTAAATAGTAAGTTTGATAGTTCTATTTCTCCAAGATTTTTTATTCCTGACTCTACACTGTACTGACACCTCCTGTTACCTTGAACGTCTAAGAGTTCACTATTGAGAAGAGATTTCAGTCAAGCAAGAACTTTAGAAGCCACTTCCAGATTCTTGAGCTAAAAGTCCAGAATTCTGTTTTTTTGTTTTTTGTTTTTGTTTTTTGCATTATGTGGGCCTCTCACTGTTGTGGCCTCTCCTGCTGTGGAGCACAGGCTCCGGACACGCAGGCTCAGTGGCCATGGCTCATGGGCCCAGCCGCTCCGCGGCATGTGGGATCTTCCTGGACCAGGGCACAAACCCATGTCCCCTGCATCAGCAGGCGGACTGTCAACCACTGTGCCACCAGGGAAGCCCCAGAATTCTGTTTTGTGTACCAACAGGACTGGTCAAATTCTGTGATACATTATGACCCTTCTTTGGTCTAGTTCCTTTAAAATCCATTCTCTCACTCATCTCCTACTCCAGTTTCTGCTGATACATATTAGCAAAACCTTGCATCTTGTGTGTATGAGCATCCTCCTAGATGAGACATGTCTATCTCGAAAGAGCTTGAATTTTGAGTTTAGCTAAAGTCCTCAAATCAAGGAAGAAGAGCTCATGTGGGTCTTGAAACATGAGCAACCACTGACTCAACCCATGACCCAGTTCTCTGGCAAGGGGTGACCACCTTCCTCAGAAGGAGAGAGATTGTTTCTGTAGGCAGTGGTATCTCATCCATATTTGGGGGTTCAAAATACTCAGATTCGGGCTTCCCTGGTGGTGCAGTGGTTGAGAGTCCTCCTGCCAATGCAGGGGACACAGGTTCGTGCCCCAGTCTGGGAAGATCCCACATGCCGCGGAGCGGCTGGGCCCATGAGCCTGCGCGTCCGGAGCCTGTGCTCCACAACGGGAGAGGCTACAGCAGTGAGAGGCCTGCGTACCAAAAAAAAAAAAAAAAAAAAACCCTCAGATTCATTGGAATATGCCTAAATTGCCTCCTTCCAATCCCTATGATTCCACTGTTTCCTTAGTAACACATTAATGCTAACATAGACAATTGACAAAGCTGTGACTGCATTATAATTCAGCCACCTGTGGAATAAGACCTTATTTTGTTTTAAAAAAATTTGGCCTTAGCCACATGAAATAAAACTTTTTTTTCAGTCATAGAAGCTCTTGGGTTTTCTACTTGTGAAAGGAACTAGGAATTTAAAGCCCAGATGTTGTAATTTATTTTCTTCAAGTTCTGCTGTAGACTAAGGAATAGTCAGCCTACCCTATACAATAGTCTTGAATGTTTTATGCCCATTATACTATTGCAATAGCCACTTAATCTCCCAAATCCTTTCCTTATGCATTTGTGCTCAGGCAACATTGAGTGATCATTTAATTACCATTTGCTACTGTAAGCTGTGACCCCCCAGTGACCTATCTTGTACTGGCTGTGAGCTCATAATTAGCTTCAAATCTAATCAAATCAGTGAAAAACTTCCAGTTTTCATTTCTACATTTCTTTTTTTCCTAGATACACATCTATTACTAAAAGTCAGTTCATGGGGCTTCCCTGGTGGCGCACTGATTGAGAGTCCGCCTGCCGATGCAGGGGACATGGGTTCGTGCCCCGGTCCGGGAGGATCCCACATGCCGCAGAGTGGCTGGGCCCGTGAGCCACGGCCACTGAGCCTGTGCATCCGGAGCCTGTGCTCTGCAACGGGAGAGGCCACAGCAGTGAGAGGCCCGCGTACCGCAAAAAAAAAAAAAAGTCCAGGAGAATAGAAGCTACTCAATATATTCTAGATATTTGAATATATAGATCAGGGGCTTAAACAGCCGTTAGGAAAGCAAATGTCGGTGACAATTCCTTAGTCTGAAGCATCAATGAAGATGGTCCCACAGGTTTATCAGGAAACTGCAGCAAATCTCAGTCTCTGGAGATGTCTCACTAGTTCTTTCAATCTGAAGCAGTAAAACAGTGGTTTCCACAAACTCACTAGTTATTCCATAGATCTCGTGTCTGTCCATACATCTAGCGCCACCTGTCTCTAGTTTAATATATTCTCTTCCTGCTTCCAGATCTTGTGTGGGTATCTTTCATTGGGAAATTCTAACCTGGAACCACAGGGAAAGGCAGTTATGCAAAACAAAGTACCTGTTTTCTGTGAGTCAAAGGAAACCTTATTTTAATGAGGTGGTGCTGATGCCAAGTTGACAACAGATAATTCAGCACAATCAATGTTCTTTTAATAAATTTTTAAAAAATTCTCCATCTATTATACAAAAATATCATAGGCAGCCTTTAGTTTAAAAATACCTTCATAAGTACATGACAGTACAAAATCAGCAAATATAAGGCAAATCTTTTGAAAAATTTTCCAGCTTTATTGAAATATATTGACATAACATTGTATAAGTTTCAGGTGTATGTGTTGATATATGTATATATTACAAAATGAATATCACCTTAGTTTTAGCCAAAAGTATCATCACGTCATATAATTACCATTTCTTTTGTCTGGTGAGAACACTTAGGATCTACTCTCTTAGCAACTTTCAGGTTTATAATATAGTATTTTTAACTATGATCACCATGCTGTACATTAGATCCCCAGAACTTATTTCATCTTATAATTGTAAGTTTGTACCCTTTGACCTAGGCAAATTTTTAAGTAGTTGCAATTAGTCTTTGGTTCACTTGTATGTTCCTTTTCATTCCTCTGCTGCTCCCTGGTTCATCTTCCATATTCATGGTGTCCTCATGATGATTTTCGATTGCTCATTGCTTCCTTCTGCAGCCTATTCAGAACTAACCTCTTCCAAGGTATTTCATGATACACTGCAAAATGAGTTATCTTTTCCCCTAACCTTATTTAAACTCTCAACCTCTTCATGGCGCTGAACTTATCTAGGTGTTAGGAAGAAAGTACTCTTACTAAGCTAATTTGAATCAAAGCATTTGGTTAATTTAGTCTTTATGGGTATATTTAATTTAAAAAAAATTTTTTTATATCAGAGTATAGTTGATTAACAATGTTGTTAGTTTCAGGTGTACAGCAAAATGATTCAGTTATACATATACGTGTATCTATTCTTTTTGAAATTCTCTTCCCGTTTAGGTTATTACAGAATATTGAGCAGAGTTCCCTATACAGTAAATTCAGTGGTCATGAACTTTTTCTGCAAGAAGATAAAGAGTAAACATATTTTGCTTTTCAAGCCATGTGGTCTATATAAAGTATTCCACTCTACAGTGGTATCACTAAAATGGTCATTGACCATTGACCAAAAGGACATGGCCACTTTTCAGTAAAACTTTTTTAAAATAGAAGGCTGGATATGACAAGAGCCATAGTTTGATCCCTGTAGTTGAGGAAAAGTTCTATTTGGACACTTGGGTATTCGAGAAGGGGACTAGGGAGTAGTTCCTATTGCTTCCTAGAAGTCAAGAAAAAAGAATATAATGGTCTTTAGAAAATGTGTTAATTAGAAGATTCAAAGTATTTTGAACGTTAATGCTTCATTACATTCTTCATGGAATTTGTCATGTTGATCCTTAAAAACGTGTAGAATTACTCATCAAAAGTAAACTTGAAATATGTAAAATATTACATGATTTTTTATAGAGACCTTCAGTAAAATCAAGCTTACAATAATCAACTTTCAAACGAGTAAATTGCCACTGAATTTTAAACTGAGGTAGTACATATAACTTTTCTGATAAAAATGCAGCATGCTTAAATTTTAGAAAATCTGTGAGAAGAAATTTTTATGCCCTGTGGAATGTCTTGAACATCATTTCTTTTTTTACAAACATTTTTGTAATAGCTGGAAAGCAGTGTTCCATTGAAATTTAACAATTGTCTGGAAAATATGGAAGATGAGATCATACTTTTAGCCTTGTTTCAGCATCTACCCAGTTTTATGAAAATAGGTAGGTCACTTAAACTTGTTCTTGGCTGTAACAATTTTTAGGAAATACTAGGAAAGCGCTTTTTAAAATGCCTTATATTTTACAAGTGACAATATGTACTGATTTACTGAATGAGATAGAAAGGAGCTGTTAGATATTTTGAGAAGACCAAGAGGGATTTATCTTAAATTACTATTGGTTGGAAAAATATGTAAAGGAGACATTTTTCAAAGCAGTATTAAAATTTAGATTGACATTAGAACTTCCTAATTCTTGGTTTTTTGTGCCTCAAATTCCAAAGTGCTCCAATAAAAGTGGAAAAAATAAGTAGAACTATTTGGAAACATTTAAGTCACTGATTTTTTTGTCATGGTTTATTTGAATATGTAATAAGCATAATCCTAGGAAGTGAATTGAAAAGGATGCAAACTGGATCACTGACCATTCTAAGAGATTTCTGCATTATCAGTACTTTGTTATCTTTGTAATGTTTTCTTTTCACACATGAAATGGATCTAAACTTAAGAAATAACAGGAAATAACCTCTAGACCTGGAAATTTAATAAGGCAAACTATTATAAAATTCTTGTCATTCTAAGTTTCTTTTACTTAATTCATGGAAAATGGTAAAGGAGTAAAATTAACCTTAATGCCAGGTCACTGCAGTGATGTTCAACACAGATTCACGCTGGTGCCAAGTCAAGGGCTGACTGGAGTAAGATCTTACTAGCTTTCTGAACTGAGTTTTGTGCCCATCTCCTACTCTGAAAAGAAAAAAAGCTGGCATATTTTATATGCTGCAAGTTTCCATAAGGAAATCAGCTCATTAAAATTTTCACAATGTGTACTACTTTTCTTTGCTCTGACTTACCAACTTTATTACCTTGTCCTTTAAAGGACTCAAATATCAAGAGGTCTTTCATAAAACCTTGAAGGATGTGTATTTGCAATAGACAGTATGTATTAGAAATTGTAGAGTCCATTCTCTTTGGCCTAGTACTTCTAAAATAAAATATTTTAATAAATATACAAAAACATTAACAAATGTTTATAATATAAATTTTTAAAATATCCAACAATATGTTCAAGTTAAACTGTATGAACCACAGATGATCAGCAAACATTAAGTACTGTTGTCTAAACAAGTTTCATAACAAAATTCTCATGGTACTTTAAGTAGAATCATGTAAATAGTATATGAAGGATAAATATTCGCAACACTAATTACCTGGTAATATATTTTGTTTAACTTTGTAAATACCCTTATACTCTGTTTTATAAGGAAACTCTGGGGCAGCTTCTGGTGCTTCTGTGCCTGGTGGTAATGATGAATAGCCAATTACAGGAACCATGAACAAACTGATCAGACAGGGTTCAGACATCAGGGTTGAAGGTCAAGACAACCCCAACATGGAAAGTTACCTGGAGAAGCAGAAATGCTAGTTATGGATAAGAAGTCTAAAAAGGGTAGTCAAAGAGAAAATGATCAATACAATTAATAGCCTTAAATCAGTTACAGAAGTATTGACTGTAGCTTGTTACAGATTGGCTTGCATTTTGGCTTTAATATACATTAAGGCTGACTTCAAGTTTAAAGACTCAGTGACAAAACGGACCAAAGTGAACACAAGTGTATCTGAGTAGAAAAAGAGTAGATGATAGCAAAGGCCTTTGGTGTCCCCATGTCACTTCCCCTCAGCTCACTTCTGATATCAGTAGCAGATATTCAAGCTCAGACCCATCTGCCACTTCCCTTGCTGACCATTTTTTATGCTTTCTATCCTGAGGCTTTCACCGAGGCATTAAATGTCTGCTGGGTCCTCACACAAACGCAGCCTACAAGTGTTGGACTTAGCACTCATGAAGTCAAACCTTGATCCATCAGAGAAGCAATCTGGCAGACATTCACCTGACTGTCCTACAAACAGATATTTCTGGAAGACATTCTGTACACATCAGGGGGGCTAGAGTAGAATTGGTCCCCATTTCCCACAGCAGTAGCTTTGAAACAAACCTTTTTTTTTTTTTGGCTTTTCCTTCTCTCTCTCCCCCTACTCTTGGATCACTTCCCAAATATAAGGATGTTATAATAAAGTAAGGTCATTGCCCTATTAACTAGAGAGATTAATTCTCAATGCAGTACTAATAAACTACATTAAAATTATGACAATTCTTATCCTGCAGTTATCCCAGGAATAGTTACAGAAAAAAACCAAAGTGTCATTTTTAAAAGTGATAGTCACTCCCCCACAGAAGGTCCTATAGATTTAACATATTTCAAACAAGCCAGTTCAGGAAGCTTGCTAGATAAAAGATTAAATTATGTAATTGACAGTTTTACAAACCAGTCATTTTATAAAATATAAAGTAAAATACCACTCAGTGGTTAATTCATGGGTACTTTAAATTTCTAAAGAAGAAAAACACAAGGCCATTAAGAAACATCTAAAACTCTTAGACCTCAAAGAATAAAGAAATGTCACTAATACATGGTGTTAATTTTAAGATGTTAATTTTGTATATTTTAAACGATAAATTCCATCAAATCTTATTTGAAATTTTAGCAAGTATTTTTTAGAAATTTTTTCAAACTGCATCTAAATCTTATAACAATACACAAACAGGAAATAACAAATAGGAGGGAGTTGTCCTGCCAGATATGACATGCTATGTGAATAGCTGTGGAATAAAAACGGTGACATAAACACATGAAGGAACTAACAGACAATGGAGCTGAAGAATAAGCCTAGATCAGATGTATATGCATGGGGATTGGTATATGATAGGTGTGACATTGTTCATCAATGTGGGCCAAGAATGGATTAGTGGATAACGATGAGAAAATTGGCTCCATCTCTGGGGAAAAAGTCTTACTTCTAACACAAATGAGGAAAAACTCTAAAATGAACTCATGACCTAAAAATAAAAGTTGAAACTACAAACAGAACAACCAAGGACAATATACATAAGAGATGAGAGGTAGAACAACCAAGGACAATATACATAGATGAGAGGCATTTCTAAAACAATTCATAAAAAGTGCAAATAACAAAGGCAAATAGTGGATTTGATTACAAGAAGGTTTTAGTTTCAATCCAGTATGCTTTGAAATTTACATGAGAATGCAAAAGCTTTTGACATCTGAAAGTAGTATGGATTTAATATTTAAAACATAGGGTATCTTGTGAATCAACAAGAAGGTAGGAAAAACCTCAGAAAAACATAACAGGTTTGAAAAGTTGATCCACAGTAGCCAAACCCTATATGGGTAAGAAAATTATGAAACGATGCTCAATTTCACAAGTAATTGGAGAAATGGAAATCAAAACCAATGTCACATCCATTTTTCAAAATTTAGAGTTATATAGAATCTTGCTAAGGATATGGACAAACAAGAATCCCCATACTGGGGGCTTCCCTGGTGGCGCAGTGGTTGAGAGTCCGCCTGCCGATGCAGGGGACACGGGTTCGTGCCCCAGTCCGGGGAAATCCCACATGCCGCGGAGCGACTGGGCCCGTGAGCCATGGCCGCTGAGCCTGCGCGTCCGGAGCCTGTGCTCCGCAGCGGGAGAGGCCACAACAGTGAGAGGCCCGCGTACCGCAAAAAAAAAAAAAAAAAAAAAAAAAAAGAATCCCCATACTGTTAGAGTCCAAAATACCCTATCCATTCCAACCTTTAGAATGATCTTTATCAATACTATGCACTAAGATAGAAAAGGCTAATATTTATTGAGCCAGATACTACTATAAGTGCTTTGTTTTATCTCATTTAATCAGCCCAACAATCCTTTGAAGCTACCATTATTCACATTTTATAGAAAAGGTTTAGAGAAAAAAGGGTTTCAAGATTACACAGCTGGTAAAGGGCAGGAATAGGACTTAAACCCAGGTTTATCTTGTAATTGACACTGTATGATGTGAGACTCCAGGCTGACGCCTGTCCTGATTTCTTTATTTCATTGCTACTGGGCTTAAGGTTTAATGTGATCACCATAGAGATATCTCTTCTAAGAATTTCCTGTTACAATAAGTAACTACATTGTAAGCTCCACAATGGCAAATGATGTAGCTAAATTACCCACAGCTAGTTATTCTCCTACACACTTAGCGCTGTGGGTGGCAAAAATAAGGTACTTAATACTATTGAGTAGAATTATAAGTGAGTCTTTCCAAACTAATACACTCCCAGAATTGCTACTAATACTCCTATCACAACCATGCCCACCACCCACTGCTACTGCCTACCTATATGCATGCACAGTCAGAAAAATGACTACATAAAATATTAGTAAATGCTATCACTGTAACTTTTTAATGTTCTACATTATAGCTCTCATCCTTTCATAGTTAGTGGGCTTGAACTTTGTGCAACTATGGAAAAGGTGGTCTTTCTGAATTCTGATCTTCCCAAAGCTTTGTATACTGGCTATGATAAACATGACAAGTGATATTTATCCTGTAGAATTTGTAGTATGCATGGGTGAGCAGGTTCAGCCTTTGCAAAAATACTTTGTTTATTTAGAAAGGCTGGTGATAGGTGGTTATCAACCTTCACAGTAAGGTATGTAATTTGTTAGCTTGACATTTTATCCCTATTGTTAGTAGTTTGTTTTTATAACACCTATTTAACCAATAAGCAGATATTCACCTAGCTGATTAAAAACAGAGTAAATCTGGATTAATAAGGTATCCAGAAAAGCAAGTTAAAGTTCACACCTCTCCAGCTGGACCCTAATTTATCATTGGGGTGGTACTAACTAGAGAATATGGAATTCCTCCTATCTTTATCCTGGGTAGCCTTTTACAGCTTTGACTTTTCTTCTTTCAGTATGTGATTGAACTAATTATGGGGGAATCTTTTTAAATTGGGAAAATCTATTCTTATCGATTCTTATCACCATTCTTCCCATCAAAGTAAAGAACTGTTATTTTTGTTACCTTACCTCTCTGCATTAAAAGACAGAACTCCACTTGATAAGCAGTAACCAACCCTCTAAGGTGATTAGAGATTGATTCTAATGAGGCCAGGGTCACAGAGTAAAGCCACATACATGCCAATTAGCTTTATGCATTGAAATATATTATCCCGTGACTTCCCCTTGGGTCTCTACCTAGGTCAGAATTTGTGTGCTGGAATTGGAGAATGCAATGACTCAGCAGAAACTTTCTACCCTTAGCTGAAGCAGGGGGCATTTCAAGTTCTTGGCCTCTTGCATGTTGGTTAACTTTATCTTTGTTCTATTTTTTTTTTTTTTAAGTAAAGGAGACATTTGAAGAGGTCAGGTGGTCTACTTGTGAGTTGAATAAGTATAAATTGGGAAATGTAAGAGCTGAAATACTTTGCAAATCTTAGTAAGTGTATACTGCTCAGTAAGCAGTGTAGTCTCACTGCTTCAGTAAGTATATATGTTATATAATACATGCTTATGGTACAAAATTCAAAAATTTCTGAAGGGTATACATGAAAACTGTTTAACACTTCTTTGTCCCTCAGACTCATAGTTCCCTCTGTAATTTAACAACTAAGAGATTCCTGTTTATTCTTCTAGAGAAACTTATTGTTTGAAGAAATATTTTTTTTACTGTAGTTGTCTTTTTCTCCTTATTACAAATGACTTTGTTTGAATTATTCCTGTGATAGTATTGAGAGACTGCTGCCTTCCCCAAATATTGTCAAATAATTAATCTTCATAAATTACGTGAAGATTTATGCTGAATCAAAATCAGAGTTCCTAAGGAATTCCTCATTAATTCTTTCATTCAGTCCTCAAGTCCTAATTTAGCACTTACCCTGCATCAGGTAATGTGAGTACTATATCTATATGCACCTTGAATGCCCTAGTAATCTGTGTGCTACAGATTAGTCTAATGACTTTTCCTAATGATCAAATTTCATGTAGGCGAAGCCATATAGTACAGAGCCACTTGAGTTTTTATAAGATTTTTCACCTTCAGTTGTTTCAGTTGTTAATCATATATCACAGTTTCAATGCCCTTTTCATTACTCTAATTTGACTACGTAAAGAAATATTTGACACCTATAAATATTGACACCTATACAATATTCAAAATATTATTTTATTAGCACAAAGTAAAATTAACTTATCACCTCTCTTGTACCCAGATGCTTTGTACTAGAGTTGTCTGGTTCCCTGCATATCCTCCTCATAAAAATGTCTTAATACTATCCATCAACTTTCATTAATATAAAGGGACATGCTCAGTCGTCAGAGTTGCTCAGGTTGTACACTGAACAAAGATGTCCAGCCAAGAGGACAGTCAGGACTCAAGCTCATCCCTACTCTACTTTTCACTCTTGTATCCTGCTGTACAGCTGGGTGCATTTGGAGGAGAGAGCATCTTCTTTGAAATGAACAATAGTCCACAATGCTGTGTCAGCCCAAAGGAGCATAATTAAAACTTTTAAATGGGGCAACAAAATTTTGCAGTTCCTCGCATCAAAAGGTAGAGTCTATTTCCCTAACCTTAAATCTTTGCTGGTCTTATATATTGCTTTGACCAATTTAGGAAGTGGCAGAAATGCCATTTTGTGAATTGGCCCTCAGTAGGCTTTGTGGCTTTTTACTTAGCCTTCTTGAATCACTACTCTAAGACACCATATAAAGAAACCAGTCTAGGCTATTGGGGAATGAGAGACTGCATGAAGGATGAAGCAAGGTGCCCTAGGCCACACCCAGCCCTAATTACTAGACGGGGGAGAGAGATCATCTAGAAACTTCCACCTCAGCTGGTGTGCCAGTAAATGCCTTCTCAAAAGGAAAGCCAGATAAACCAGCTGAGGAGTTTCCCAGCCAACCCACAGAATCAAGGGAAAAAATTAATTGGTGGTGTTTTAAGCCATAAGCTTTTGGGTGGTTTGTGTAACAGCAATAATTGATACAGGTGTCTTTTAAATCTTTTCATCAAGTTCAACATCCAAGGACAGAGGTAATTTTCCTAATTCTCAGAAAGGTACTATATATGCTAGCACTGATACTGTAAGTCTGAACAATGTCCAGAGAGATGAAACATATTCAGATAATATGAATAACAGCTAAAAGCATCAAAGGGACTAGTTGTTGAGTGACTGAGTCCTCCAGATAGCTTTTAGAGGGACAGTGGTCTTACCTCTATGTGAAAAGTCACCCTAATTATCTGCCTGCCAAATAAGAGGAGGTTATAAAATTACTAAGTCATTATACGGAATACTTCGGGGCGGGGTACACACTAATGGCATTGAGTAAGAGAAATGCTGCCAAAATATGTATCAGACATTTACTCTTGGACCTGGACAAGACCCTTTTGGATCTTTGTGATTTGGCTTCTGTCCAAAGTTCTTTTGATTCAAAAAGAGTAGTATGCTATTCTGCTTGTATCTCTAATGTTATAAGCCAACAATGAAAATTACCTTTTTGTATGGCCAAGAAAATTCCACAGTGTTTCTGAATGTAAATAGCATGAACATGTTCAAGGGGAAATTCACATAGGCTTAGTACAGTTATTAGAGCAGTGACTTTACTGTTAACCTGTACAGCTTGTGTGTGAAAGTAGTATATCAAATCTCCTTTCTATTTCTTTGGTTTTAATGTGACAAAACATAATAATTTTACCTTTTAGCTGCCTGTAAAATATTGCTATCTCTAAGTGCAAAAAGTAAAACAGGTTTATTAGTAAGTTACAGATTATGTGCTTATGACTGTTGTGTGTGATTTGATATTTTGCTGTTTATGAATGTCTAAGCTGTTAGCTTTTAAAAATATTTTAAATTATTATATTCTGAGAAGTGATACTAAACAAAGGAAGTACAGATAAAACTGAATAAATGAAATATTTGAGACAAAAGGGAATACAAATGGTTGTAGAGAATGTTAACTTGAGTAACATTTTTTAGAAAATCTCAATTTTGTTAAAATAAATATTTTACTGAATCTTATTGAATTTCCATCCCCAAATGAACTGGGAATGCTGAATTATTATTTTGGTTGACAACACATAAATGTAAAAATGAGAGGCTCTTGATACATTTAGTTTCCTTTCTCAAAATAAAAATAAGCTTATCACATATACATGAGATTAAAGACATGTAAGAAGCTTCCTGGAAGCTCAATAAAATGGCAAAATAGAGTAATATCCTCATAGAAGTATCTAGTCTGACTTGGGGGAAGAAAAATATACAGCTATTATCAATAATACTGAATTACCAAAATAAAGGGTCCTTACCTAGTTTGGACTTTAGACTTTTATGTTTACTTTGGATGAAAACAAGGTTCAGAATCACAATTTTTTTAAGTTTTAAAGTCATCTCAGCAATAACAGCATAAAAGTCCCATGCTCTTCATAAAAGGCTTCCTGTGCTAGGTTTAGAATTTTATACTTGTCTTTCTGTAGTGTATACTCAAGGTGTTAGGGTCAGAATATAACCAACAAAATATAAATTCTATTTGTTCCTTTTGATAGTCAAAATGCCACTACCTAAACATAGTTGTGTGGTAGTTTTGTGTTTGTTTTCCTGGCTGTGGCATGTTTGAGCACACAGAAAAGTATTTCAGTTCTTTTTTTGACATGTTATTGACATATAACATTGTATTAGTTTCAGGTGTACAACAGGACTTGATATTTATATATATATTGTTAAGTGAGTGCCACAGTAAGTCTAGTTACCATCCATCACCACTCACAGTTAAATATTTTTTCTTATGAGAATTTTAAGATTTACTCTATCAGTAACTTTATTATACAATACAGTGTTAAGTATACTCCTCATGCTATACATTACATCTCCAGGACTTATTTATAACTGTAAGACTGTGCTTATTTTTCTACCACGTTCAACTCCCCAACCCCCAACAGCAGTCCCAGCAGGCCACCAATGTATCCTCTGTATGAGTTCTTTTTTAAAAAGTTCCACATATAAGTGAGATCTTACAATATGTATCTTTCTGATTTGTTTCACCTAGCATAATGCCCTCAAGGGTCATCTGTATTGTTGCAAATGGCAGGATTTCCTTCTTTTATGGCTAAATAATATTCCATTATACATCACCATATTCACCCGTCACTGGACACTTAGGTTGCTTTCATGTCTTGGTTATTGTAAATAAAGCTGCAGTGAGTGGGAGAGTGTCGATATCTTTTCCACTTAGTACTTTTGTTTCCTTCAGAAAAATACCCAGAAGTGGATAAATGGATCTTGGCTAGTTGTATTTTCAGTTTTGTTTTGTTTTATGAAACCTCCTTTCAGTTTTCCACAGTGGCTGTACCAACTTACATTCCCACAACAGTACACAAGAGTTCCCTTTTCTCCATATCCTCACCAACATTTATTTGTTGTCTTTTTGATAATAACCATTCTGAAATGTGTGAGGCAGTATCTCATTTGCAGTCTTGATTTGCATTTCCCTGATTACTGATGTTGAGCATTTTTTATGTACCTGTTGGCCATCTGAATGTCATCTTTGGAAAAATGTCTCATCTTTTGAAAAATGGTTCATATGCTCTGCCCCTTTTAAAATTTTATTGAATTTTTGCCATTGAGTTTTATGAGTTCTTTATATACTTGAGGTATTAAACCCTTAGTAGATGTGATTTGCAAATATTCAAAGGGTTACCTTTTCATTTTTTTTTTTTTTTTTAGCTGTGCAAAAGCTTCTCTAGTTTGATGTAGTCCCACTTGTGTTTTTTGGGTTTGTTTTTGTTTGGTTTTTTGCTTTTAGTGTCAAATCCAAAAATTCATCAGCAAGGCCAATGTCAAGGATCTTACTGTTTGTTTTCTTCTAGGAGTTTTATGGTTTCAGGTCTTACACAGAAATTAACTCAAAATGAGTTAAAGACTTGAATGTATGGTGTAAGATAGTGATCTAGTTTCATTCTTTTGCATGTGGCCGTCTGGTTTTCCCAACACCACTTATTAAAGATATCGTCCTTTCCCTGTTGTATATTCTTGGCTTATTTGTTGTACATTAATTGACCTGATGTGTGGATTTATTTCTAGGCTCTCCATTCTGTTCCATTGATCTATGTGTCTTTATTTATTTATTTATTTATTTATTTTTGCGGTACGCGGTCCTCTCACTGCCGTGGCCTCTCCCGTTGCGGAGCACAGGCTCCGGACGCGCAGGCTCAGTGGCCATGGCCCACGGGCCCAGCCGCTCCGCGGCATGTGGGATCTTCCTGGACCGGGGCACGAACCCGTGTCCCCTGCATTGGCAGGTGAACTCCCAACCACTGTGCCACCAGGGAAGCCCAGAATTAATATTCTTTAAATGTTTGGTAGAATCATCAGTGAAGCCATCTGGTCCTGGACTTTTGTTGGGAGGTTTTTGATTGCTGATTCAATCTACTTACTAGCAATAGGTCTGTTTCAAATGTTTTGTTTCTTCGTGATTCAATCTTGGTAGGTTTTATGTTACTCGGGATTTATCAGTTTCTTCTAGGTTGTCCAGTTACTTGGTCTTATAGTTGTTCCTAACAGTCTCTTATGATCCTTTGTATTTCTGTGGTATCAATTGTAATATTTTCTCTTTTATTTCTGATTTTGAGTCCTTTTTGTCTTGGTGAATCTAGTTGTAGTTTGGTCTATTGTTTATCCTTTTGAAGAATCAGCTCTTAGTTTCATCTTTTCTACTGTAATTTTAGTCTCTTTATTTCCTCTCTGATCTTTATTTCCTTATAACTTTAGGCTTCTTTTTTTCTCTCTCTAGTTCCTTGAAGTGTAAAGTTAGGTTGTTTGAAATTTCTTGTCTCTTGATATAGGCATCTATTGCTATGAACTTCCCTTTTAGAACTGCTTTTGTTGCATCCCATGTTTTGGTATGTTGAATTCCAGTTCATTTGCTTAGGTATTTTTAATTTCTTTTTTGATTTCTTCTTCAACTCACTGGTTGTTCAGTAGCATATTTAGTCTCCATATATTTGTGAATTTTCCAGTTCTCTCCTGTAGTTGATTTTTAGTCTCATACCACTGTGATTGGAAAATATCTTGATAAATTTAAGAAGATTGAAATCATATCAAGACTTATTTGTGGTCTAACATATGATCTATCATGGAGAATATTCCATGTGCACTTGAGAAGAATGTGTATTCTGTTGCTTTTGGCTCAGATGTTCTGTATATATCTGTTAAAATCATAATTTAAAATGACATTTAAGGCCAATGTTTCCTTTTGATTTTCTGTCTGGATGGTCTTTCCATTGAGGTAAGTGAGGGTAATTATTAAAGTCTGCAATTGTTATTGTATTGTCATTTTATCCCTTTTATTATGCTAATATTGGTTTTATATATTTAGGTGTTCCTATGTTGGGTGCATAAATATTAGCATGTAATATCATCTTACTGGATTGACCCCTTTATCACTATGTAATGCCCTTCTTTGTCTCTTATTACAGTCTTTGTTTTAAAGTCAGTTTTGTCAGATATAAGGATAGCTACTCCATCTTTTAGTTTTCCTTTGTGTGGAATCATTTTTCAGTCTTTCACTTTCAATCTGTGTATCATTACATCTTAAGTTAGTCTCTGTCGACAGCATATAGGTGGGACCTGTTTTTTATCCATTCACCCACTCTCTATTTTGATTGGAGAATATAGTACATTTACATTTAAAGTAACTATTAAGTATGTACATATTGCCACCTTGTTCATTGTTTTCTGATGTCTTGTAATTCCTTTGTTCCTTTCATATTATCTTGCTCTCTTCTGTGATGGTGATTTTTTTTTGTAGTAATATGCCGAGATTCTTTTATCTTTTGTGTGTCTACTATAGGTTTTGCTTTGTGTTTAACATGAATCTTACACATAAAGCAACCTGTATTTATAATAGTATATTTTAGGTTGATAACAATTTAAGTTTGAATACATTCTAAAACTCTCTTTATTGCTCTCTCCCTCGCATTGTTTTTGATGTCACAATTTACATTTTGTACATACATTAAATTATTGTAGCTCTAGTTATTTTTACTACTTCTGTCTTTTAACCTTCATGCTAGTTTTAGAAGTGATTATTAACACCTTTTTACAGCACTGTAGTATTCTCAATTTTACTACATTTATATTTACCAGTGAGGTTTTTTTGTCACTAAGTAGCACCCTTTCTTTCTACCTTAAGTTTCCTTAACATCTATTATAAGCCTGGTCTAGTGGTGATAAATCCCTTTAGCTTCAGCTTGTCTGGAAAACCCCTTATCTCTCATTCAAT
The DNA here is from genome assembly GCF_949752795.1 of Hyperoodon ampullatus. Classification (NCBI taxonomy): domain Eukaryota; kingdom Metazoa; phylum Chordata; class Mammalia; order Artiodactyla; family Ziphiidae; genus Hyperoodon; species Hyperoodon ampullatus. The sequence goes on along the minus strand of NC_136929.1, from coordinate 19,028,482 downwards.
TCTAAAGGATAACTTTTCCAGGTAGAGTATTCTTGGTTGGCAGTTTCTTTCAGCATTTTGAATATATCATGCTGCTCCCTTCCTACCTGCAAAGTTTCTGCTGAAAAATATGATAGACTTATTGGGGTTCCCTTGTACATAACAAATTGTTTCTCTTGCTGCTTTTAAGATTCTCTTTAATTTTTGACAGTTTAATTATAATGTATCTTGGTGTGGTTCTCTTTGGACTTATCTAGAAATCTCTGGGTTTCTTGGAACTGCATTTCTTTCCTTTCCAAGGTTAGGAAAGTTTTCAGATGTTATTTCTTCAAGTAAGTTTCCTGCCTCTTTCTTCTCCTTCTGGGACCCCTATAATGTGAATGTTAGTTTGCTTGACGTGGTCCCATACATTTCTTATGCTATCTTCACTTTTTTGTTTTTTCTTTTTGCTGCTCTGATTGGATGAGTTCCACCGCCCTGTCTTTGTGTTCATTGATTTCTCTCTTCTGCTGTATCTAATCTTTTTTCAACCCCTCTATTGTATTTTTCAGTTTAGTTACTGTGTTTTTCAGCTCTGGGACTTCTACCTGGTATCTTCTTATATTTTGTCTCCTTGAAATTCTCACTTTGTTTATCCATTCTTCTCCTGAGTTTGGTGAGCACTTCTATGACTCTTGTTTTGAACTCTTTATCAGGTAAATTACTTATCTCCATTTCATTGAGGTCTTTTTCTGAGGTTTTATATCTTGTTCTTCAATTTGGAACATATTCCTCTGTTTATTCATTTTGCTTTACTCTCTGTCAGTTTATATGAGTTAGGTAAAATAACCACCACTCCCAGTCTTGAAGGAGTGGCCTAATGTAGGAGATGAAACTTACTGTTCAACCCCGTCCTAGCTCTTGATTGTCTCTCAGACCTTTTTGATTACCCAAGCAGCCTACATTATTTATTAGTGGCTTCCGGTAGTCCAGCATGTGCCAAGGCCTGTCACTGTCCTAAAAGGGATGGCCTCAGTCTCGATTCAGGCTGATTAGAAGCCAGACACTCAGGCAGCAGCTCTTAAAGTATGCAAATATACTTCTTTCAGGGGAAGACTGGGAGATGGCATTTCTGTCTGTTGCCTTTGCACTGAGTCCTGGTATAACAGTTGAGAACTGTTGTTTTTGTTGCTACCATCCTGTTGAACTTGTGAACACACACCCAGCTTATGACAGCCAGCAGAGCCGGACTATCAGTAGATGTGTCCTGTGGCTGGCAGCCACAAAAGCCAGGCTGCCTGATGTGTACACATGCTCCTTTCTCAGATACCAACCTGCAGCAGAGCAGAGAGAAAACACAAATATGGTGTGCACCAGCCTCTACAATCTCTAGAGGGGGCTGTAGTCAGTCCTTAGATACATGCTTAATTAGAAGCCTACCGCTCGGGCCATAGCTATGAAAGTAAGCTAACAGGCTTCTTTAACACACTGGGGTGCACTTCATTACCCTGTCTGCGTACTGTGCCCTGTGGGTTGGTAGTCAGTTAAGAACTGTTCCTCCATTTATTACAGTCCTATAAGGACGCACAAATGTAAGCCCCACTTGCTACCAGGCAATCAAAGGGTGTCCATAGAGGAAATTGTTCCATACGTAGCTATAGATTTGGTGTATCTGTGGGAAGAGGTGACTTCAGAATCCTCCTGTGTCACTATCTTGAACTGGAACCACCTCTGATAAAAGTCAGTGATATGATATCACTACAGTTATCACCTCTTACTTAATACCAACAGTGGCATCCCTATTGCCATTGGACTAGTGAGTCATCTAGTGACATTGCCCCATATTAGGTCCATATAGGGAAAAAATATATATCACGCTTGGATTTCCCAGAAACTATAAGCCTGAGGAAAAGTTTTATTTGCTTCTAATTTATTACTCAGTGCGACTGCAGAAAGCAAGCATGTAAAAGGGAGACTGAGGCAGGGTAGGAGGAGAAGCCAATCTGATGGGTTGTTACTTAAGTGGCCACTGTTTGATATCAAGCATGACTGATTGCTTGGTATCACCAGATTGTCTTGTGAGAAGACAAACTATCCTGAGAAGTAGCTGTTTATCTGGAGAAGGAAGGAAGAAAAGTGTAATTCCCTTGCACTTTCTAGTTGTACATGCAGGCAAGTCTTGCTTTGTCTCAAAACAACAGTAACTAGGGTAGGAAGCAAGGGTGCATAGTTGAGACATGAAGAAAAGCATTGTTAGGTAATCGGCTGTAAATGCACTGTTAGTGATTGCAGAAGCTACCAAGTCCACAAACAGGCAAAGTCCCTGGAAAGAGATTACCTCTGATTAATTGGTACATACAACTTCAGATACTTTATCATTTGCAACTACCCTAATCACACTTTGAAGATAAGAAAACTGAGCCTCAAAGTTTCCCCAGGACAACTAGGAAGTAACAGATAGGATTTATATCCAGGTCTGTCTGATTCTGGTGTACATGCTTGCCCCCTTGCTTCTACATATCAGCATACATCTCTTATGTGTATGCATTGCTGATTTCTACTCTGGGTTATAACAGTATATGTCCTGCAGACTGGCTGATGTCCCACTGGATAGCTATCTGATGTATCAGTGTTCATTCTCTGAATGTTACTGACATTTCCCCCCAAATATCATTTATGTAGTATTTCCCTTTGAATGTATAATAAAACCTTCCATACAATGGCTGATCCAGGAATCTAAGGCCTATACATGGCTCTTTCCTCATCTTCTGAAATATAATCAGTGACACGTAGAAAATACTAATATTTAAAAGCACTTCCTACATGCTTGGGACTGCCCTTAATTATATGCATTCATCAACTTTAAGGTTTACAGCAAAATAATTAGTCACTATTTCTTTCCCATTATTCAGGTAAAGAAACAAGGCAACTTGCCTATTCCCTCATAGCTAGAACATGGTAAACGTCAGATAAAAACACAGGCACTAAGATTCCATCTCTTAGAGACTAATCACTGTGTTAATTTGAAAAATCTTTTGATTCTGCTAAATGTTCTTGAATCCATCCTCTTTAATCCATGCTCACTGTCAACAACCCAGTCCAAGTCACCATCTTCCTAGACTTTTACAGCAGCTCTTAACTAATGCCCATTACCCAATATTACTCCTTTCCAGTACATTCTCTACATCACAACCAACATCGTTTAAAACGTAAATGTGATTTTGTCTCTTCCTAGAGAAAATCATTCAAAAGCCTTCTAATGCCCTTAAAATGAGACTGAATTACATTAATACAGTTCACAATGGACTTAGCATTCTGGGCCTGGCTCATATACCTCTCCATCATCCCTCCAGAATTTAAATCTTCAATCTAAATGAGAGCTGTGCTCAAATAGTTTCTGTTCTCAAAGATACCACTCTCTCTCATGACAGTGCTATGCTCTTCATATGCAACTTTTCCATCCCAACACTCTCATGTACATATTTTTGTGGTTTGTTCCACTGATTTTTACTTTTCAAACTTTATCAGAAAAGACTGATCCTTTAAAGTGTATCCCCCTGATTTAAAGACTCTTCAGTTCCTTATATCCCCATCATTATATTAGTAACTCCAGCTTTATGATTGGTAAGTGTTAGTGTTCCCTGTTAGACTCTAAGCCATCTGAGGTCAGAGGCCATGTCTACCTTGTTGGATACCCCTCATTGTTAGCACAGCACCAAGTACAGGAAAGTCTACCCTTCCCCCCACCCCACCCCACCCCCACACACAACACGTGCAGATATCCACAAATACCTGTATATGCACCCACATGCATGCACAAACACACAAGGGTGTGTTTGATTGAAAAACTTCTAGAGCATGGTTTAGTCATAGATCAAACACTCAACTAAGAGATAAACAGGGACAAACCTTAATTGGATATTACAGTTAATGAGACACTTTCTCACACAGACATGAGAAAATCAGCTTAATAAACGTTGCTCCTAATTTTTAAAAACTGTGCTCAAAATCTTGTTGCCTGAAGATTGATTCTCTATCTGTATTCAGGATCCTTCCAGATCCTTCTGATGGCAAACACAGCATTGGGTTTATTCTCTTCCAATTTACCTCCTGTAAATTCCCCTATGTTGACATGTACTAAAGTAAATACGTCCTACTGAACTTCTATGTGCTACAGTTTAAATAATCTAAAGTAGCTTTTCTTAAAGGACTGCATTTACTGCATTTTAAACATTAATATCTTAGATGCCGAATCCAGTAGAAATTTTAAGATACAACTTTTTCATTTAGCATTGGAAAGTGATTTTTTTCTTATAGCATCTAAATGGAACTGTTTAGAGCATACTAAAGAAAGTATAAAGATGTATGAAATAAAGCAATTTTCACATATTAAAAATGAGAACATGGGCTTCCCTGGTGGCGCAGTGGTTGGGAGTCCGCCTGCCGATGCAGAGGACACGGGTTCGTGCCCCGGTCTGGGAGGATCCCACATGCCACGGAGCGGCTGGGCCCATGAGCCATGGCCGCTGAGCCTGCGTGTCCGGAGCCTGTGCTCCACAATGGGAGAGGCCACAACAATGAGAGGCCCATGTACCGCAAAAGAAAAAAAAAAAAGAGAACACTTTGAAGTAAACAGTTATCTCAGTATTGTGTCACCAAATATTTTAATGGGATTCCATTGGGATAAATTCTAAATATTGTAATCAGAGAACGAAATAGATGCTTTAATTAAAAGTCAATATCTAAAAATCCTGTTCCAATACAGGTAATATTAAGAATGCAACTTCCCCTTCAATCTACATAGAACAAAATAACAAATCCATTCCACAAAATTTTGGGTCTGTTTATGCATTCAATATAGCATACTGTGATTTCTTGGTAAAAATAACATCTCTTAAAACAGTGATATTTTTTTGAATTTTGACAACATGTATAATTTAGTGTATATCTTAAATAAAAATTAGTGGTAGTGATTTATTTTAAGAAATGGCAATTTAAATACATCTAGAAAATAATTCAAAGTATTTAAATATGAGCAGAAAAGTGTTATTCTTAACTCTGAAAATAAAGTCTCTAGCTGTAAGAGAGAAACAAAAATAGCTTTTGAATGCAACCATTAAAACATTTTATAAAACTTATTTCCCTTTTCCACCCCATCTCTAACCATGTCCTGAAACTTGACTATAACAACTTTGCTGTTTTCCTTGCCACAAATCGTCTCCCTCACATCCCTTCTAGTCACCACTTGTGTCCCGTCTAAGAAAGCAACCCTGACCATATCATTCCACATGTTTAAACTAGTTCATAATTCCCATTTGGTTACACTAGAATGTTCAAACTTTTTAATATGGCGTGAAAGGTCTTCATGAACTTCTTACTTTCTTCTAATATAACCTGTCAGGAACTCTACACTACCTTGGTAAAAGTGGGATAGCCCAGCATTGGTGAATCCTGGGGCTCTATTTCACCCAGGGTCATGGCCAGAGCTTTCTGTTTAGCTCTTGGTCACAAGAAGACTACAGCATCTCTAGTCATCATGTTCTTTCATGACACCATCCAAAGGAAGAACATATGGTTTATCTTTGTGTCTGTCTCCTTACCCAGGGGAAACCTTTCATGGAAGCCACATCCTCTACCCTCCCAGAAGAATTGCCCTTCAGTTTCATTGGCTAGGACAGGGTTATATACCCACTTCTAACTAATTACCAGAAGTAAGTAGTTTAAACACTAGTGCTTCGATCAGTTTCGACTAATTGTGATTCATTCCCTGGAGCACTAGAGAAACCTACCTCTCCTGAATATATTGCCACCTGAACAAAATTGGGGTTGAATTTATTTGACAATAATGGAACAGTGGATACAAATAATTGTGTTTCCCAAATCTTCTTTTCAAAAGTTCTAAAAGTTTGGCAACAGGTTCATCTGTCCTAGGAACTCTCCTCTTTACTGAGTTTATCTCTCATCTTCCATTCCTTCACATCTCCAACATCCAGTGTCTTATTTTATTCTTCCTATTGTCTTATACATTTACATATCTAAAACAAACACGGAGGTCTTCAATTACTTATCACTACTCGATTTTGAACAAGCACGTCTAAGGTACAAACTCTTTCTAGTGAACCAGAGAAGAGAATATTATGAATCTAGAGTTTTACCCCAGTCCCATTTATAGTCTTTAAAGCCCTGAACTTCTTTTAGGTCACTATCAAAACCATACTTCTGTCACATCAAGGTTTGACGCCTGCTCCTCCTATGCTTTTTTCTCCATCCCACTTCTACTGCTGCATCGGTAGCTGCGAGATCATGTCAAACAAGCCCTCCCTGACTTCACTTGTATTCGGTCTCCCTATTCCCTGCTTTCAAAATATACTGGATGTATTTTTGTCATCACTGTCAAAGTGTCCTTTATAAAATCAGAAACTACATGTACTGTTTTATGCATTTTCAAAATGTAATTAATGCGTGAATTTTGACATATTAAGATACACGTTAGCTCACACTCTCTTGACTGCACAATGTAACCAAAAACATCTCTTACTTTTTGTTGTAAGAATTTTAAGTTGATATGTAGTATCTAAACACAATATAATACCAGTACTTGCTAATGCTAAAAACAGTGATTTGAAATGACTTTAAATTATTCATGAGTCTCTCCCATTAAGAACATAATTAATTAATTATATTCATTATTTTTATGGTAGTTGTACCAGGTTATTGCAACCTTAACACTTTAGGCAAGCTGTTGTAAGCACCTATTGTTCATTAATGGCTATTACTAGAATTTCTTACCCGATATAGCAGAATTCCTCCTTTCACTATTCCATTTTTCAGGAGTCTTATTATCCTGTTACATTTCAGAAAAAGATATTACACTAAATATAGTAACATTGGTAAAAGTAGCCAAACATTATACTACGTAATATAAAATAACATGCGTATGTGTTTGGGTATATTGTCAGCACATTTTATACATGCATACGTATATACCATACACATAGGTATTATCCACATTTTAGAGATGGAAAATGAGGCAAATTACCCAAAGCCATACAGCAAGTTAGTGGTTTAATCAGGATTCAAACCAAGGCATTCTGTCTTTAGAGGATAGTAAATGCCTCAAGAATTAATGTATATATATTATTATATGTAATAATATATTCAGTTCCCGAGAAACAGAAATAGTGTGTTTCACCCCAGAATAAAGCAAGAATGGGAAACTTAGAAGGTAAGAGGTATTTCTTTGTTGATCTTTCATGGTGCTTGATGAAAGCAGTTTATTAATGTCACTTCCAAATCCATACGCCTTCAGTGATGCCACATTACCTGAGGTTAAAATCCAAATTGTTACAGGGCATTCAAGACAACGAGTAACATGACCTTACCCAACTTTCTCAGAATATCTATAGTTGTCTTAGTTAGGGTAATCTCTCCTACTTGTGAACTACTATAGTGTTTTCTACTTAAACCACTTAATTGACAATTAATACAATGGTTTTTCATATTTCTTTTCCAGTTTTTAATATATATTTTACTAACTTTTCACTTTTATTTATTACTTAATAAAAAAGATTGTATAATCCTTGGGTTCAGGGAATATAGAGTGATTGTGAAAATTTAAGATTACTAACAAAATTACATTGACAGCATTTTGCTTATTTTACATTTTGTTATGCTTTAAAAATGTATCAGATTTTAAAGGTGTCTGAAAAAATTTATTGGACACTTGTCTTTTGCTACAGACTATGCTATTTACCTTTTTTATGTTACTTAATCCAAACTTCCTCCCTATGAGTTTACTGCTGGAAACTAGTACCTGGAAGAGGGGTTGTGAAAAGGCAGGAAATCAATTGAGTATGTACATGTGTGAATGATGAATAACCTGTACATAAAGCAGCATCATTTATCAGATTGAGTCCACACACAAAGTAGGATCATTTTTTAGAACTAATAAAGTATAAGTCAATGTATGATGTGAAGAATACAGGCCAATAGAATATTTATCATTATTGATGTGAAGAATACAGGCCAGTAGAATATTTATCATTATTACTACCATTATATTCAAATGAATAATTTAAAGCAATATTTAGTGTCAATATTACAGACACTCTAAGTACTATACATGTATTGTCATTTAATACTCTCAGAAGTCACAGATAAGTACCATTTCCTCAATTTTCGAGGCGAAAAACCTAAGACAACTAAATTGCTGAAGGTTAAAAAGCTGCAAAACGGTAAGGACAAGAATTACAATATTAAATGAGGTGTTTTTTTTATACATACCCAGAAGTATTCAATACCTTCCCATACTGCCTTTTATCAGATTAGGTTATAGCCTGTAAAAGAAGGCACAAGAGAAGAAAAATGACAAAAAGACTGCATGACTTACATGTGTGCTAAATGTTACACTATCAGTTTAACCAAGAGGCATGGTCTACTTCTTACCACCAAAAAGTGATTATAAAATTTAACAATGGGGGATTTAAAAAAATCTGAAGAGGGAATAGGCTTGGGTGTGTATATAATCACCCGTGCAAGATTATATGTGAGATTATAAGTATAGCTGTATAGTTTATTAGATTTAGCCGTGTCATAGCATATCAACTCACCCACTAGAATGTAGCCACTATGTGGGCATATGTTTCATGTGTTTCATTCAATATTGTAGCTGCATTGTTTAGGTGCTTGGAACATGGTAGATATGCAGAAAGTGAGCATTGAATGAATGAGTTTACCGTGTGTTTTTTCTACTACCTGCCTTAGAGTCCCACAGAACAGGATGATGCAAGGTGGTGTACTATACTGATTCAAACAGTGCATTTCACACAGTACTGCACTGATTTAGTCTCACTTAAATCATAGAAAATATGACAGACAAAATATATATAGTAGTATAGATTATTAAAATGAAGAGTACAAAGGCTAAGAGTCTATATAAAAGTCTTAAATTCCTGAAGGCCAGGAAATTTAAATTTAGGGAAGAATGTGCAAGTGTTTTTCCTTTTCAAGAAGTGAATAAGATAAAATAGAAAATTTCAGCTGTGACTGGTCATTGCTCAACTAATGCCTAGAACATGGATACTATTGGCTGGGTCTTTTTTCAATACTTATGGACTCATTAACAAATTAAAGCATGCTTGTCCTGCAGACCTGTGAGTCTGTCATGCTACATGGCCTACCAATAACCAATACAAATACTACTTTTTATTGAGTGCTGTCTTCAAGCACTCAATCACGCTATATTGATTTGTACATATAATCACATTTGATCTTCAAAACAGAAGAAAATTGGAAAATATCATTAGTATCATTTTACAAATGAAGAAATCAGGGTTTAAAAATCCAAGTCTGACTCCAGAGCCCAGGTTTTAAGTCGGTGCATCTCAAACTACTTTTTTTCAAGTGTTACTGAGATATAGTTGCCATACAGCACCATAAGTTTGAGGTATGAGGCAGAATGATTTGAATTACATATACTGTGAAATGATTACCATAATATAAACATCCATCATGTCACAGATAGAAAGAAAAGTGTATTTCTGTGTGATGGGAACTCTTTGGACTTACTCTCAACTTTCAGATATACCACATAGCAGTGTTTAACTGTAGTCATGTTGTACATTACATCCCAAGTATTTATAATTGTAAGTTTGTACCTTTTGACAACCTTCATCCAGTCCCCCCTCCCACTCTCACTTCTGGTAACCACAAATCTGATAGTTTTCTGAGTTTGCTTTTTTTAAAAAAAATTCTACATATAAGTGATAAACAGTATTTGTCATTGTCTGACTTTGTTCACTTAGCATAATGCCCTCAAGGTCCATCCATGTGGTTGCAAATGGCAGAATTTCTACTTTTTATGGCTGAAAAATATTCCATTTTATATATATATATATATATATATATATATATATATATATATATATATATATATATATATATCTCACAACTTTATCCAATCATCCATCAATGGGCACTTAAGTTTCCGTATCTTGGCGGTTATAAATAATGCTGCTAAAGTGCTTCACTGGTGGCGCAGTGGTTGAGAGTCCGCCTGCCAATGCAGGGGACATGGGTTTGTGCCCCGGTCGGGGAAGATCCCACATGCCGCGGAGTGGCTGGGCCCGTGAGCCATGGCCACTGAGCCTTCGCGTCCAGAGCCTGTGCTCTGCAATGGGAGAGGCCACAACAGTGAGAGGCCCGCATACCGCAAAAAAAAAAAAAAAATAATAATAATAATAATAATGCTATGAACATGGCGGTGCAGATATCTTCTGAGTTAGTGTTTTCATTTCCTTTGGATATAGTCTCAAAAGTGGAATTGTTGGATCATATGGTAGTTCTGTGTTTTGATTATTATAGCTTTATAATAGAGTTTGAAATCAAAGTGTAATGGCTCCCATTTTGTTTTTTCTGGAGCTTGCTTTGGCTATTCGGGGTCTTTTATGGTTCCATATAAATTTTAGGATTGTTTTTTCTACTTCTGTTTTAAAAAAGCCATTGGAATCTTGATAAGGATTACATTGAATCTATAGATGGCTTTGGATAGTATGGACATTTTAACAATATTCTTCCAGTCTATGGACACCAGATACCTTTTTATCAGTATTTATGTCCTCAATTTCTTTCAGTGTCTTGTAGTTTTCAATGTAGAGATCTTTCTCCTCCTTGGTTAAATTTATCCCTAAATATTTTATTGTTTTGATGCTATTGTAAATGGAATAGTTTTCTTTATTTCTTTTCCCAATAGCTCCTTAGTACATAGAAGCACTACTGATCTTTGTATGTTAGTTTTGTATCTTGCAACTTTGTTGAACTTGTTGATTAGATCTAACAGGTTTTTTGGTGTCCTTAGGATTTTCTGCATGTAAGATCGTCTGCAAATACAGCTAATTTTACTTCTTTCTTACCAGTTTTGAAGACTTTTATTTCTTTTTTGCCTGATTGCCTGATTACTTCCAGTCCTATATTGAATAGAAGTAGTGAGAGTGTCATGTTCCTGATATTAGAGGAAAAGATTTCAACATTTCACTGTTGAGTTTGATGTCTGTGCTTCTCAAGCTTTAATGCATGTACAAATCACCTAAATGTTTTGGAAAACCCAGGTATGGGGTGGTACCTCAGGCATTGAATTTTATCAATCTCCCAGGCAATGCTGCTGCTGCTGGCCATGGACCATATTTCTAGCAGTAAGGCTATAAAACACTATATCATTCTGCATCCAAGAATTTTATGATAGGTGGTTGGGTGGATGGGTGTGTATTTCATAATACTTATTTGCAATAAATTGAAATATAAGTGTTCCAAGAAAACCTTAGTCAAATTAAAATAGAATTAAGCAGACTGTCATCAATTACCAGTTTGAGGTATATAGCAGAATACCTCTGTCCCATATCATTAACACTGATGTCAATGTCATAAATTACAAACACATACCATTCTTTCAAGGTAAGAAACAACCTATGAAGCCTCTGTATATCTTTAAATAGAAGTTTTTGATATTTTTAAGCAACATCAAAACTTTACATGCTTATTTGATATCAATAAAATAATGCAATTTTAAACTAGATCATGAAATAACATCTCTTTGCTCGTGTTCCCACCTGCTTTCTTCCCTGGCCAATTTATTTACATTTTTGTTCATTTGTATACATAACTGAGAATTATTCATTAAGAGAATTTCTAACGTAACAGCAAATAATTCTTAAATGTTGGCATTGTGAAGTTTTTGCTCCCATCCAACATTTTCTTGATGAATTTAGGTACATACCTTCCATGACGGTTACACATTTTATCAGTGTGTGAAAGAGAACTGTTTCTGAGCTAAGAAAACAAATATGCCAACAACTTGGATAACTGGAGAAGCATTGTTTTAAAATTAACTCAAATTGTCTAAGTAAAACTTTGATTCTTATTTCCCAAGACTGAAAATAAACAGAAATAAAATCCCCAATGACATTATGTTTCTTATAAATTGAAAAACAAATAGGTGATTAAGAAATGAGGAAGCATCATAACAGTGAAGAAACAATAAAGAATCATGCTAATCCACAATTCAAGCAATGCGTGTCATTTCTGATTTTAAAGGACATTTTGCTTTACTTCCTCAAAATATCTTGTTTCTTTTGAAATATCACATTTTAACCATATTCTTACTAATTGAATTTTTACTCAGTAGATCTTCATATATACTCCTATTACAACTCATAACACTGCTTATCATGGGGATAAACATATTTTTTTTCTGGAGAATATACTAAGTATGTCTGTATCCCCAAGTTAAGATTGATATTAAATGTTAAAACAGCAAGCGCATTATGTTAAATGATGGGTTTATTTTCTCTACTGGGATATCACAAACTATTTTTATTTTATCTAAAAGGTCACTTTTTTCAACTAACTTATATTTGCTAACTATTGAATAAGGCTAAAGAATGATTCTGGATTAAAAAAATTTTAAATCTGAAGCAAAAGAATATATGAATAATATCCATAAAATATGAAAAGATGAGGCCATTCATTTGACTATAATTAAAGAATTTTTAAACAGACTAACATCCTCTTTTTTAAAAAAAGCAAAAAGAAAGAATTAAACTTTTTAATACCTGCTAAGACAACAAATCAGAAGTGTAGGTGGTAGAGGTGAGAGCGGGGAGTCTACTTCATGCATATTAGTGAGAAAGTAAGCCCAGCACCTCTGAATCACTTGCATAATGTTCAAGCATAAATTCTTTTTTAATAATTCTGAATAGCAGACCAATACTCATAAGCAAATAGCAAATGGCTCTTGTTTCCAGGCTCTGTTCTACAAATGTTAGACTGTTAAAAGCAGATCATGCAGGTTAGAATCAGACAGATAAAGCTTTTCTTGGCAATTTTAGCTGACTTAATCTGTCTTATTTTTATTGCTAATATAGACAATGATACCAACCTGAAAAGGATCACTGAAAATTGTAGTAGTACATACTAATCCTAAACAAAATAACACCTCAAAAAGAATGATATTCTAAACAAGTAAACAGGTTCAATAGTTATTTAAAACATTTATGATTATAAAAAATGGACCTTGGCAAATTATCCTAATCTTTCACTCAGGGTGAGCTGACAAAAGCTCATTAGGCTTTCAGGAGGGTCACTGAAAGGTGCTGTTCTGAATCTCATGTGTTTTTAATGTTGGCAATTGGACCACAAAACCTCGAAGAAAACTTCAAGAATTCTGTATTTGCATACTTTCCAGTTCATAGATTGGAAGTTATGAAACTGGCATTTGACCCTTTTCAGCCTAAAATAAATGACAATTTCTTAGGATGACTCTTATATTAAGTTGAATCCTATGTCTATTCCTTGGGGCCTTTGAAAGGCCTGAGGAGATATAGCTGTCCATGAACTAAAGTACCTTCCCAATAGATAGACCATTCATTTTAGATAAACAAGAAAGGACACAGAGAATTCTGGAATGGAGAAGATTAGACCTACAGGGCAAAAAGGATCACATTCTCAAAGCCTCTCACCCAGACCTCAAGCCGTCCCCAAATACTCAGAATCCAGTCCTTATGTGTCACACTGTTTGTAGTAAAGTGTGGTTGACAAGAAATGCTTGCCAGAGAGGAGCAGAGCAGGTGAGAGTGCAAAAAGGGATGTATCCAGCCCACTGGGCCCCAGGCTTCTGAGTAAACAGGTACATGAAATCTCTGGGGCGTTCACAGGACATTGTCAATTCTACATTTGTTCTCTTGAGTCGATACTTCATTCCTTTCTGTTTAATAATTTAGAAAATAAAGCTTGTTTGTACCCTCAGATATCTCTTCATAAATGGCTGAAGTTGCCTCTCTTCCTTTCTCCCTTTCTATACCCACACACCTGTATATATATTACATATATTCATGAGATAGCAAGGAATGTTGAGGTAACTTTTAATTAAAAAATTTTGTTAATACTTGATTTTTAAATGATTCTTTCATATGATGTATATTGAGTTAAAGGAGATACTACATCAAGAACTTTTGTGATTGCCTGCCCTATATTAGAGCAAAGTTTGGACAATTATAAGATGCCAATGATTTTCTGCAATACGTTCCTGCTGTTAAGGGATGAATGGGGTCTTCTGTCACATGGTAGTCAAGGTGCAGAGGACACTGAGACTAGCACCAGTCAGCTGATTGGGGGTAAACTCTAGAGGAAGAGCTTAATTGTTATTGGAATATGGCCTTCATTTTTTTAAGGATAGAGGGCAGTGATGACATCAGAACCAAGCAATAAGGTTGATGGTTATTACTGAGGAAAGGACTTCAAATAAATAGACATGATTCTTAAGACTAGAACAGAGACGCAAGTCCACATGGAAGCTATTTGATGCCAACCCTCTACTATTCAGCATACAGCCTCTCAGGCAGCCACCTTAATTGCTGTAATTTCTCTCCCTCCCTCCCTCCTTCTCCCTCCTTCTCCCTCCTTCTCCCTCCTTCTCCCTCCTTCTCCCTCCTTCTCCCTCCTTCTCCCTCCCTCTCTCTCCCTCCCTCCCTCTCCCTCCCTCTCCCTCCCTCTCCCTCCCTCTCCCTCCCTCTCCCTCTCCCTCCCCTCCCTCCCCCTCCCTCCCCCTCCCTCCCCCTTCCTCCCTCCCCCTCTCTCCCCCTCTCTCCCCCTCTCTCCCTCCCCCCTCCATTCTGGGATCCATCATGATACCTCTTCTGTGCTTCCTGGAAAGTAGAATAAGTGAAATGCCCCCAATCAGGAGGACTATTTCACAAGAAAAACTAAGCTCAGTTGAGATCACATCCACCTTTAGTATAGAGAGGGACAAAAGCTACCCAGAGTTTATAGGAAAGCAGAGAATTAACAATAATAGTGGAAGGAAATTGAAATTGATATTCATCACCTCATTTTACAGCAAATGCACTGAGCACCCACTACATGCCAGAGAGTAAAACAGGCACCAGGAATACTTATCCAGACTCATTTCACAAAATTTGATACCTCATGCATTACACTCCAGCTGCAGTGCCCTTGTCTGTTCTTGGAACACAGCACGCCCTGGACATCCACGTGTCCCCTCTTCCAGGAATTGCTCACAAGAGTGACTTCATCTTACTAAATTCTGTTCATCATTTTGGCATTAGCTTAATTGATGCTTCTCCAGAGAAATCTTTGACATCCATCCCAAACCTATTATAATCTCTCATCATACTCTTTCCTATCTTTTATAGCTCATAAAAATTTTGGATCTATGTTTTCTGTGATTATATCTTATTGTCTACCTTTCCAGTAGATTGGAAGCTAGTGGTTCTCAACCTTGGCTGCACATGAAATCAGGGCCTTTTTAAAAATTACTAATGTCAGAGGCCTCACTCTTAGAGATTAAAGTTTAACCTGGGATGTGGTCTGGGCCTTACAACTATTTAAGAGCTTCCCAGATGATTCTGATATGTGGTAGATAAAGCTGAGAATCTGATGTACAGTCTTTGAGACAATGATCTATGAGGGGACAAGTTTACTACCACACCCACTATGTCCAGTAAGTACCTGCTGCATATTAGGCTCCAGAATGAAATCAAGGGCCCTGACATTGAGTAGCTCAAATCACATCCAGAATGAACATGTTTTCCAACTGTGACTGAAAGGCTCATGGGTATATGTTATAAAATAAGGGTAGGAAGACAGTTCCAGAGGCAAGCAAGGTGTTATTTGGGTGGTCTGATGGGGTTCAAGATACAGGTACAGAGAGTTTAAATATTCAGGCTCTGACTATAATGCTGCATGGTCTTTGACAATTTTTTTTTACCTTGTTTGTGACTTGATTCCTTCATCTGAAAAATGGCATTGTAAACGTTTAATGAATAAATGAATACACATGAGTATATAGTAAATGCTAAGTAATTTTCAATTGTTATTTGTGTCATTATCAGTAGCTGAGTAGTTTATTCTGAAAATACATATTAACCCAAAGGTGGTGACATATCATAAGGGAAATCACTCATCTACCTCTATCACTCCAAAAAATGAGCTATATGTATCAACAAGATGAAAATAACACTCTGAGCGTTGACCCCAGTCTGATGAGGTCATGGTTGTATTGATATATCAGAGACCATTAGAATGAAGTCCAGCCACACAATTCATGAAAGCACAGAGAATTTCTCTCCTCCAAAGAGAACCCTAGATTTTTCCTTTCCCTTTGCTTTGTGTTCTTATGACACAGATATTTTTCTCCAAGGTGTAAATTATCTGGGTAAATAAATATGTGTGAAAATTACTTAAATACTAGAAATAAAATAATCGTATGTTGAATTAAAGGAATTGGAATTAAAGGAGGTTTGAAAAGTAGGAAAGGTAAAACTTTTTAAAGCATCAAGAATTAAAAACTCAAATTCTGTGGGACGACATTGAGAGAGTTTGTAAATACCAAAGCTCTAAAAGCCAATCTGTGTGGTGTCATTGTGGTTATTAATATTCATCTCTTTTCAAATGTATGCTACCAAGGACTGCCAATTTATAAAACAGTTGTAATAGTTCACGATGGTGTCCTTCATTTTCCTTTTAGAAAAAGCTGTTTGGGAAAGCTATACAGCAGCTTGAAACTTATCAAGCATATGGTCTGGTTCTGTAGATTACTCTTGTTCAAGCTCATTCCCTCAGTGCTAAGGAGCACATCAGCAAGTCCAGAAGTGCTGATGATGGTGGACTTTTTCCTGAGCGTGAGTGGGAGTGTGGTCCTCATATGGTCCATAATTGCTGCTGCTGTTATTTACTAGCAAGGGGAACTGGTACATGCAAAAGACTGCTTTTTCAATCCGGTAATTTTTAAATACCATTTTTGCTGCAGTGAACGCTCGCTTTTCATTAGAACGGAAGTCACAATGATGAGTCTGGTCTTCAGAGTGTGTTCTAATTTGAGAGTATAATTAGAAATGCTGCTAGGGAAGGTCATATTTCAGAAATAATGATGCTAAATCTCTTCTGGAAAGGTCTTCAAGCCAGAGACTTTCTTCCTCTATACATAATTGACCAGTAATTCTCTACCATCATTATGAATATGTGAACATTTCCAGGGTAATATGAGAAAAGTTTCAAAGCTGTTGGTATCACACATTTCACATACTTCCTTTCCAGTGTGAGGCATAAAGGTAATGAATGTCAGCTGTTTAATTTTTAAGAGTTTAACAAAACTGGAAAACAAGCTAAAAGCCTTGGTGTTAGAAGTTTAGTTGGTTGTTATTATAAAGTGCCTTATATGTCCTAGAATTAAATTTAATAGGAAGACAAACTCTAGATGAGTCAGAGCTTTTAATGGACAGGTAGCATCAACAGAGACAATGTATGAGCCTCACTTTTATGTCTTTTTTTTTCTCATCTATTGCAATCTTTCTCCTCCAAACTATATATGAAATATAGTATAGTCAATATCACTATCTAACACCTGTTATTTTAGAGGTGGGCTTTTTGTTGCCTCTAAAATATTTGATCAAAAGATTGCTGAAGATTTACTTTACATCCTACTTTGTATTTGGAATAAAGAAAAAGATTTTCTTGGTATGCTCAAAACCTAAGGATTGGCTTAATCCAGGATATGCCTCCTCACACAACTGTCACAAAAATCTCCTGCCTGTAACTGTTCAGTCAATAGAACGTTTACATACAACATACTAGGTTAACTACAGCAACATATGCTATTTGGGGTTTGGTCTGTCTTAACTTATAAACAGGTGGCAGCTGATTAGTTTGATTTAAAATGAGAGCTCCTGTTTCTGCTAGTTTAGCAACTAGTAACTTCAGTTAGCTATCTAGATATTGATTCTCTCAGCAGGAGAATTTATCAGCACAACCGTTGTCTGATAACTGTACAACATCATATAACAGCATCATTGCAACTTTGAAAGCCAAATTAAAGGAGTTTAGACAGCCTGTATGTTAGCTGCTTACATTTGCATACTGCTTGATATAAAAATTGCTTTATCCTTCCAACAAACACCCTGGTGGCTTTTATAAAATGCCATTTAATACCATTCCATGTTCATTGTAAGCTATATCTTTGTAAAAAAAAAAGAAAAAAGAAAAACCGATTCCAGTTTTGGAAGTGCTGTGTTTTATCATTATTTATTCAGGATACAGAATCCCCTAATAATTGTCAGAAGGAAATCATTTTAGGCTTAATCTGAGTAAGCGAACTCAGTGTGTAGTTTTGGAAATGAACGTGGCCCAAGGGCTTTCATCTGTACTTCAAGGCATGTAAGAATAATAACAATTTAACAGTTGCAATCCTGGATTGGAGACTCAGAGATAGAACTGCATAACTGAATGGGTCAAAGGACAAAGCCTATTAGAAGTATGGTAATGGTTTAGATTTAGAATGACACAGGACCTGACACGTCTTGGAAACCCAATGAGTGGATAGAAGAAGTAGGGGTCTTGATTTTCTTTTAGCCGCTCAGAGTTGCCTGTAAGAAGTACTACTATAAAGTTCACTGGGACAGTCTGCATCACAGGCAAACTTAATTTTCTAAAGCCAAATTTGGGGCAAAGAGTTCAGAGAAAAGAATAACGTGATTATTGCCTGGAGTCTGTTGGAGACCTAAATTACAGATTTTGAATATAAAAACTTTCTTGCCTTCAGATAAGAAACTGGATGTTTTTGAAGCTCTAATCTTTGAAATGAAAATAGAAAGCTATTCTTTTAGCTTGAATTAGAAAGAATTGAAAGACAATGGGAAATTTATCAATGATAATACAAATTATGAAAGTGACAATCTTAAACTTCTTGTAGCAGATAGTTATCATTTGGCATCAGTTACTCTTTTCCTGTTTTCAGAATTTTACAATCTTTTTTCCATTTTTTTAAATTTTATGTGTATTCTGCTTAAAATGCTGGGTGACAGCAGATATATCATGAGGTTTATTTTGCATTTCATTTCTTTATTTGATCTATGATAACCTCAGGAAAATGGTAACAATATGGCCTTTAAAAATTTTAGGAAAAAGTATATCATCTATTTTAGAAATGATGATCCAGTTGATACTTGATATTACATGTGACAACAAAAACTCTAATATAAACTGCCAAAGCTAGCACATAGTTTTTCATGCTTTTTTCCCCCTTCACTTTTATTTTTATTTTTATTTTATTTATTATTTTTTTTATTAGTTTCTGCTTTATAACAAAGTGAATCAGTCATACATATACATCTGTTCCCACATCCCCTCCCTCATGCATCTCCCTCCCTCCCACCCTCCCCATCCCACCCCTCCAGGCGGTCACAAAGCACCGAGCTGATCTCCCTGTGCTCTGCGGCTGCTTCCCACTATCTATCTACCTTACGTTTGGTAGTGTATATATGTCCATGCCTCTCTTTCCCTTTGTCACAGCTTCCCCTTCCCCTTCCCCATATCCTCAAGTCCATTCTCAAGTAGGTCTGTGTCTTTATTCCCGTTTTACCCCTAGGTTCTTCATGACTTTTTTTTTTTTTTTAATTCCATATATATGTGTTAGCATACGGTATTTGTCTTTCTCTTTCTGACTTACTTCACTCTGTATGACAGACTCTAGGTCTATCCACCTCATTACAAATAGCTCAGTTTCGTTTCTTTTTATGGCTGAGTAATATTCCATTGTATATATGTGCCACATCTTCTTTATCCATTCATCCGATGATGGACACTTAGGTTGTTTCCAGCTCCGGGCTATTGTGAATAGAGCTGCAATGAACATTTTGGTACATGTCTCTTTTTGAATTATGGTTTTCTCAGGGTATATGCCTAGTAGTGGGATTGCTGGGTCATATGGTAGTTCTATTTTTAGTTTTTTAAGGAACCTCCATACTGTTCTCCATAGTGGCTGTACCAATTCACATTCCCACCAGCAGTGCAAGAGTGTTCCCTTTTCTCCACACCCTCTCCAGCATTTATTGTTTCTAGATATCTTGATGATGGCCATTCTGACTGGTGTGAGATGGTATCTCATTGTAGTTTTGATTTGCATTTCTCTAATGATTAATGATGTTGAGCATTCTTTCATGTGTTTGTTGGCAGTCTGTATATCTTCTTTGGAGAAATGCCTATTTAAGTCTTCTGCCCATTTTTGGATTGGGTTGTTTGTTTTTTTGCTATTGAGCTGCATGAGCTGTTTATAAATTTTGGAGATTAATCCTTTGTCAGTTGCTTCATTTGCAAATATTTTCTCCCATTCTGAGGGTTGTCTTTTGGTCTTGTTTATGGTTTCCTTTGCTGTGCAAAAGCTTTGAAGTTTCATTAGGTCCCATTTGTTTATCTTTGTTTTTAGTTCCATTTCTCTAGGAGGTGGGTCCAAAAGGATCTTGCTGTGATTTATGTCATAGAGTGTTCTACCTATGTTTTCCTCTAAGAGTTTGATAGTTTCTGGCCTTACATTTAGGTCTTTAATCCATTTTGAGCTTATTTTTGTGTATGGTGTTAGGGAATGATCTAATCTCATACTTTTACATGTCCCTGTCCAGTTTTCCCAGCACCACTTATTGAAGAGGCTGTCCTTTCTCCACTGTACATTCCTGCCTCCTTTATCAAAGATAAGTTGGCCATATGTGCGTGGGTTTATCTCTGGGCTTTCTATCCTGATCCACTGATCTATCTTTCTGTTTTTATGCCAGTACCACACTGTCTTAATTACTGTAGCTTTGTAGTATAGTCTGAAGTCAGGCAGCCTGATTCCTCCAGCTCCGTTTTTCGTTCTCAAGATTGCTTTGGCTATTCGGGGTCTTTTGTTTTTCCAAACAAATTTTGAAAGTTTTTGTTCTACTTCTGTGAAAAATGCCAGTGGTAGTTTGATAGGGATTGCATTGAATCTGTAGATTGCTTTGGGTAGTAGAGTCATTTTCACAATATTGATTCTTCCAATCCAGGAGCATGGTATATCTCTCCATCTATTTATATCATCTTTAATTTCTTTCATCAGTGTCTTATAATTTTCTGCATACAGGTCTTTTGTCTCCTTAGGTAGGTTTATTCCTAGATATTTTATTCTTTTTGTTGCAATGGTAAATGGGAGTGTTTTCTTGATTTCATTTTCAGATTTTTCATCATTAGTGTACAGGAATGCCAGAGATTTCTGTGCATTAATTTTGTATCCTGCTACTTTACCAAATTCATTGATTAGCTCTAGTAGTTTTCTGGTACCATCTTTAGGATTCTCTATGTATAGTATCATGTCATCTGCAAACAGTGACAGCTTTACTTCTTCTTTTCCAATTTGGATTCCTTTTATTTCCTTTTCTTCTCTGATTGCTGTGGCTAAAACTTCCAAAACTATGTTGAATAAGAGTGGTGAGAGTGGGCAGCCTTGTCTTGTTCCTGATCTTAGTGGAAATGGTTTCAGTGTTTCACCATTGAGGACAATGTTGGCTGTGGGTTTGTCATATATGGCCTTTATTATGTTGAGGAAAGTTCCCTCTATGCCTACTTTCTGCAGGGTTTTTATCATAAATGGGTGTTGAATTTTGTCGAAAGCTTTCTCTGCATCTATTGAGATGATCATATGGTTTTTCTCCTTCAACTTGTTAATATGGTGTATCACATTGATTGATTTGCGTATATTGAAGAATCCTTGCATTCCTGGAATAAACCCCACTTGATCATGGTGTATGATCCTTTTAATGTGCTGTTGGATTCTGTTTGCTAGTATTTTGTTGAGGATTTTTGCATCTATGTTCATCAGTGATATTGGCCTGTAGTTTTCTTTCTTTGTGACATCCTTGCCTGGTTTTGGTATCAAGGTGATGGTGGCCTCGTAGAATGAGTTTGGGAGTGTTCCTTCCTCTGATATTGTTTGGAAGAGTTTGAGAAGGATGGGTGTTAGCTCTGCTCTAAATGTTTGATAGAATTCGCCTGTGAAGCCATCTGGTCCTGGGCTTTTGTTTGATGGAAGATTTTTAATCACAGTTTCAATTTCAGTGCTTGTGATTGGTCTATTCATATTTTCTATTTCTTCCTGAGTCAGTCTTGGTAGGTTGTGCATTTCTAAGAATTTGTCCATTTCTTCCAGGTTGTCCATTTTATTGGCATAGAGTTGCTTATAGTAATCTCTCATGATCTTTTGTATTTCTGCAGTGTCAGTTATTACTTCTCCTTTTTCATTTCTAATTCTACTGATTTGAGTCTTCTCCCTTCTTTTCTTGATGAGTCTGGCTAATGGTTTGTCAATTTTGTTTATCTTCTCAAAGAACCAGCTTTTAGTTTGGTTGATCTTTGCTATCGTTTCCTTCATTTCTTTTTCATTTATTTCTGATCTGATCTTTATGATTTCTTTCCTTCTGCTAACTTTGGGGGTTTTTTGTTCTTCTTTCTCTAATTGCTTTAGGTGCAGGGTCAGGTTGTTTACTCGAAATGTTTCCTGTTTCTTAAGGTGGGATTGTATTGCTATAAACTTCCCCCTTAGAACTGCTTTTGCTGCGTCCCATAGGTTTTGGGTCGTCGTGTCTCCATTGTCATTTGTTTCTAAGTATTTCTTAATTTCCTCTTTGATTTCTTCAGTGATCACTTCATTATTGAGTAGTGTATTGTTTAGCCTCCATGTGTTTGTATTTTTTACAGATCTTTTCCTGTAATTGATGTCTAGTCTCATAGCATTGTG
This sequence comes from Hyperoodon ampullatus, assembly GCF_949752795.1. NCBI lineage: Eukaryota > Metazoa > Chordata > Mammalia > Artiodactyla > Ziphiidae > Hyperoodon > Hyperoodon ampullatus. The sequence continues at coordinate 19,005,933 of NC_136929.1, read as the reverse complement.
GTCGGAAAAGATACTTGATACAATTTCAATTTTCTTAAATTTACCAAGGCTTGATTTGTGACCCAAGATATGATCTATCCTGGAGAATGTTCCATGAGCACTTGAGAAAAATGTGTATTCTGTTGTTTTTGGATGGAATGTCCTATAAATATCAACTAAGTCCATCTTGTTTAATGTATCATTTAAAGCTTGTGTTTCCTTATTTATTTTCATTTTGGATGATCTGTCCATTGGTGAAAGTGGGGTGTTAAAGTCCCCTACTATGATTGTGTTACTGTCGATTTCCCCTTTTATGGCTGTTAGTATTTGCCTTATGTATTGAGGTGCTCCTATGTTGGGTGCATAAATATTTACAATTGTTATATCTTCTTCTTGGATCGATCCCTTTATCATTATGTAGTGTCCTTCTTTGTCTCTTCTAATAGTCTTTATTTTAAAGTCTATTTTGTCTGATATAAGAATTGCTACTCCAGCTTTCTTTTGATTTCCATTTGCATGGAATATCTTTTTCCATCCCCTTACTTTCAATCTGTATGTGTCTCTAGGTCTGAAGTGGGTCTCTTGTAGACAGCATATATATGGGTCTTGTTTTTGTATCCATTCAGCCACTCTGTGTCTTTTGGTGGGAGCATTTAGTCCATTTACATTTAAGGTAATTATTGATATGTATGTTCGTATTCCCATTTCCTTAATGGCTTTGGGTTTGTTATTGTAGGTATAGTCCTTCTGTTGTGTTTCTTGCCTAGAGAAGTTCCTTTAGCATTTGTTGTAAAGCTGGTTTGGTGGTGCTGAACTCTCTCAGCTTTTGCTTGTCTGTAAAGGTTTTAATTTCTCCATCAAATCTGAATGAGATCCTTGCTGGTTAGAGTAATGTTGGTTGCAGGTTTCTCTCCTTCATCACTTTAATTATGTCCTGCCACTCCCTTCTGGCTTGTAGAGTTTCTGCTGAGAGATCAGCTGTTAACCTGATGGGGATTCCCTTGTGTGTTATTTGTTGTTTTTCCCTTGCTGCTTTTAATATGATTTCTTTGTGTTTAATTTTTGACAGTTTGATTAATATGTGTCTTGGCGTATTTCTTCTTGGATTTATTCTGTATGGGACTCTCTGTGCCTCCTGGACTTGATTAACTATTTCCTTTCCCATATTACGGAAGTTTTCAACTATAATCTCTTCAAATATTTTCTCAGTCCCTTTCTTTTTCTCTTCTTCTTCTGGAACCCCTATAATTCGAATGTTGGTGCGTTTAATGTTGTCCCAGAGGTCTCTGAGACTGTCCTCTGTTCTTTTCATTCTTTTTTCTTTATTTTTCTCTGCATCAGTTATTTCCACTATTTTATCTTCCACCTCACTTATCCGTTCTTCTGCCTCAGTTATTCTGCTATTGATCCCATCTAGAGTATTTTTCATTTCATTTATTGTGTTTTTAATTGATGCTTGATTCATCTTTAGTTCTTCTAGGTCCTTGTTAACTGTTTCTTGCATATTGTCTATTCTATTTCCAAGATTTTGGATCTGGGAGATAGAATCTTGGATCAGCTTTACTATCATTATTCTGAATTCTTTTTCAGGTAGACTGCCTATTACCTCTTCATTTGTTAGGTCTGGTAGGTTTTTATCTTGCTCCTTCACCTGCTGTGTGTTTTTCTGCTTTCTCATTTTGCTTATGTTACTGTGTTTGGGGTCTCCTTTTTGCAGGCTGCAGATTCGTAGTTCCCGTTGTTTTTGGTGTCTGTCCCCCGTGGCTAAGGTTGTTTCAGTAGGTTGTGTAGGCTTCCTGGTGGGGGGGACTAATGCCTGTGTTCTGGTGGTTGAAGCTCGATCTTGTCTTTCTGGTGGACAGGTCCACGTCTGGTGGTGTGTTTTGGGGTGCCTGTGGCCTTATTATGTTTTTAGGTATCCTCTCTGCTAATGGGTGGGGTTGTGTTCCTGCCTTGCTAGTTGCTTGGCATAGGGTGACCAGCACTGTAGCTTGCTGGTCGTTGACTGAAGCTGGGTGCTGGTGTTGAGATGGAGATCCCTGGGAGATTTTCGCTGCTTGATATTATGTGGAGCTGGGAGGTCTCTTGTGGACCCGTGTCCTGAAGTTGGCTCTCCCACTTCAGAGGCACAGCACTAACTCCTGGCTGCAGCACCAAGAGCCTTTCATCCACCCGGCTCAGAATAACAGTGAGAAAAAGTAGAAAGAAATAATTAGTAGAAGAAAGAAAGAGAGATTGAAAGAAAGGAAGAAGGGAAGTAAGGAAGGAAGGAAGAAAGAAAGAAAGGAGGGAGGGAGGAAGGATGGAAAGAAAGGAAAGAAAGGAGGGAGGGAGGGAGGAATGAAAGCAAAAGGAAGAGTGAATGGAAGAAGAGAGGGAGGGAGGGAGGAAGGAAAGAAAGAAAGAAAGACAGGAGGGAGGGAGGGAGGGAGGAAGGAAAGAAAAAGAAAGTGGAAAGAAGAAGGGTGGGAGGGAGGGAGGGATGGAGGAAAGAAAAAGAAAGAAGGAAAGGAGGAGCGGAGGGAGGGAGGGAGGAAGGGAAGGGAGGAAAAAAAGAAAGAGCAGGTAAAGTAAAATAGAATAAAGTATGAAATATAGTAGCGTTATTAAAATTAAAAAGTAATTATTGAAAAAAAACACGGACCGAAAGAACCCTGGGACATATGGTGGAAGCAAAGCTATACAGAGAGAATCTTACACAGAAGATTACACATACACATTCACAAAAAGAGAGCAGGGGGAAAAATCAAAAATCTTGCTCTCCAAGTCCACCTCCTCGATTTGGGATAATTCGTTGTAAAAAGAGGAAAAGGGCGAAAAGTCTGAAATCTTGCTAAGTCCACCTCCTTAATTTGAGATAATTCTTTGTAAAAAGAGGAAAAAAAAGGGGGGGAAAGTCTTAAATATTGTCCTCAAGGTCCACTTCCTCAATTTGGGATGATTCGCTGTCCATTCATGCACTCCACAGACGCAGGGCACATCAAATGGACCGTGGAGCTTTAATCCGCTGCCTCGGAGGCTGCACAGAGAGATTTCCCTGTCTCTGCTCTCACAGCTCCCGGGTCTCAGCCTTGGACCTGGCCCCGCCTCTGCGCGTAGGTCGCCGGAGGGCGTCCGTTCTTCGCTCAGACAGGACGGGTTTAAAGGAGCCGCTGATTCGGGGGCTCTGGCTCACTCAGGCAGAGGGGAGGGAGGGGAATGCCCTCTCCTCGCGCACCAGGCAACAAAAGGGAAAAAAGTCTCTTGCCTCTCCGTTAGCTCCAGACCCTTTCCCCGGACTCCCTCCGGGCTAGCACTAACCCCTTCAGGGTCTCTTCCTGCCGCCAGCCCCAGACCTCTCCCTGCGCTCCGACTGAAAGCCGATACCCGAGCCTCAGCTCCCAGCCCCGCCCGCCCTGGCGGCCGAGCAGACAAGTCTCTCGGGCTGGTGTGTGCCTGAGGGCACCGATCCTCTGTGCCAAAATCTCTCTGCTTTGCCCTCCACACCCCTGTTGCTGTGCTCTCCTCCGCTACTCCGAAGCTTTCCCCCTCCGCCACCTGCAGTCTCCGCCCTCGAAGGGGCTTGTAGTGTGTAGAAACCTTCCCTCCTTCACGGCTCCCTCCCACTGGTGCAGGTCCCGTCCATATCCTATTGTCTCTGTTTATTCTTTTTTTCTTTTGACCTACCCAGGTATGTGGGGAGTTTCTTGCCTTTTGGGGGGTCAGAGGTCTTCTGTCAGCGTTCAGTAGGTGTTCTGTTGGAGTTGTTCCACGTGTAGATGAATTTCTGATGTATCTGTGGGGGAGGAAGGTGATCTCCGCGTCTTACTCTTCCGCCATCTTTCTCCGGCTTCTCCCTCCCCCTTCACTTTTAAATGAAAACTTAAAAATGGGAGCTTTCTTCACCCTTCAGATATAGCTGAGCTTTGTGTGCAGTTGTTTTGAGCAAGTATAAGTTTCCCTCAGGCTGGATGGCTGTTTTGAGAAAGGAAAAAAGGTGATGAGTACATTACTGTCTGTGTGTGTGTGTTTAATACAGCCCAGAAGGAAAGTTATTCTGTGACAGAATTTCTATGGCTATTATGCTCTGATGCTGGTGCATAAATCTTCCTCAATCATACTTTGATAATCCTGCAGGCCACCTCCTTTGCAGAAGGAAAATGAGTATGGCAGTGAACTGGAGCAATTGATTAGGTCAGCTCTCTGTCTGTTGTCAATGCAGGATAGGCAAAAGAAAAAAAAAGACAATTATTGTAATTAAGATTTTCTAATTTTTGAGTAGTATTTATGAATTTAGTCTCTAAGCATCGTTCTGTGACTAGCAAAAGAGATAGTCTTTTTTTTTTTTTTAATTTATGTTTCGCTGCATTGGGTCTTCGTTGCTGCGTGAGGGCTCTCCTTAGTTGCAGCGAGCGGGGGCTACTCTTTGCCACGGTGCGCAGGGCTTCTCGTTGCGGTGGCTTCTCCTATTGCAGAGCACGGGGCTCTAGGCACATGGGCTTCAGTAGTTGTGGCACGCGGGCTTCAGTAGTTGTGGCTCGCAGGCTCTAGAGCGCAGGCTCAGTAGTTGTAGCTCGCGGGCTTAGTTGCTATGCGGCATGTGGGATCTTCCTGGACCAGGGCTCGAACCCGCGTCCCCTGCATTGGCAGGCGGATTCTTAACCACTGTGGCACCAGGGAAGCCCCAAAAGAGACAGTGTCTTTGAAAACAAAAATATATAATTTCTTTCAACTAATATATTCATCAGTTAAAAAAAAGAAGTGCTGAAGTGTTTAAATCTTGGCTCCTCTGCTTAATGGCCTCATAAACTTGAATTGCTCAGCTTCTCTGTCTCAATTTCTTTATCTGTATAATGGAAACGATAATAGTTGCTTCTTCCTGATGTAACTGCAAGGATTCAATAAAAAATACATGTAAAGAACATTGAACAGTGAATTGCATCTTGTAATTGCTCCATAATTATTAATCATTGCTGTAATTATTGAAACTCCTAAGGATTTGCACACAGAATTATGACCAAAATTTGACACTGACTTTTGTGTATGTTTAAAGAGCCTTAAGATTTGGTTTGATATGACTTCTGTTGGTCTGTGGTTTTAGTTCCTATGAAAAGAATCTTAGCATTTTTTAATGAAATGCAGGCACACCTCAGAGAGATTACAGGTTTGTTTTCAGACCACCAAAATAAAGTGAATATCACAATAAAGGGAGTCACAGGAATTTTTTGGTTTCCCAGTGCATATATGTTATGTTTACACTATATTTTAATGTATTAATTGTGCCATAGCCAGAAAAACAATGTGTATACCTTAATTTAAAAATATTTTATTGCTAAACAATGCTCACCATCTGAGCTCTTGGCCAGTTGTGATCTTTTGGCTGGTGGAAGGGCTTGCCCTGTGTTAATCAGGGTCATGGTTGCTGAAAGTTGGGGTGACTAGCAATTTCTTACATAAAACAACACTAGTTTGCTACATTGACCAGCTCTTTCTTTCACAAATGATTTCTTTGCAGCATGCGATGCTGTTTGATAGCATTTTACCCACTGTAGGGGTAAAAAAAAAATAGAAAATAGAAACCTTCATGAATCCATTTAGTTAATACTAGAAGTAGTACTCCTACTTCAAAATTGGAGTCCATCCTCTTAAACCCCTGCTGCTGCTGCTTTATCAACTAAGTTTATGTAGTACTCTAAAACTTTTGTCATATCAACAGTCTTTGTCTTCACCAGAATGAGTAGCTTCCATTTCAAGAAACTATTTTCTTTGCTCGTCCATAAGAAGCAACTCCTCATCCATAAAAGTTTTATCATAAGATGGCAGCAATTCAGTCACATCTTCAGGCTCCACTTCTTCTAATTCTACTTCTCTTGCTATTTTCATCACATCTGCTGTTACTTTCTGCAGTGAAGTCTTGAATCTCTCAAAGTCATCCATGAGGGTTGGAATCAGCTTCTTCCAAACTCCTGCTAATGTTGATATTTTGACCTCTTCCCATGAATCATGAATGTTCATAGTGGAATCTAGAACGGTGAATCCTTTCCAGAAGGTTTTCACCTTACTTTGACCAGATCCATTAGAGAAATCATATGACAGCTATAACCTTATGTAATGTATTTCTTAAATAATAAGGGCTGAAATTTGACATTGCTTCTTGATCCATGGGCTGCAAAGTGGAAGTTGTGTTAGCAGGCATGGAAACATTAATCTCAGCTGTCTCACTCTTATCATTCATGTGTTCACTGGAGTAGCACTTTTAATTTCCTTCAAGAAAAACATCACCACCAGAGCTCTTGGGTGACCAGGCATTGTCAATCAGCAGTAATATTTTGAAAGGAATCTTCTTTTTTTTCCTGAGAAGTCTCAACACTGGGCTTAAAATATCCAATAAACCATGTTGTAAACAGATGTGCTGTCATCCAGGCTTTGTTCCATTTATAGAGCACAGGCAGAGTAGATTTAGCATAATTCTTAAGGGCCCTAGGATTTTTGGAATGGCAAATGAACACTGGCTTCAACTTAAAGTCACCAGCTGTATTAGCCCTTAACAAGAGAGTCAGCCTGTCCTTTGAAGCTTTAAAGCCAGGCACTGGCTTCTCCTCTCTAGCTATGAAAGTCCTAGATGGCCTCTTCTTCCAGTACAAAGCTGTTTTGTCTACTATGAATTTCTGTCTTGTGGATAACTTGCTGCAGCTTCTACAACAGCACTTGTTGATTCACCTTGCACTTTGATGTTATGGAGAGGGCTTCTTTCGTTAAACCTCTGCTAGCTTCAAACTTTTCTCCTGTGGATTCCTCACCTCTCTGTCTTCATAGAATTGAAGAGAGTTGGGGCCTTGCTCTGGATTAGGCTTTGGCTTAAGGGAATGTTTTGGCTGGTTCGATCTTCCATATAGACCACTAAAACTTCCTCGATATCAGCCATCTCACTCTTATCATTCATGTGTTCACTGGAGTAGCACTTTCAATTTCCTTCAAGAATTTTCCTGTGCATTCATTCACAGCTTGGCTAACCATTTGGTGCAAGAGGCCTAGTTTTGACCTATCTTGGCTTTTACATGCCTTCCCCTCTAAACTTAATCATTTTCTAGCTTTTGATTCAAAGTGAGAGATATGTGACTCTTCATTTGAACACTTAGGGGCCATTGTAGAGTTATTAATTGGCCTAATTTCAATACTGTTGTGTCTCGAGGCCAGAGGATGAGAAATGAGGGAACAGCCAGTCAGTGGTTCAGGCAGACCACACACAACAGTTGTCGATTAAGTTTCCTGTCTTATGGGTGTGGTTTGTGATGCCCCAAAACAATTATAATAGCAACATCAAAGATCACTGATCACAGTTCACCAAAAAAAATATAATAATAATGAAAAAGTTTGAAATGTTATGAGAATTACCAAAATGTGACAGACATGAGGTCAGTAAATGCTTTTGGAAAAATGGTGCCGATAGACCCACTCAGTGTAGGGTTGCCACAAATCTTCAATTTGCTTAAAAAAAAAAAATCTTATGCCCAATAATGCGAAGTACAATAAAACAAGGTGTGCCTGTATGTAACTTGTGACACTTAAATGAAATTTCCAGCATCAAAAAGAAAGTAAATATACAGAAGAATAGTAAAAATTTCTACTTGCTCAGTTATTCGTGGTTACTAAAAGCCTAACATTGATGTTCGTGTTTGATGTAATATCATTTCATGACGATAAATGGACCAAGGATTTTATTTTATTTTTTAACATCTTTATTGGAGTAAAATTGCTTTACAATGGTGTGTTAGTTTCTGCTTTATAACAAAGTGAATCAGTTATACATATACATATGTTCCCATATCTCTTCCCTCTTGCGTCTCCCTCCTCCTCCCACCCTCCCTATCCCACCCCTCTAGGTGGTCACAAAGCACAGAGCTGATCTCCCTGTGCTATGTGGCTGCTTCCCACTAGCTATCTATTTTACGTTTGGTAGTGTATATATGTCCATGCCAGTCTCTCGCTTTGTCACGGACCAAGGATTTTAGAAGGAGCACTTCTTCATACCCACGCTGGTCTAGCAAATATGCTTCTAACTTTCGGATGTTTTGTTATAATAAGTTGAAAAGTGCCCATGTGGTAGGCATACATCTTTGCTACTATTTCAAATCTCCAACACTTCTAAAATTTCTTGAAGAATTTTTGTTAAATCGTTTTGCATTTCTTGAGAATTTGTAGGCCCAATCAGGAATAAATGTAGTAGATAGCAAGGTTCTAATAAATATTAACTAAATGGATTCATGAAGGTTTCTATTTTCTAATTGAAACAAATGGCTTTTCTTGGCTCTCCCCATCTTCTCTTTTCTTAGCACCTGATAATGGTGACTACTTCTTCCCCTACAGGTCTTACCTCTTGACTTCCATTCAGCTCTTCCCTTTGCTCTCATCCTATTTTCTTCTTTTCTTTCCATTTCTTTGATTGGTTCTTTGCCATTCATAACAGAAATGGCCTCACAAAGCCCTTTCCTTAAACTTTTAATGGTCTCTCCTCTCACTTATGTTCACTGTGAAATCTTTCACCCCTGGTGGCTGCTGTTAACACTTCTATACTCATTATTTTTAAATCTTTAATTATGAACTCAGCTGTTTCCAGCACTGTTTCAGACTTAGAAAATAACATGTTGTTTGAATATAGAGCCATCTTTTCAGGCTCAGCATGCCTGCTTATGGCTGAGCTCCTTTTCTTCAGAGCTACATCACAGTGGGAGTTATGAACAGTCAGTTCAGTTTTGGCACTAAACATATTCTGACCAACCAGGTTGAAGACCACGAAGACATTGATAATATGCCCCAACTTTACTTGGTTAAAGACAAACTGTCACCAATTCCAGTTCTTAGAGCAAGTTTTTGTGATGTTTCAGAGCAAGTTTTGGTGATGTTTCAATCTCCTGTTTCCAAAGTCACTATCTGAGTAGAGACCTCTTAACTTGCAAAAAATTGCCTTGTAGTTTCCCTGCCTTTGGCATTTCCGCAGTCTTCTATAAACTACATACCAACTCCAGATTACTTTTTTTTTTTTTTTTGCGGTACGCGGGAATCTCACTGTTGTGGCCTTTCTCGTTGCGGAGCACAGTCTCTGGATGCGCAGGCTCAGCGGCCATGGCTCACAGGCCCAGCCACTCCGCGGCATGTGGGATCTTCCCAGACCGGGGCAGGAACCCGCATTGGCAGGCGGACTCTCAACCACTGCGCCACCAGGGAAGCTCTCCAGATTACTTTTTATGAAACACCACCTTCGTCATGTCTCTCTCCAACTGCTCTTTGGTGCACAGTGTTTCTACTGATCTTCAAAGAACCCAAAGAATTATCTCCAGTTGCTCTATTCAGATACACTTTTCCCCAACAAACACCTTTGGTCCAATTGCTGTTTCTGAAACTCCCATTTCCCATGCCCAGAATCAAACCCACAACAGACCCTCCTCCCTCCACTGGGCTTGCTCGTGTACTGTTCATCCTTCAAAGCCCAGATCCCACTCTGTTCCCTATAGAGCCTCTGAAATGAAATTATTTCCATTCTTACTACCCTTTTCCTTTTTCTATTTTTGCAGTGCATTTAGAATGAGCACTGCATAGTTAGGCACTTGTGGCTTTTGTAGAAAGATTGGTTATTCCAGTCAAATTTTAAATTTCTTAAACAGGTCAAGCCTCGGGCTTTCTTTGTATCTTCACAGTGTTAGCACAGTTTAAGCACTCCAGAGGGGCTCAATACATGCTTGTTTGTTGGTTTATTTATTTATTTTTTGAGTTATATAAGTAATCATACAGGACTCTGAAAGTCCCTTTTCCCTCACTAACCTATAGCGCCACCTGTATCATAGTAAAATTCCATATTTTCATGAGTCTGACCCTAGGTTCTCTATAAAGTTGTATTGTTCAGTACCATGCAGTCATAATTATTAGAACATGGTAATAAGTGTCAAATAGTTTTAGTTATGTATTAGAAATAGGAAGAGTAGAGTATAGTTTAGCTGAAGTTTGTAGGTCTTGGTAAAACATTTTCTTTGAATTTGAGCTTCTGTATCTAGAATTTCTATAGCCATTCTCTTCCTTTTACACTTACATATGCATTTTAAGTACTTTCACTGAATACTGAAAGTATACAGATAATAAGTATATAGCTTCATTAAATTTTCTTACAATGAACCTCTCTTTGGTAGTCAAAATTCTACATTGGCTTTCAAGATTCCTGCCCCTGCTGTGCATGCCCTGCAGGTTTTTGAGGACTCTGAATAGGATGAGTTTCACTCTTGCGTTTGGACTATATTATATACCACAGTTGACTTTAAGAGAGATCTTGGTTGGGTTTGACCTAATCAGGTGAGTCTTTAAAAGTCCCTGGGTTCTGGGCTTCCCTGGTGGCGCAGTGGTTGAGAGTCTGCCTGCCGATGCAGGGGACACGGGTTCGTGCCCCGGTCCGGGAAGATCCCACATGTCACAGAGCGGCTGGGCCCGTGAGCCATGGCCACTGGGCATGCGCATCCGGAGCCTGTGCTCCGCGACGGGAGAAGCCACAACAGTGAGAGGCCCGCGTACCGCAAGAAAAAGAAAAAAAAAGTCCCTGGGTTCTTTCTGAAGGCAGATTCTAAACATGAGACGTACTTGGGCTAAGCATGAGAAGGATGCAAGGGAGATACTTATTGTCGTCTTTGAAGATGGAGGGGGCCAAATGGCAAGGAATGCAACTGCAGTCCTTCATACTTGAGGAATAAAGTTCTGCCACAACCTTGGGAGTTTGGAAAAGGGCCTCCCAGTTCTAGATGAGAATGCAATCCAGCTGATGCATTGGTTTTTCGTTTTGGGAGACTGTAGGCAAATAACCCAAACACATACTATACCTGGACTTCTGACCTATAGAATTATGATCGGATAAACACATGTTTGAAGCTGTTAATTTTGTTACAATGAAAAACTAATACATCACTTAATTGTAATCAACATGCTTCTTGTAAACATACATTCTCAGTAACTCAGAAGCCCCCCTGTTATTTTAATTCATTAAAATAAGCCAAAATGTTAAGTTCTACCATAGCTATGTCTTCTACCTCTTGAATTTCCTTGCTGGTGCTTGACACTTCCATGTAGCTTGCTTTGCCTTCCAGCAATACATTTATCACTTCTAGAGACAGAGGGATGCCAATAATGATGAAAACAAACTGTATCCTCTCATCTACTCAGGCTCCTATCAGTATCTCATGACAATGAGAAATGCGTTGGAAGAGAGAACATTTCCTGAAAGATCATGATAGGCATTGATGCTCACAAGTGCCTCAGTGAATGATTAAGTCTTTGGATACCTTAAAGAATGTACAGCAGGGTACAATCTCAAGCTCCATGAGTAATTTTATGCTTTCAACTTACTCTGCCCATAATGGAGAATGCTGTGATAGTAAAAACCTCTGCAGTCAGAGATGGACTGTACTTCAGCTTCTCTTCACCACTTAGTCTGTTTCCTACCTTTGTGACACTTGTATCGTCAAAACCATAAAAAACCAAGCCCCATTTTCCTGCACTGTTCATACAACCTATCCCTTAAGCATATCATATCACAAGACAAAACTTCTCTCGAGTACAGCAGAATGATATACACACATGAATCTTTTCCTGTGCTAATCTTAATACAGATCCCTCACATAAAACAATAGAGTCCAGCTAATTTTTATTTTTATGGGCTTCATACCCTTTGTCTTATTTCTAAACTCTTAGTGGCAATAGCCACCCAGACACTGAAACTCTGGGTTAAGTGACAAAACATGTAAAAGACTTCGGATTTTATACAATTTAGATGCTATTTTAATCTTCACTGAACTGTCAAGCAAATGCTCACGTACTAAGTAAGTTTCAAAGATAATTAAGAGAAAAGAAAGCCTTTAAAATAAACCTGTCAACTTATTTTCCATAGGAAAATAAAAGGTTCTAATCTTTTCATAATGAATAGCAACAAAATTAAATTCTATTCAGCTCAATCTAATTTTCGAAAAGGTAAAAGAAAATATTAGTTAGAAAAAAATGTTTTGCTAAGGCCCAGGAGCTTCAGCTAAACTAAACACTACTTCTCTAGCATATTTCTAATTAAATATGCAATTAAAATGTTCACTGTCCCCCTAAGGCCTCCCATCCTATTTAAATAGCTTCTTGTCCTACTTTAAAAGGCAAGTTATAACTAAGTATTTTTTTAAATCCTTTAGATTTGCTATGTGATTTCTCCAACAAGCTTATTTCTCATTAAAATGTACCACATTAGACATATGAACAATCCTTTACATATTAATAAGCATAAATTGGACATCTCTAAGTAGCTGATATAAGTCAAAGCAAATACACAAAAAAATCTGAAATGAGTGCCTTTAAAGAAAACTTAGGTACGGTTCAATTTACCACACATATATATATTTTTTACTTGGGTACCAATGGAAAACTATAAAATCAAATAAGTGTTCCAACTAACTATCTATCAATTATGTATTATTTAAAAGATATGAAGCTTTACATATTTCAATTACTTCAAATAATGCCTTTAATTCATATGTATATACCTATTTCTGTCGGAACATCTCAGTGTGCTAAAATTATCAAAGTATGGATGATACCTATAGGAAAAGTTTATTTCACACTGTAAGTATTTTTTAAGAGATGATTTGAGATGAATCAGGTTCAGCATATAACGAAGGACAACTGATTTAATTAGGTCTCTAAGCTTTCCATTTTACCACATTCAGCTGAGAGAATAAGACAATGACAAAGGCTGTTACTAGAGTTTTATAGTAATTTAATTATCCAATTATTGCTTTAAAATGTTTGTTTCTTTGACAGTGGTTGGGTTTAAAAAAAAATACAAGTCTGTTGTGGTTCCTAGGAAGATACCAAACTATTAGCAGATTTTAGTTTCTCTCCTTAGAAGGCAACCCTGGTGATTATACTAGGAAAATGTAGGTTTGTGGATTTCAGATCATAAATAAGGGGGAAATACTTGGAAAACAAAGATGTTTTTGTTTTACTATCTGTCCCACCTCCACCCTACATTTCCCCGGCAGATCACTGGCCAATGTGTCACTTTTGTGAGATTTTTTTTTGTTTTAAGGGCACTATTAATGTAATTTTGGGGGGAATCTTAGGAGCTAGTATCAAGCAATTGCTGAAAAATTTGTGAGGAGAAGAAAGCAGACAATGAGAACATCATGCAGACAAGTAATTGTGGGAGTTTGCTCTGCACAAAGGGTATTAAAATCCAATCTGACTGTATCTAGTGAAATTAGGAATGTGGAGGTCATGTGACCCAGCTGTCCTCTCCCTATAGAGATCATCTCTCATTAAGGACTAGAAAACCACATGTAACGACCTTCATTATAGCAGCATTTGTGGTAGAAGTAGCCTGGGGATACAAATTCCTATCACTAAAGACTAGATAAGATAGATGCATATTTCAGAATATTGAATAATCAGGAATATACCAAATGTACATAAATAAATATGGCTATATCTTAAAACCATATCACTGAATAAAAAATGGAAGAGAAAGAAAACAAGATTTATATCCTAAATTATATAAATCATACATAAAACAACTGATACTTATGCATTTTTTTTTAATTTAGCATCATCTGTGAAGTCTCCATGGAGGGGTTGATCGGGGGGTATTTTTTATTTCTTGCTTTAATCACTTATAAACAATTTTTATATTTTACTAAGAAAAAATCAGTAATAAAACCATATTGTGACTAAATGGGGAAAAAAAAACTTAGAGTAGATGCCTATGAGGTGGAATGGAGTAGGGTTGGGGTACAAGAGAAGCCTTTCATGGATTGATGACCATAATGGATAATGTGACAGGGACTGAAGGTTTTGATTAAATACTCTGCATCTGAGGTTCAAAATAAAATCAGAAAAAATGCAAACAATACTACTGAATACACATATATACTCAAGAGGACAAACCAATTGAAGTACTTTATGATCTATTTATATATAAGCAATGATATGCTCATTTTAAAGTTCTTATTTAGTCTTTCCTCCCAACTTTACTCAATAACCTTTTAGTTTGAATTGGAGAACCTGAAAGCATTCAAACTTGCTCTATAATTCATTCTGTTACTAATCAAATAAGACTTTTTCAAAGTTAGACTATTTTTCAAAGTTTGCCTTTATTTTGCTTTTGCAGAATATGAAAATATTTAGGGTTTGGGGTTTTTTGTTTCTAGAAACTCAAAGCTAGGTCTATTTAGAAAATAAATAGTGGCAGTAATTCATTAGAGATATGACTAGAAAGAGTCATACCAAAAATAAGAACATGTAATTATGTTGAGGCAATGTTCTAGTAAATACCAAAATGTGAACAATTTAATAACATTAAAATCTATAATCACAAAGTCTAGTTTTAGTATGAATAATTTGATAATTTCTCTCTTACTTAAAAATAGCATTTTTGGTCTCAGCTTCTGTACCATATGTGGTATACTAACTTACTAGGACAGGTTATTCCAAAGGAAACATCTGAAAATACTAAATGTTCCATATTTCCTGTTTTCAGGGTTTAAAGTTATTTTGAATAACTGTTTCCATAATGTATACAGTTGACCCTTGAAAAACATGTGTTGAACTGTGCTGGTCCACTTACACACAGATTTTTTGCAGTAGACTACTGCCTACCCTCCCTATCTGCAGGTTCTGCATCCAGGGGTTCAACCAACCTCAGATCTCAAACTTAATATATGATCCAAGTTTGGTCGAATCCGCTGGTGCAAACCAGTGGATTTAGAAGGCTGACTGTGACACTTGAACATGCAGGGATTTTGGTGTCTGTGGCAGGTCCTAGAACCTCTCCCCTATGTGTACCAAGGGATGACTGTAAGAACATTACCTGTTAATATTAAATGTTAATAATTATTAGAGAAGCATCAAGAAAAGTAGAAAAAATTATGTTGTCAAAGTACACTTTATTTCCTAACTATTTCCACCTTAAAAGGAGCATTATGGAGATAATCTAACTTAAAGGCTACAAGGAAAAGAAGAGTGTGCTCATAAACGCATAATGTATCTGGAGTTTTATTTTACTTCAATAGCACAAATCACTGCTGATGATGGGGTAAGGAACTGAGCCTAGTACTCAGTGTTACATCTGGATGATGTGCCTTGATAAGGTATATTTCAGAAATGCTTGGAAAGTGTAGTTGTGTGCCCACACAGATTATATTCAAGTTGGCAGGAGCTCATCTGGGAAAGGCAGAATTTCGTAGCCAACGAATTTAAGAATGTGTCTAGCCCAGAACTAGAGGAGACTCAAGAAGCTGCAGCACTAAACTTGCCCTTGCCAGATATTTTCCAGTACCTGGCGCTGAAAGTCGATCCCTTTAGCTAATCACAGTGAAATGTAACTTGCATAAGATTTTTGTGCTAAAATGTATATTTTTACCAGTGTTCTCTAAGGCTATTTCAACTTCCTCAAAGGAATTATATATGGTATGAGGTGAGTTTTGGAAAACTGTTAGGAAAAATTGGCAGGAAAAGATGGAAGTGGAGGCAAGTTATCTTTTAACATTGAGCATACCCTCACATGTGTATATTTATTCATTATATACATGCACTCATATATGAATGTGTATAATATGCATGTTTATAGTAAAACAAATCTAAAGTTTTAAAGGATGTTATAAAAATGCATAGAAATAGAAAATTTAAGACTAAGAACCCAAATAAATTGTTATATATCCTCCTAGAGTCACACACTCTAATTCAAAGACCAAAGTTATAGTAAGTAATAAAGGTTATTGAACACGGAAGTAACATAACGATCTCAAATGTTTATAAATTGTCATCTTTACCCAATAACTGTCTTCTGCTAGAAAAATTTTACCAGTTTGATATAACATAATTACATCAGTTCAGTAAGTTAAAGAAATATAAGGAAAATACAGAACATAGACCTGAAACAACTATTCTCTAGGTGTACTATATAACTCTGTGTTTGTTTTTATCTTAGAAACTATTATAAGGCCAATTCCTTTTGTACCAGTTCTCTTAAACTGACTTAGAGCAGTAATTTTCAAGCCATCCTTTGTGTACCTGAGTAGGAACCTCAGAGGCTCTGGTTGGAGGAAGGAAGGATTGAGGAAGATTAATCTAGTGGATCTTTGGGACCCTATTTCTACAATAGCATCTCTAATCATCCAGTCTATACACTGAGACTTCAGGAGGATTGCATTTCATGAAGTGCCCCCTGCTTTCAAGATAAAAAGTAGAAAAGGCTGGTTAAGCATGTTACAATGCCAAGAGGAAACAGCATTTTTTTGCAATTAAATATAACTTCAAACTTAGCTTTGCTACACTTTCAGGTCACTTTCTGTCAACTAGATATAGTTGTAGTGCTGGTTCTCAATAGAAATTTACATTTTTCAATTATGTTTCTTAGACAAATAGCAGAGTAAGCTCTATCTTAATGCTAACATGGTCCCACAATGGAGATACCCAAATTATTACATTGCAATGAAAAGCTCATATTTTTTTCTCTGTTACGCTAAACAAAAATAGAACAAGAAAGAATAAAAATAGCCTATTACAGTGTAGAAGTAACTGTGTATCTTCCTTTGAAGGAAGCATTTTAATCCAGTTTGTTAAAAAAAATTATTGTTTAATGGAGTTCCATACTAATACCAAGAAATTCTACTTGTATTCTTTGGCAAAAACATCACATTTTGGATTTTGATTCCTTTTGGAGAAAACATATAATTAATAATTGTGAGAGTACTTTCCTATTATCTTATGAATATTAACTGATAATATATATTCTTCCTTCTGAAATTTACAATCCTGTGAAGCTGGATATATAATTGTGATGAAGATATAAATATCATAGTACAGTGACAATATCGTGTGACTGTTATAATAGTTCTGAATTAAATGTGGGGAAATGTGGATGATAAAGATCAAATATTAGAAGTTCTTGGAGGTAAAGCTATTAATTTGTGACATTACATGTGACTTGGTTACAATTCATTACTCCATAGCAATTATTTTTGTGCCATTATTTTTATTTGATATAGGCATTCAGAACTTGGAGTCTTGAATTTCATGGCATCTAATTACGAAATTATTCAAAATCACTAATAGAAAAGTAGCTTGAACTCTTCTTCCTATTTCTTTCACCAGATTTAACATTTTCTAATAAGCAATGATCAATTAATTCCTAAGTTCTCTGAAGAAATACACTGAATAAATGCTTTCTTCCTCTCTCATTGTCAGGGTTATTGCCAAATTATATTGGATAATTTTAAACATTTCTTTATTAATTTAGGATGACTGCTTTGTAAACTGAGATTTTACTCCATGATATTATGTGAGGGTGAGTTTACTTAAAATAATAGGTTTTAACAAATAACAGCTTGATGGAATAACCTCTTGGGCCACAAAGAGAAATAACACAATGCCTTTTATTTTGATAACTTTTTTGGCATATGGGAGGATACTCTTCTTCCTGTATTAACTAGGAAAGGGAATACCTCTTCTTTTATACCAACCAGGTTCTCAAGTCAAGTAAGTCTGATAATCTTTACAGTGCATCCTGTTGAAGTGATTTATCCTTGTTGTATTTTTGGATATGAATTATATTATGGATATTAAGAAAAAATTTGGGACTGCACATTATCTTGACAAAATTTTTCATGCCACAGAATCACATCTTAAATATTTTTAGGTAAAATTGGATAAATACATATTTATAATTCTTAATCAAATTTTATTTGGTGTCCAGTCACACTAATACAAGGTTTCTCATCCTCAGCACGATTGACTTTTGGGACCAGATAGTTATTTGCTGTGAGGCTCAGGCCTGTACATTCTAGGATATTCAGCAGCATCAGTGGCCTCTATGGACTAGATGTCAGGAGCACATTCGTGTGCATATGTGCATGTGTGTACTTACACACACACGCACACAGAGTTACACAATAAAAAATGTGTCCAGGTCTTGCCAAATGTCCCCTGGTGAACAAAGTTGCCCCTTGTTAAGAACAACTTCTCTAATATGTATTCTATAAGAAATTGTGCTTTAGGCTACAAGTAGTAAGTTCTGTTTATTTGGACGATTTTGAACTTTCAAAATTCCTTATTTTAGCAACTAAATTTTATTGTTGGCAATGATAGAAAATTGACATTGATAAATATACGTATGATATTTAGTAGGAAAATAAGGTAATTATTTTACTAATGGAAAACTATTAAATTCAGTGTATAAATTAGATTTCAAAAGGTATGAGAATGGTAGTAGATCTTCATGAATCCACACTGCGAAGTTATGTACAATTGCAATAAACCAAATTAACACACATGAAAATTCCTCTAACATACATGCCAGAAAAACTATTCATATCCAATAGCTGGAAAAACAAGATTTTGAAATATGAAATACTAGCCAGGATTACTTAATAATTACTATGCTCTTTTAGAGTATCTTGGAAAAAGGAAGTAAGTGGGCATATAAGCAAAATTTAAACATTAAGAGGAGGCAAAAATGATGGAGAAAGAAATGGATTTTTCCAGAGAGGTTGGTCATCCTCACAGTTCTTTTTCCCAGAAGATAATCCTTTCTGCTTAAGATTGTATATCAATATGCATAGTAGCCCTAGAAGGAAGCTCAAGTTAGACCATCAAGGAAAGAATCTTTTTTTTTTCTTCTAGAGAATAACTCTATTGTTTCATTGACCCTCATTAATGTTCTGTACTATGTTTAAAGTTTAACAGATTAAAAAGTTATTGCTGTCTCATAAAACTGACACAGGTTCTCCCAAGTTGGGAGCACACTATCACGAATAAATGTGAAAATGCGAAGTGACTGGGCTGGATGTAATAATAACCATGGCATAGGCATCCAGCAGCAGCACTGGGACCTCCGGCAAAGGTAGTACTTTGGGTGATACTCGAGAAATGGGACTCAAGTACAAGTGTAGAGACTTCAAGAAATCTTTACAGGTAGAACTATTTGGGATATCAGCCCTCAAAAGAAAATATCTGACTAGTAGGTTTGTGTGGGATTCAATAAGTGATGAAATTAAAGGGATTTGGGAGTATAATTGACACTACTTTTGAACACTCATGGTTAAAAGACAAGATTTTTTTCTTCAGTAAACACTGAATGACTAATATAACACGATTCTCAAGGTAATAAATAAGTAGCGTTCTTAGAAACATCTTTATTACAGGTATTCCTTATATACTTCTCTACGTGCATTGCAGAATTTGTAAAACTTCCATTCACTGGTATTACACTGTTCTCAATGTACCAAGCAAGGAACATTCTTTTTTTTTTTTTTGTCACTAACATGCATACTGTACATGCAGGTGGAGAACTATATACAAACACTTATTTAGCATTCTTAGAAATATCTTTATTATAAAAGGATGACTAGTGAAAATGATGCTTAGATACACATAAAAGTTTTTACAGATGTTTCATAGTGGTTAGAAGTATACTTATGTGGTATATACATTTATATGTAGTTACATGAAAGTTGCACATATGTAGGCCTGCTTTTCCCAACAGTACCACTTGGCTGTTGTCTTGTCAAATCTAACTTCTAAGAGTGCAACTATCACAGAGTTTTTGTTGCTTCAATTAATTCTTTAACTTATGAATTATGCAAGGAAGTATTACTCTAGTTGGAAAACGAGGGAAACATTTATTCAGAAGCCCAGAAAGCTTATCCTGCCAAAATTTATCTAAGCATAGACCTTTCTCTGATATCATTTACTCCCTTGACAGATAAAAGTAACTGCTGTGTCTTCTGAACAAGCTTCATTCATATGTTCACCCAAACATCCATTAAGTTATCCATTTGTTCATTTGGCAAGTATTCACTGAATGCTGGCTCTGTGCCAGGCATTTTTCTAGGCACTGGAGATATGTTAGCAAATGAAACCAAGTCTCTACTCCCTCTTAAAACTTATGTTCTAGCGGGGAGGGGAACAACAGGGGGAATACAGGCAATAAATAATAAAACAAATAATCACAGTTTATCCTATGCAATATGTATTATGGTGGTGGTGATAAATGCAGTGAATAAATTTTGTATGTACTTTTAAAGTAGCAGTATACATGCTCCATTTTAATGTGCTCATTGACATTTTAGCCACTGTGTTCCTTAGGAATTGTGTTAGAATGCAACTAACAAAGACCAGCTATGGTGTCTTAACCAGAATAGGGCTTATTTTCTCACAGAAAAATGTGAGGTAATCCATAGGTAGTCTGTCCGGTGCTTTTGCTATGTATCCACAAGTCATTAAATTGTTTGTTTATATATTCAGTTGTTCTTGGAACATAGCTTTCATCCTGAAGGTAACAAGGTGCATGTTATCATCTATTTCCATGTACTGTATCCCACGTAAGAGGAAAGGGAATAGCAAGGAGGAAATGATGGCCTCCCCTTTGAGTCATCTTCTGAAAGCCATTTCCTGGATTCCTGCTGTGACTTCAGCTTACATCAAATTAGTCATTTCCAGCTACAAATAAGGATGAGAAATATTGCGTTTTACCTGGAAACATTGTTGTCCTGACTAAAATCAAGGTTCTGTTACTAAGCAAGTAGGGATAATGAATATTTGGGAAGTTCCCAGTAGTCCCAGCCATAGCCTCCTAGACTTCAGACTTCTTTAACAAAGCAGGGATTCTTTATTACTCATCTTGGCAACCAGCACAACGTATGGCATGTTAGGGACGCTCATAAACTGGTAGAAGAAACCCTGAGTAAATGAATGGTTGGAGTCTCCCTATTGCTGGTTGTGGTTACTTCCCTCTTGTCTCAAACAGGCAACAATCCTAAGTTAAATAGTCGAAGTATCATGCAAGGGCCTGGGCTTTACTGAGCCCACAAAGATAAAGTCATTTACAACAACTTTTAGAATAATATATACTCAATCCTGCCTAGAATATTATATCATAAACATGTTTAAACAAATTGTTCTGGGAGCATTTAAAAGAAAGAGGGCCTGCAAAGACCATCTAATTAATTGAAAATGACTTGTTTATTAAGTACTTGACACTTAAGTGTTGTTTGTATTGTGTATTTCAATATGAGTATAAAATTCTACCATGTGCACAAGTTGCACATAATTTGAAAGAGATGCAAATGATACCCTTAGAGAATCTAAGTTCATAAGACCAAAAGTATTTTCATATGAGGCAAACATAGAAACATATTGTATAAGAGAGCTGTATTTTCTATTTTCCTTAGGTGTCAATATCTAACAAAAAGTCTACAGAGAAGCAGTATGTGTGTTATAGCTCTAAGATCTATGTGAATCTTGAGACTTTATTTTTTTTGTTATGTTTCTCAGGAAAAGATAAATCATCTGAGGAAATTCGTATTTGGTAATTCCATGAGCTCTTGTCTTCCACCAAAATGTGAAAGTTCTCATGATTAGGGCTTGCTCTTAAAAAATAACCTTTATACACACACATGTATATACACACATATACATACATATGATGGTCTCTCTCATTTTTCATACATGGCAACTGAAAAATTTTCTTTCCTGACACTCAGTTTCCATGGCATTGATGGAGACATCATGGTTGAGTTTTGTTTCAAGATGATAGGTAAACACCATAAATCTTTTTAAAACTTAAGGGAAAACAATGAAAATTCTCATAAGGTAGAAGATAATTTGCAAAAAAGTGAAAAGGGGTTAGCATTTGACTCAAGAAATATGCAAAGAGAAACTCAGTAATAGTTCTAATTATATGAAAGTTTATACAAATGATTATTATTCTTAATCATAATATAATTTTTGATAAAGTGTGGAAAACTCAGATTTTCTGTAGAAAAATTACCTGGGCTTCAAGTTTTTAAAATTCTAGTTGAGTGCTTTCTTTTGTTAAATCTTAGATTCAAATATAGAGACATCAGGCATGATTAGGATTTATCTTCTCCCACTGGATGAGATCTGATTTATACTTTACACTTAAAAATGCATTATGCAAGTCTGTAAAATAAACATAGAAAACACATATGCATGCTTATGCATGTGTGCATATGCCCTGATGTGTACATATAGATATTTATAGATGGATATAAACAACTTCCTCCAGATCAGATCTTTTTCTCCTTGACAGTCAAACTAAACAAACTTCTTAAGTAACCACACCATCCGTGGTTAAAGCGAAAGAAAACAGCCAACTTAATGTTTGTCTGTGTAGCTATTTTGGAAATGAGGGGAACCCCACATAGTGCTATGAAAAATTTTTCAGTAAAATGCCCTATTTCTGTTTCCAGTGGGATGCTGTTGTTTCATCATAGGGCTAAACATAATGTGGAGTTCCAAAAGTTTGCTTCACCTCAGTGTTGAAAATAAATTCCAGAATTTGTAGCGATGCACGAGAACCCTCTTCTTCCCCAACATGATATGAGTACTACAGGGAAAAAGGCAGGATAGAATCAGTTATTACTCATTATAATTATAGTCTGTAACAATGTTAAGTTTCATGTAACACAGTGCCTGGCCACAGTATATATTTAGAAAAGTTTTTATGGAACGAATGACTAGACATTATGCACCAAATCTGAAAAGTGTAGAAAATTATACAAGTCTTCTTAAATCTTATGAGACAGAAGAGAACTATTTTCTCAGGAACTGCATAGAGTCAGTGTTATCCGTAATGTCCCCAGGTTAATTATAATAGTGAATTTCATAAGGTGGTGTTTTATCCCTCTCAATAGAAGCAGATGATACCTTGTCAATTATCTGCATTCAGCACAGCGGAAATACATGGAGGCTAAAAAGAGCAATCCCAGTGCGCAGCTTTCTCATCATCTAATTTGATCTGAGGGCAGAATTTAGATTATCCAAGGCAGGAATTTGCAAAATTTAGCATGCATAAGAGTTACATGAAGCTTTGATCCAAAAGTCTCTGATTCGATGGGTTAGAATGAGACCCCTAAATTTTTTAAAATTATTTCTGTTAACACTTGATAAATGCTGATATGTATGAAGAGCGACTGATCCATATTTCACAGATGTCAGCTTTTGACAATAAAAGTCAACCAGGAGTCTTGAAATCATATTCAACTGCAGTAAACAAGAGTGCAGAGATCTCATTTTGCTGATTAAGAGTAAACGTGCGGGCTTCCCTGGTGGCGCAGTGGTTGAGAGTCCGCCTGCCGATGCAGGGGACACGGGTTCATGCCCCGGTCTGGGAAGATCCCACATGCCGCGGAGTGGCTGGGCCCGTGAGCCATGGCCGCTGAGCCTGCGCGTCTGGAGCTTTAAATTTAGATAGTAGAGGTTTGGGGTGACAATTTAAAAAAAAAATTTGGGAACTAACAAGGACATTTGGCTAAATAGGAACTTTACATGATTTCAGGTTAAGACGTTCATTAGGAAACACATCTGATATTCCTCAGTTTACAAATGCAGGTGTCATAAAGGTACCATGATTCCGTGCCATAAAATCTGGGCACAAGTTTGGTCTTTTAAAAGTTTAAAAACAGGTGATAACAACTGCCTTACATAGCCATAAAATAAAGAACAGAGTCAGTAAAGACTCCACAAAACAAAGGCAACCATATATCTGTGTATGTGCATACACATATACATTAAGTAAATTGCTTAATGTGATAGAATTTTTTTTTTTTTTTTTTTTTTTTTTTGTACGCGGGCCTCTCACTGTTGTGGCCTCTCCTGTTGCGGAGCACAGGCTCCGGACGCGCAGGCTCAGCGACCATGGCTCACGGGCCCAGCCGCTCCACTGCATGTGGGATCTTCCCGGACCGGGGCACGAACCCGTGTCCCTTGCATCGGCAGGCGGACTCTCAACCACTGTGCCACCAGGGAAGCCCAATGTGATATAATTTTAAAGGCAGATTGCCTTTTGAAGGACTATGTTCAAAAATTTTAATTTAAAATAGTTGATAATGAACCACTGTCCCTATAAATAAAGACTGGAATCAACTATTGAGACCATTTTAAGTTTTAAAAAAGGCAAAAGCATAAAAATATATACATATCTCTATTTTTGCCAACTTTGAAAATAGGAAAATGTACATATACACGCATGTATGCATTTTATATGCACATGCATTGTACATTTGTTTATATTTATAGATCAAAATTATCTAAAATTATCAAATCATGAAGGCACGAGTTTAAAAAACATTTTTGGCCTCTCAAATTTGTTATTTGGCCTGCCAGGAGATTTTTGCGATTTTGTTTTAAACATATTTATTGGAGTATAATTGCTTTACAATGGTGTGTTAGTTTCTGCTTTATAACAAAGTGAATCAGTTATACATATGTTCCCATATCTCTTCCCTCTTGCGTCTCCCTCCCCCTCCACTCTCCCTATCCCACCCCTCTAGGTGGTCACAAACCACTGAGCTGATCTCCCTGTGCTATGCAGTTGCTTCCCACTAGCTATCTATTATACATTTCGTTGTGTATATATGTCCATGCACTCTCTCACTTTGTCACAGCTTACCCTTCCCCCTTCCCATATCCTCAAGCCCATTCTCGAGTAGGTCTGTGTCTTTATTCCCGACTCACCCCTAGGTTCTTCATGAGCTTTTTTTTTTTTTCTGAGATTCCACATATATGTGTTAGCATACGGTATTTGTTTTTTTCTTTCTGACTTACTTCACTCTGTATGACAGACTCCTGGTCCATCCACCTCACTACAAATAACTCAATTTTGTTTTCTTTTATGGCTGAGTAATATTCCATTGTATATATGTGTCACATCTTCTTTATCCATTCATCTGTTGATGGACACTTAGGTTGCTTCTATGTCCTGGCTATTGTCAATAGAGCTGCAATGAATATTTGGGTACATGACTCTTTCTGAATTATGGTTTTCTCAGGGTATATGCCCAGTAGTGGGATTGGTGGGTCATATGGTAATTCTATTTTTAGTTTTTTAAGGAACCTCCATACTGTTCTCCATAGTGGCTATATCAATTTACATTCCCACCAACAGTACAAGAGTGTTCCCTTTTCTCCACACTCTCTCCAGCACTTATTGTTTCTAGATTTTTTGATGATGGCCATTCTGACTGGTGTGAGATGATATCTCATTGTAGTTTTGATTTGCATTTCTCTAATGATTAATGATGTTGAGCATTCTTTCATGTGTTTGCTGGCAATCTGTATATCTTCTTTGGAGAAATGTCTATTTAGGTCTTCTGCCCATTTTTGGATTGGGTTGTTTGTTTTTTTGTTATTGAGCTTCATGAGCTGCTTATAAATTTTGGAGATTAATCCTTTGTCAGTTGCTTCATTTGCAAATATTTTCTCCCATTCTGAGGGTTGTCTTTTGGTCTTATTTATGGTTTCCTTTGCTGTGCAAAAGCTTTTAAGTTTCATTAGGTCCCATTTGTTTATTTTTTTTTTTAATTTCCATTTCTCTAGGAGGTGGGTCAAAAAGGATCTTGCTGTGATTTATGTCATAGAGAGTTCTGCCTATGTTTTCCTCTAAGAGTTTGATAGTTTCTGGCCTTACATTTAGGTCTTTAATCCATTTTTAGTTTATTTTTGTGTATGGTGTTAGGGAGTGTTCTAATTTCATACATTTACATGTCCCTGTTCAGTTTTCCCAGCACCACTTATTGAAGAGGCTGTCTTTTCTCCACTGTATATTCTTGCCTCCTTTATCAAAGATAAGGTGACCATATGTGTGTAGGTTTATCTCTGGGCTTTCTACTACCCAAAGTAATCTACAGATTCAATGCAATCACTATCAAACTACCACTGGCATTTTTCACAGAACTAGAACAAAAATTTTCACAATTTGTATGGAAACACAAAAGACCCCGAATAGCGAAAGCAATCTTGGGAACGCAAAGTGGAGCTGGAGGAATCAAGCTCCCTGACTTCAGACTATACTACAAAGCTACAGTAATCAAGACAGTATGGTACTGGCACAAAAACAGAAATATAGATCAGTGGAACAGGATAGAAAGCCCAGAGATTGTTGCTATTGATCCTGAACCCCTTGAGAGTATTAAAGTCTTTATAGGCATCATTTTCTTCCCGATCTCCATTGACACCAAACAACTTAGATATTGATGGTCTCTGAGGGTCCAAGTCTAGGGAAAGATCAGTAAGAGCTGCAAACAATCTCATGTTGTTTTGACAGGATTCACAAGGTGAGAGAAAATAGAATGTACATCTCAACTGTTGACTTCTGTGCCTGGACTCATAGGTCCAAAACGAAAACTTAATTTTAATATTTAAAATAAGAAAACCATCAGAATCATTAACCTGCATGCTTAAGAACAATTTTGAGAAATTCCAATGCATTCACATCTTAACCACCTCATCTCTTGAAAAAAATGTTAGTTTTTATTTTTTCCAGCTTTATTGAGGTATAAATAACAAATTAAAAATTGTGTATGTTTAAAGTATACAATGTAGTGTTAAGTATACTGTACAACCATGACCACAGTCAAGCTAATCAATGTACACATTGCCTCACAGAGTTACTAATTTGCATGTATGTGGTAAGAACACTTAAGTTGGAGAAGGTATGGCGGAAAAGGGAGCCTTTATACACTTTTGTTGGAAATGTAAATTGATATAGCTATTATGGAAAACAGTATGAGGCTTCCTCAAAAATTAAAAATAGAACTACCATGTGATCCAGATATCTCGCTGCTGGGTATATATCCAAAGGAAATGGAAATGGGATATATAAGAGATGTCTGTACTCCAGTGTTCATTGCAGCATTATTCACAATAGCCAAGACATGGAAATAACCTAAGTGCTCAATGGCTAAAAGAATAAGGAAATTGTCCATATATATATATATATATATATATATATATATATATATATACACACACACACAGTGGAATATTCATCCTGAAAAAAGAAAATGTCTGCCAACTGTGATAACGTGAGTGAATTTGGATGATATTACACTAGATAAAATAAGCCAGACACAGAAAGACAAATATTGCATGGTATCAATCATGTGTGGAATCTAATGAAAGTGAACTTGGAGAAAGAGTAGAATGGTAGTTGTGGGCTTCTGGGGGAAATAGAGAGATGTTAGTCAAAGGGTATAAACTATCAATAAGATGAATAAGTTCTGGAGATCTTATGTACAGTGTGATAACTGTAGTTAATAATATATACTTGAAATTCTCCTAAAGAATACATCTTAAGCATTCCCCACCACCTCTTGATCCACTAGACTACCTGGCAGCTCCAGTTAGAGAGCTGTGCATCAGCTGATCTGATGCAGATACAGTCGGCTTCCACTCTCAGCTCTTACAGTCATGCTTGTAAAGAGGTACTACATGTCTCAGGATGCTCTCTCAAATTTAACCAAAACCAAATTCTTAATCTTCCCTACTCCAAATTCAGTCCTTCTAGGACTTTCCCACTTTCAGTGTATGCTATCCATCAAATAATCATCAGTTTGTGATCATAAAACCCAGAGGATAAAAAGTTATCATAAACAAATGGAACTTGAAAGAAATAATGCAGGCAACAGAAAATTATCATTAATGTCCTTAAAGTAGAAAAATGTTTACATATGCAAAAATATGGTATAAAAATAAATACTGTGGGAGAAAGGTCTTAAATTGAAATGCAATAGCATGAAAAAAAATAATAGAGGGGTTGTAAAAATAAGTAGATCTAGTTGCTTAGAAAATTGGATGTTGACAATGCTCAGAAAATTCAAAGGTAAATGAATTGGAGGGAAGAAATAAAAATGGAGGTTAATAAAGGAAATTTATATTGAGTTAATAAGAATTAAAGAAAACATGTGAAACTACAGGAGAGAATAGGGAAATAGGATAAAAATCTTTTCTAGAACTGAAGGATACTCTATTCTACATTGAAAAGTACACACAGGGCTCCAGTAAAACGAAGGAAAACTACACCAAAACATATTATTAGAACAGGGAAACAAGCAAGGTCTTAACTTAAAAAAAAAAAAAAAGTTGCTATGCAAAGAATTAAGAACAAGAAGGGCATGAACTTTTTAAGGAATAGTAATGGAAGCTGGCAGTCCTGGGAAGACGCTTTCAAGAAAAGTGAAAGAATTACCCAACCACATGATTGATGAAAGTTAGGATGGATAAATGATATTTCCAGACACACAGATTCACCAAAGAGTACCTTCCAGTTACTCAGGTTGTTACTTGAGGTGAGCTGCACCAAAATGGAGGTGTGTGCCCAGAGAGAGAATTGGGGAGATCAAAACCAGGAATAAGGCAAAAAGAATCTGTAGGATGAAAGCAGGACAGGAGGCCTACAGAGCATTCAGTCCAGATTAGAAGAGGAAGAGGGGCCTCAAGGAAAAACTGACATGTTTGACAGCTTAGAGATGTTCCAAAGTTCTTTCAGAAATTGGGACAGTTAGTGGTAAATTATGGTGAAAATTAAGCTGATAAATAAGTCCAATAAAATGTCTCCTACCTAAACAATATCTTCTTAGCTGTCACAATTTAAATAATAAATATTATGACCTAACTTATCAAAACAGACAGAAGTGTGTGTGTGTGTATACACACACACATATGTGCTGGAGGGGTAAGCATGCAAGGCTATCAAAAGCTGAATCTTGGGCTTCCCTGGTGGTGCAGTGGTTGGGAGTCTGCCTGCCGATGCAGGGGACACGGGTTCGTGCCCCGGTCCGGGAAGATCCCACATGCCGCGAAGTGGCTGGGCCCGTGAGCCATGACCGCTGAGCCTGCGCGTCCGGAGCCTGTGCTCCGCAACGGGAGAGGCCACAACAGTGAGAGACCCACGTACCGGAAAAAAAAAAAACAAAAAAACACCATAATTAAAATGGCAAAAGTTAGAGAATTCTAAAGATTAAAAAATGATCAAGGAGACTGTAATTACAATAAACAGTTAAGAGATAAACATGAAGATGTAAAATATGGCATCAGAAACACGATGTGGTTCAGAGTCAGATTACCTGGGCCTTCAACTTGGCTCTACTGCCTTGCCCTGTCACTTGGGAGAGAAGTACTATTCTGTGTCTCAGTCCTCACTTTTATACTGTGGATACACTTATTCGCCATTGATCATTATTTATTTATTGTGGTTGTGAAACTGTTTCAACTTAATAAAATTCTCTAATGACAGCAACTTAAATACCTGAACCAGATAAACCCAATAATATTGGGTTTATTTCAATAATAATCTTACTGTCAATATATATCAAATATTTTTAAATATAACTGGTTATTACAGTAACCTCATTCTTGTGATTCTCTTCTAGGTAATAATTAGATGTCTCAAAATGTCTGTCACAAACTTTTCATCGCAGCATTATTTATGGCAAAAATTAGAAACATTAAATTTCCAGTAATAAGCCATGATTTAAATATATCAGATGAAGTCTATAAAATAAAGCATTTTTATTAAAACTACATTTTAAAATGCTGATAAAATGGTAAAAGTAAAAATGAAACCTCCAAAGATGAATCTATATATACCTTTTGGGTCAAGTTTATTTAAAATGTGAATAGTATCCACTTATGTAAGTATGTACGTATTGATCAACCTTTATGTGGATATAAAAACACCAGAATAACAATAGTAGCTACTTGTGGTTGAGGACAGTATTTGTTTTCCTCCTCCTCCTCTTTACTCTTTTTTTTTTTTTTTGGTAACATCTAATTTATTTATCTATTTTATTTATTATTTTTTTATTAGTTTCTGCTTTATAACAAAGCGAATCAGTTATACATATACATCTGTTCCCATATCCCTTCCCTCTTGCGTCTCCCTCCCTCCTACCTCCTCTTTACTCTTTAACATCCTCCTGCTCCCTCTTTATATTTTTAAATATTCTATGTTGCTTGAACAAGGCATGTTCATGGGATAGGAGAGCCACATATGACACGAAATCACCTTGACAGAGAGGAGAATGGCACCTTAC
This sequence comes from Hyperoodon ampullatus, assembly GCF_949752795.1. NCBI lineage: Eukaryota > Metazoa > Chordata > Mammalia > Artiodactyla > Ziphiidae > Hyperoodon > Hyperoodon ampullatus. Next base: position 18,976,072 of record NC_136929.1, on the reverse strand, counting down.
CTTCTGCTGTCCTCCTGCGTCACCCCTGACAAAGTGTAGCTCTATCTCTTGTTAACCTGGAAGGACAGGGGGCATGGTTTTCTCACACTAGCACACAAATTGCTTTGATCTTTGGTTACAAATACCTAAATATAAACCTTGGTCATTAGCAAAAATAAGGCAGTACTTTGAATGTTTCCTAGTTAAGAGTTAAGGATTGGTAAAAGTGTATAATGGAGGCTTCTTTTGTGAATTCTGGATCAAGTCATTATGTAGCAGAGCAAGTATTTGGTGTAGATCAAGGGCAGCACAACCTGAAGGCATAAGACTGAGCTTTGTAACCATTCTAATTACTTTTAGACCAATCAGCTATTGATCATGAGTATATTAACTAGTTAAATTACAGTGATTTCTGGCAGTAACTTTAAAAAAGGTAATCCATTAGTTAATTCAGGTAAAACATTTATCCTGTTTCCTAAAACCTCACATTTTCTAATTACTAACCTGAAATTACTGATAATTTTATCAGTTTGTATCAATAAACCACCCTATCAAGTTTCCAATACTTACTGAGTTTACAACATTTTTACATAGTTGGAAAAAAATTGTTCTCTATATATCATGTACGTAAAGCCCATTTCCCTAATTCACTGGAGGGAGAAAAAGTTGTGTTCTCCTCAGTGCAGAAGATATGCTTGTTTTTGTTTCAAATCATCTAAATTCTAAAGCTTATTGTACACTACCAATCTTGTTTCTATGGTTACCATGGAAAAGAAGAATGCATATTATTACACACGAACACTATTTTAAGAATGACCAAAAAAGGTTAAGAAACCACACATGCATTTCCGTTATTTTTAACATAGGTCATCACAAGATTAGAGAGACAAAGGATAAAGTGAGAAGTGAAAGTCAAGAAAGGAAAAGAAAAAGAAAAAGAAACGTGCACAGAAATCTTTGAACACACTATTAAACTATTATAACTTCCAAGGGCATAAAGCACACTGTGTCTGTGTGTTGTGTATGTGTGGGTAAATGTACTTTAAAACTGTGTAAATCAATAGGAAGGAGTAAGTTTGATGGCAAGACAATGAGTTTTAAAGATGACCTGCTGTATAAACGTGGATAAAAAGTAAATTTTGTTTATCTATTCAACCATTAAGATAATACTGAATTCTTATTAATCATTATTTCAAAGTTCATGAGCAATTATATGGGAAGAAAAGATCATAAAACCAAACTTTTCAATGCATCATTAAGTGCTATAGTACCAAAAAAAAATACAATATTGTGAGTCCGTATTTGAAAAATCAAGATGAAGTTACATGCTATGTTAGATGTTAAAATGTGAGAGTGTGAAGGGCTTCCCTGGTGGCGCACTGGTTGAGAGTCCGCCTGCTGATGCAGGGGACACGGGTTCGTGCCCTGGTCTGGGAAGATCCCACATGCTGCGGAGCGGCTGGGCCCGTGAGCCATGGCCGCTGAGCCTACGCGTCCGGAGCCTGTGCTCCACAACGGAAGAGGCCACAGCAGTGAGAGGCCTGCATACCAAAAAAAAAAAAAAAAAAAAAAAATGTGAGAGCACGAAAAGATGCATAAGAGGAACAAAAAGAGATCAAAGGAGTTAAGTTGTCACACTGTAGACACATGCCACAGCATTCAAAAAAGATTTTAAAATGTGTTACTAAGAATAGTATTTATATTACTAAATGCTGGAGAGCATGTGGGGTAATACCACATTCCCTTCTGGTAGGAATACAAACCAAAGTAGCCCGTGCTTAATAAAGCTGAGAAGAACATCCCCTATGACCCAGAAATCCCCCTTTGAAAGTGATATGAAGACAGCACTTTCATGGTAATGGCAAATTGGAACAAGGTGGTCTATCTCAGGGAAGTGGATAAATTACACAGAATGCTATGGAATACTCTTCAGTTGCTATATAAGGAGATACATGTTTTGCTTTATAAAAATACCCTATGAGTACAAATCAAAAAGAATGATTCTATGGTACAATATCATTTATGTAAAATAATACAAAGGTACAAGTATCTTTGGACATTTGTTAAACCTGTCATAGAGGGAATATAAATGGGAAAAAGGATGAGCTTGCAGAGGAGACAGAGAGGAAAGGGAGGCCTTAAGTATATTAATGATGAAAAAGGACTCTAATTCAGTCAACTCCCCAGCTCTCTGCATGGACGTTAAAGAAAAATATAATAATGTGTCACATGTGCTTTTGAATTTTTGAAGCTCAGTTATTGTAAGGAAGTATTTCAGTATCTGAGAAGGACTGACAAAGCTTTCAAGCATACCTATAACTAAAGGACCTAGCTGTTAGACCTTTTCAGTTTTCTTAGCAAATGCTTACTAGACTAATGTATTTATTATATCTTTTTACAAGCTAGGTACATTCATTTTATAATAGCTGTGTTTTTTGTAAAAATAAAAATACAAAGTTTAGTAACCATAGGACTTAAGGACACTGAATACCCTCATCCTGGCTGAGAACATGTCAAAGGATCCTGTATGATAAGATTCACTATCAAATATCTATATTTCTATCTATTTGCTGGAAAACTTCCTTTGTTTTCTAAGTAAAGAAATAATCTACCTGGAAGGAGATCATATTCTAGTCTGGAACATTTTTACTTGAGTGCCAAACCTAACAATGTTAAAATATGGAGGAGATTAGACAATTTATTTACATCAGTCTGTTACTCAGTTTTTTATTAGTTGCTTTGAATTTCACTAAGACCAAAGAAAAATGGGTATATATGGAAATACAAAAGTAGGTAGTTACTGAAGGAACAATAACAAGTACAACTCCTGCCTTCAGGGACCTAACTCCCTCATGAAGAAGACCAGCTAGGAAGCAGGTATCCTCAGTATAGTGTTTCTGTACCATGATGATGAAGACATAATACAGGACGCCATGTCAGAGTTCATGATCTTAGGTTATTTTAGTTTTCTCTGAGAGAAAGAGATACTACGCTGAGACTTGAGGAGCAAGTGTAATAGATCCAGGTGCTGGGAGGGACAAATGCACTCCTAGAAAAGGAAAAAATAAAATAATCTGTAAATACACATAGACAAGACAGGGCACAGTTTATTCTGTGAACTGCAGTTACTTCAGTATGGCAGGATATATGAAATGAAGAAAAGTGGTAAGCAGGGTCCAGATATTGAAGGGCTTTGGATCTCTAAGTAGTAGGACTTCACACTGGAGGCCCTGAAAAGTCATTTAAGCCTGACACTGGGGTGATCACACTGTGCATCAGAAAATCAACTTTCTTTATGGAAAATGAATAGGAAGGGAGATTTGGAGATCTATTAAGATAGGCATGCATATCCTGAGTAAAAAAAGAAAACAAACATGGAAAAGCAACACTGTGGAGACAGCAGAAAGATTAGTGGTTGTCAGGGGTGAAGGAGGAGGAAGGGATGAGTAGGAAAAGCAATGGGTATTTTTAGGGCAGTGAAGCTATTCTCTGACATTACAAGGGTGGTTACATGTCGTTATATGCTTGTCCATGCTCATTGAATTTAAAACACCAAGGATAAGCCCTAATGTAAACTGTGGACTTTAGGTGATAATGATGTGCCAGTGTAGGTTCATTGATGGTAAAAAAAAAAAAAAAAAAAAAAAAAAAATGTCACACTGTGGCAGGATGTCAATAGTGGGAAAGATTGTGGGCATCTGGGGACAAAAGGTGAATGAGAATGCTCTATACTTTTCATTCATTTTTCTGTGAACCTAAAACTTCTTTAAAAATAAGGTTTTTAGTTTAAAAATGCAGTAAAGATGTAAAGAAGAGGACATGTTTGAGAGCTTGTAAGAATGAGGAAGCAACAGAAATTGTTGAATGATTAGAAATGGGAGAACATAGGAGAGGTGAAAGTATCACCCAAGTCTCTCACATGAGGATGTGAAGTAAATGTGCTAACTTTCAATGGTAAATGGAAGTGAGGAGGAAAAGCAAGTGGGGAAAGAGGTGTGTGAGCAATGATTATTTCGGATCGAACTGAGTCTGTGTAACTCATTAGGCATTGCAGTTGAGATGGCTGGAAAATAGTGGCAGGCAGAGGCCAACCACCTGAGGCCATAACCCCAGAAAAGTAAACTCCAAACATGCACGTGTTTACACTGTCTGGACTGCACATTACACAATCTAGTCACATAACACAACTTTGTATTTATGACTTTGTATCAGTCAGAGCATCCCTTCCCCACCATCTAGACCACATATGTAAGTATGGGAAGAAGAGAAATATCTCTGTGAAAGATAATAATCTCCTACTTAGATGGTCACCTCTAATAAGCCACCCTTATTAGTAAAACCCTTGTATGAGAACAGATAAGAGCAAGCCAAGATGGAGGAAAGGTTTGGAGTGAGAAGAACCGATAAGAATTACTCTGCTTTTTATCCGAGGGAGATTAAATTAAAATAAAGTGACAGTCTGTGCCATCCCTGTGGCAAAAAAATGGCCATTTTTTTTTACCACTATGATGTGTGTGCTTGCCCTGTTTACATGTGTATGTGCTCCAAACTGAGTATTGGGGATCTATTCATTGTAAAGGGTTATCCAAAGGCTGTTAATTCCATGTTAATTCCAGAAACACCTTGAACAGTGTTTGTTCAAATATCTGGGTAATATGGTCTTTCCAATTGACACATAAAATTAACCATCACACAGACCTTGTGAATCTAATTCTCAGTATAATGAATTGGTCTCTGATGGTGGAGGCAAGAAGAGAGTGGCCAAGGAAGGTTGAGTACGTTCTGCCCCGTTTTCTTCTAGACTCACACTGAGAAATGGAGGAAGTCTAATGCAGAATACAGCCAGCCAAAGAAAAGATGGGAAACAAAGAAATGCAGACTGCCCACATGCCAGAGTTTATGAAAACAAGTTTTCTGATGTCCCCATGAGTTTTGAAATGGGAAGAGTCTTTCCTCTCCTAGCTGACAGGTTAGAAGTGACTTTTTGCTCCTGGTGGTACTTTGGCTATATTTGTTTCAGATAAGCCCTCTCCCTTTCTGTAGAATATCAATAAAGTCTATATAAGTAGTATCAAATCTATGGAAGATATCAATGAAAAACCAAAAATATTTGTATACCCATTGTAGCCCAGTGGTGCAACTTCTAGGAAAATTTCCATCTCTGCTGATATAATCAGTATTCTGGTCTTAACCTTGGTCGTGTATATATATACACTATCAAATGTAAAATAGATAGCTAGTGGGAAGCAGCCACATAGCACAGGGAGATCAGCTCCGTGCTTTGTGTCCACCTAGAGGAGTGGGATAGGGAGGGTGGGAGGGAGATGCAAGAGGGAGGAGATATGGGGATATATGTATATGTATAGCTGATTCACTCTGTTATACAGCAGAAACTAACACCACTGTAAAGCAATTATACTCCAATAAAGATGTTAAAAAATTTTTTTTAATTAAAAAAAAAAGAACCTTGGAACTTGGCCTTTAGACTTATAAACACAATATTCTATCATGTCTAGAGATGTTATTCCTACAGTTGGTTCTAGCATCATCCAAACATGGGGCTATGTGAAGCCAATCCCAGAGAGGGTATTTTTATGTTGAGGTAGTCAGCTGCAGAAATTATGGCCAAAGGGGTTTTTGAATCGCTCAGGTGTTTTACAGTCCAAAGATAATTTCCCAGTCAGACTTTACATCACCTAGTATACTGTAGTACTGGTCTTACTCTCTTCAAATAAAACTGATGACTTTCATGAAATCTATTTTTTTTATGAATCTGTCTTTTACCCCAGCCTACATGGGATATTAGCTATGAAACTGGAGCTGGTAGAAATCCCATTCAGTCAGTAGTTTGGGCCATGGTAATCTTAGCACAAAATCAATCCCCTCTTATATTCTCCAGGGTATGGCAGGTGAGGTTGAGAAGCTGAAAACCCCTTACCAAAGAACATGGTCCTGTAGTTTTAAAAACAGCTGTACCCTCCTTGGGGACACAAAGAACCCAGCATAAACTCAGTTGCACAGAGTCCGGGAGTAAAGTGAATCCCCTGCCTCTTATTTCTAAGGATTTCTTAGAGCCCCCTGTGGGTACGCTTGGGTGGAATAGGTAACCATAATCTGAAGCAAAGTTTACAGTTTAGTTAAGAAGCAAAACTAGTGTATGACCGATAGCAGCAGTAGGTTCATGTGCTTCCCTGACCTGATTTCCATTCATGGGACCCATTGTGTCCTAGATGCACTCAGCTGCAGCTTCCATCACTGATGACCTGCCACTCAAGTTGGAGCCAGATATTTTGATTTGGTGGAGCAGGATGCTTTGGAATAGATGGAATCCCCAAAGGCTTAGAAATGAACGAGAATGAGAGAAGATCTCGACCCAAAATCTTGCATATGCATAAACGGTCTGCTAGATGCGAGTTTCGTTGGCAAGATTTCATCATTTTCTGTGAATGTTGTAAATGTTTAGTGTCATAAGGTATATAGGTAAATGCTGGCAACTCTGTTGTAATGAAAGGGCAGTAGTCAGAGATATGGAAATAAATCTGGAAATAGGGTTTGAGGTCCTGTGAGTATGGAATAATAAGCAATGACGTATGCTTCCCGGCCTTGTTTTCTGAGGATCAAGTATGATAACGTAAGCATGTAGGGCTGAACGTAGAGGGCATCAGCTTTTGATCATAAAATACTGACTTACTAGCAACAATAAGGTTAACGTTTCTCAGACATGGAATTCCTACAACAACCATATCCAATGTCTTGAACAGTTTTATTAATATCACCTACGAGGAACGTATACCTCTGAATTCATGATGCCATAGGGCTAAGAACGAGGTCTGGGAACAATGTCAAATGTAGACACATCATTTACTAAAACTTAATTCTACTGAGCTAAGAAAACATTTAATAGGCAACACCTATGTCCCCAAACAACTCTTGGAAGACAGGTAAGTTTGATTCGGCAGATGTAAAGCAGTATACAAAAGAAAAATCTTAGAGACACAAGCAAGAATCCTACAGTGCGGGTCATATGGCTGTAGGATGCCAGAGGGGGGGAAATGAACACATAATCAGCTTGAAGTCATTGCAGTAAGAGGAATGACTCATTTTGAGCAAGGACAGCCTTTGAAAGAAAAAGAGTCATAAACAGTTGGCAGTGATTATTAACTTCCATTTGTATGCGGCACAATACATTGTAAAACACTTCCACATGTTTTATCTCAGCTGAATTGGAAAACAACGCTGAAAGTTAGAAAAGGCAAGGTATTGTTCTGCCTGTTTTATATGCAAGGGAAGGAGTACAGAGAGGTTAATTGAGCTGGCTGAGGTCACATTGTTAGAGAACCAGCAAGGAATAGAACTTAGGTTTCCAGCATCTCCGTGTAATGTATTTTAACCACCCCTGGTGGCACACAGCAGTTTTGCTGAACAAAAGAAATTCTTTATTCATGTACAGCTTAGAGAACATTGGTGTTTTTAGCCAGTCTTAACCTATTAATAACAATGATGTCAGTTTCACCCTTCTCCAGCCATGAAATCACAGGACCCCAGAGGTCATCTGGTTCACCTACATCAATTGTGCCATAACATTTGCCAGTCCAAGATCATATTAACCTTTTGGCAGTCCCATCAAAGTGTTTATTCCTGTTGATCTTACGGTCAAACATGTACTTAAGAGAAATGTGTGCTACATAAATAACTTAGTTTGACTCAGAAAAGTAGAATCTTTCCCAAAGAATATATTCTGCTTTGCCTCAAGGGTGGGTGAGAAGAAGATGAAGTATTTACAGTTGTGTATTATGATCAGGGGTGTTTAAAAATCACCTGAAAATTTAAAAACAGAGTTCAGGTTTTTTCTTCCTACCTAACATGTAATTTTCTATATCCCAAATACCTAAATCAAATTCCACAGCCCATCAGTGCTAGAAAGGGGACGAGAAAAATAGCTGCAGCTGGGTACCTAATCCCAATCTGTCAAGACCTGCTGTTGATCGGCAGTGGGCTCCACATTTAATTGTCAAACAATTGATTTTTCCCAGGCAACGTGGGTAAAGTAGGGGAGAAAAATCTCATGTACTGGCAACCAGGACAGCTTCTTCCACTTGGAACAACTGAACCCCAAATCAAAATAATTTCACTCCACACCCTACTTATATCAGTTCTTAATGTCTCTAGCATCCAAGATATCACCTTTCGTCTTTCAGTTGAGCACAAGAAAGGTATAAGCGAAAGTGGGAGTGAAAAGCATGATCTGAATCAAGAGAGATGTTTTGCATAAGGCAAAGCTGCACTTTAGTTTGCATTTGAATATATTTCAGCCTTTGAAGATCTACATTTCCCTCCCTACAATGGTATTATCACTGATTGCACGGCTTGTATGAATAAATGAGGCTCAAAAGACAACTGCATGACTTCAAGTCCTTTCACCAGAGAGAATACTTGTAATTTGTCCTCCAGTTGGAGACTCGAAATACAGCTAGCAAAACCTAAATTTGTTTAATGTTCTGCCTCTTTCCTCATTGGCTGCCTGATGTTTTTGATCTAGTCAATTCAGCCCATTACTGACTGATTGATGGGCACCATCGCAATGCAGCTGCTGATGCCGCCTCCCTACAATCAATAGCAGTGGGATGTTGCTTCACATTATATATCAAAATATTCACATAGTTCCTTTGTCATGCTTTAGAGAGTCACATTTCCTTTTTCTTTATCGAGCAAAATCAGTTCCATATATTTGAGTTCCAAAGTAAATGGCAAGACACTAATCTGAGTACTGTGGAGAATAAAGGGAATGCAAGATAGATTCACTGATCTCAAAAAATGATGAAATTGATAAATGTTGAACCTTTACAATCCAGGGTATGCTAGACCTTTTAAATATGAAGACAGATGTCCAACTCATTCTTTTAAATAAGAGAACACTGAGTCTCAGAGATATGTAATCCCTTGGTAAAGGTCACTCAGCGAATGTAGCCAGTGTATTTTTGCAAGACATTCTGGAGTCTCCCAAAACATATCCCATTGTCTAGTTGAGAAATAAGACACAAAAGTGATACAAGTTATGTTACAATAATGCAAATGAGATAACAAAGACTTTTCTCAGTGATCATAGAGATACTAGTTATTACAGTAACTCTACTCTAGCCACATAGTGAAGCTGGATATTATGTCAGATGGAGATATTTTTAAAAGGCTTGGGGGGAGTTAAGATAATTGAACTCATTCTTGAAGAACAGTAGGATTTGAATGGATGAGAATAATGGGCTGGGTATTCTGCAAGAAGGGAACAATATGAGCAAAAAACTCAGTAGCTGTTTAAAGCAATGTGCCCAGGTGCTTAGAAAGCAGGGCTTACTCTCCATGCCCTTTTTGGTCTTGAAGAGTGGACTGGCTGATGCATGGTAGCCCTAAACACAGCCAGAGCAAATATCCACCTGATGGGTATAGTGGACATCAGGCTTCACAGCTTATCTACTCAAAAATATCTGACTCAAAAGGCTATATGATTACTTGAAATTCTCATGAATATCACCTTTCTTTCAATTTAAGTTTTTAGGTCTTAGTCACCATGGCATCTTTTGACTACCATGTCAGTATTGAAGTTCTTCATACACTCACCACTGTGCTGTCACTAATATATTTGTTTCCAAGATTATCATGGACATGAGACCCCAAGTAGTTAATTCTGAGGGATGTAAGTGAATCAACAAATATGAGACATTGTCTAAGGAGAATAAACCTGAGTGTAGGGGACCAATGAGGAGAGAAAAGATGGTCAAGTCCCCTAAAATGGCGGGAGCAACTAGTACACTTGTTGGCAGGGGGAAGAGAGAGTAAGAACTTCAGGAACGGCAAAGGATATACTGATAACTCATGAGAATATTTTTAGTACAAGGCTTGGTAAGGGAGGATATTTCACATGTTATGTAACATAAAGGTCAACATGTATGGGGTTAACTGTTTATATCTCAGAGGTCTCTAAATTCATTTTAGCAGTTCCTACGTTTGGAGAAATACTACTTCCTGGGAATAAATCTATTCTTCACAGTACTAAACATTAAACGTTTCTTTAATGTTGTATAGCAGAAAACTGGTGGAATTATTCATTAAATGTCAGTATTTTTCATTGTATTACATCTCGGACCACAATAAAGTCCTCATATAGTTCAACATTTTTTCAAGATACAATTGATATATAACATTAGGAGTACAACATAATGACTCAATATTTGTATATATTGCAAAAACCACCACAGTAAGTCTAGTTAACATTCATCACCACACATAGTTACAATTTTTTTTCTTGTGGTAAGAACTTTTAAGATCTACTCTCCTAGCAACCTTAAAATATACAATACAGTGTTATTAACTATAATCACCATGCTTTATATTATATCCCCAGGACTTTTAATTTATAACTGAAAGTGTATACTTTTTGTACCAACTTCACCTACTTCCCACCCCTTGCTCTGGCAATCACCAATCCTTTCTCTTTATTTATGAGTTTTTGTTTTGTTTTAGATTCCACATATAAGTGAGATCATATGGTATTTGTCTTTGACTTATTTCACTTAAAATAACGCCCTCAAGGTCCATCCTTGTTAACACAAATGGCACGGTTTCCTTTGTTTTTATGGTTGAATAATATTTCATTGTATATATACATCATTTTCTTTATCCATCCATTGATGGACATTTAGGTTGCTTCCATGTCTTGGCTATTGTAAATAATGCTGCAATGAAAACGAGGGTGCAGAAATCTTTTTGAGTTAGTATATTCATTTTCTTTGGAAAGATACCCAGGAATGGAATTGCTGGATCATATAGTAGTTTTGTTTAATTTTTGAGGAAACTCCATAGTTTCCTCATGTTTTCCATAGTGGCTGCACCAAATTATATTCCCAACAAAAGTGCACAAGGGTTCCCTTTTCTCCACTAACTTGCCAACTTTTGTTATTTCTTGGATTTTTTGGATAATATCCATTCTAACAGGTGTGAAGTGATAGCTCCCTGATTTGCATTTCCTGATGATTAATGATGCTCAGCATCTTTTCATGTACCTGCTGGCCATCTGTATGTCATCTTTGGAAAAAATGTCTATCCAGATCTTCTGCCCATTTTTAAATCAGTTATTTTTGTTATTGAGTTGTATGAGTTCTTTAATATATATGATTGCAAATATTCTCTCCCACTTGGTAGGTTGACTTTCATTTTGTTGATGATTTCTTTTGCTGTGCAGATGCTTTTTAGTTTGATGTACTCCTATTTGTTTACTTTTGCTTTTGTTATCTTTGCTTTTGGTGTCAAATCCAAAAAAAATCATCTCCAAGACAGATGTCAAGGAGCTTACTGCTTATGTTTTCTTCTAGTTTTGTGGTTTCAGGTCTTATGTTCAAGTCTTTAATCCATTTTGAGTAGATTTTTGTGTATGGTGTAAGATAGTGGTCTGGTTTCATTATTTTGTATGTGGCTGTCCAGTTTTCCCAACACCACTTATTTGAAGAGTCTGACCTTTCCCTATTGTGTATTTTTTACTTGTTTGTCATAAATTAATTGGCCATATGGACATGGATTTATTTCTGGGCTCTCTGTCATCTAGTTTGAAATCAGGGAGCATGATGCTTTCAACTTTGTTCTTCTTTCTCAAGTTTGCTTTGGCTATTTGGGATCTTTTGTGGCTCCATTCCAATTTAGAATTGTTTATTTATGTGAAAAATTATATTGGAATTTGATAGGGATTGCACTGAATATGCAGATTACTTTGAATAGTGTAGACATTTTCACAATATTAATTCTTCCAATGCATAACCCACAGAATGTTGTTCCATTTATTTGTGTCTTCTTGAATTTATTTCATTAATGTCTTATAGTTTTCAGTGTACAGATATTTCATCTCCTTGGTAAAATTTATCCTCAGTCATTTTATTCTTTTGGATGCAATTATAAATGGGATTTTTTCTTCACTTCTCTTTCTGAGAGTTTATTATTATTGTATAGAAATGGAACAGATTTTGTATATTTATTTTGTATCCTGCAAATTCACTAAATTCATTGATTAGTTCTAACAGTTTTTTGATGGAGTCCTTAGGGCTTTCTATACATAATATCATGTCATCTGCAAATAGTGACAGCTTCACTTCTTCCCTTCCAATTGGGATGCCTTTTATTTCTTTTTCTTGACTAACTGCTCTGGTTAGGGCTTCCAGTACTATGTTGAATAAAGTGGTGGGTGTGGTCATGCTTTTCTTGTTTCCTGTCTTAGAGGAAAAGCATTCAGATTTTCACTGATGAATATGATGTTAGCTGTTGGTTTGTCACGTATGGCCTTTATTAGGTTGAAATATGTTCCTTCTATATCCACTTTGAGAATTTTTGTCATAAATAGATGCTGAATTTTGTTAAATGTCTTTTCTGCATTTATTGAGATGATCACATAATTTTTAATTTTTTTGTTAATGTAATGTATCACATTGATCTGTGGATGTAGTACCATCCTTGGATCCCTGGAATAAGTCCCACTTGATCATAGTGTGTAAGCCTTTAAGGTATTGTTAAATTTAGTTTACTAATATTTTATTGAGGATTTGTGCATCTATGTTCCTCAGGGCTATTGGCCTGTAATTTTCTTGTGGTGGCCTTGTGTGATTTTGATATCAGGGTAATGCTGGCCTTGTGAAATGAGTTTGGAAGTGTTCCCTCCCCTTCTATTTTTTATAAGTATTTGAGAAGGATTGGCATTAATTCTTCTTCAAATATTTGGTAGAATTCATCAGTAAAGCTATCTAGTCCTGGACTTTTGTTGGGAGGTTTTTGATTACTGATTCAAATCCTTACCAGTAATCAGTCTGTTCTAATTTTCTGTTTCTTCATGGTTCAGTCTTGGTAGGTTGTATGTTTCTAAAAATTTATCCATTCCTTTTAGGTTGTCCATGGGAATCTTAACTAAAGTTACAGTGGATAAATTATTGTGAAAAAGAGTGAAATGAGACACAGAAACAACTAATAATAGTCATTATTACCTTATTCAAATACCCATGCACTCTCTTGATTTTTCCCCCTTTTCACATTTTCTATGTTATCTCTATTCATTTATCTAATATGACAAATAGCATAGTTTTCTCTTTAGCAGTTAATGCATCCTGAACATTTTTGCACACACTAAGCGCCTAACAGTTTTTTTAATACACACTGGTCATTTAAAAAATGGTTACTTATGAAATCTATAACTTTTTTCTCAAATAATGTGTCCGAGATTTTTGAAATATCTGAAACTCTGAGAAATTATTGAATCCCTACTGGCACATATTAGGTGTCTTATAACTACTTGTTGAATAAATAAAATGTATGAATGAAGAAAGAATAAGAGCATACACTTACATAATTGTACCATGTGCATAATTGTACCATGTACATGTTTTACATATTTTACATATTATTTAATATTTATAACAACCTTATGATATAGGTAAATGATCATCTTATTACAGATGAAATAAACTGAGTGCCACGTTGTTAGTAAATCAGAAAACCAATAATCACACCCAGGCACCCTGACACAAGTCATTTCTATTAACCACTATGCTGTGAATGAATTTAGCTCAATAAAGGAATAATTGGAGCTACACAGTTTTTTACAATATGTATCACTTTTCTATGAAATCTTTAGCTCAAGTTTTACTATTTTATGTCACATTGTGACTCCTTATGTAATTTTGATAAAATGAACATTAACAGTAAATGCTGAACTCTCATTGAGTCATACATGAGTTTATAAATGTATAGTATATGTAATTTTCTCTATTTTAAGGATCCTATATAATGAGATACTATCTGAACAATGCAAGTTAAAGTGTGCTTGCCGATGTCAACACTAGCAGCACACAGAGAAAAGAAAAAACAACAATTGGGATATTGCATTATTATGAATGCAATTTTGTCAGCATCTGTTAAATGTACCTAACCAAAGATTGATAGCAAATTTAATGAGCAATCTGTTCCTATGCTGAATGTGCGTGATGCTATTATATGAAATGGAAACAACTGGAAATGTGTCAGAAATGCACTTTACAACATTAGTTGAAAATGCCATTGATTGATCAGTGTCACACTGTTTGACCCCCAAAACTACCTCTGCAGTTTGGAAAACAAATGACATGTGAAGGAAAGTTTCAAGCAAAATCCACATTTTAAAAAAAACTCAACTATTCTTTCATAGAATAAATGTCAGTGTCTCTTTGAAGCAATATGCCAATAAAATGTCTCCAGTCACATAAACAAAAGCAAGTGGTAAATTATGTTGCCTTATCTTTTGGCTATGCCAGGCATCCATTTGGTCAACCACTGCATTCATTGTTTTAATCCTACAACTGTAAATTGTAGGAGTAAATCTGCTGTAAATCTACTTTCTTCTAAATGCACCTCATTTAATGGATATTTATAGAGAAATTATTTCAGCTTACCTGACTACTGAAATGTAAGGTAGAAACAGTAGTCATTTAATGCTTCCCAGACTGTGGGTAGGAAGCAGCATCTCGTGAATTGAAGTTTACCCTGACTACATCCCAAACACGATCCTCTTCAGTTTCCCTTTTTCACATAAACAAGTGCTAATTGATAGGTCTGACTGATTAAATTTAGTAAAATGAGCCATTACAGCAGCCAGAAGCAGAGAATCAAATCGTGATCATTTGGTGAAACAAGAATTGGCACACTCATAAGTTTTAGCTTTTGACTTTGCTTAAATCGCCCCTACCCGCTCAGCGAGGATGAGTGAGGACAGAAGTGCTAGTTGAGCCAAAAGGACATTAAGAAGACTAACGGGGCAAAGGTGGCGGAGTTTTCCTAAAGCATGAAGAGCATTAACTAGCTAATTTGTAGAGGAAACTAAAGGAGTTTATCTTGTTACGATCAGCCCAAGAACATGATCTAGTTACTACCCAAGAGTGAAGATTATTCATTTCAAAGAAAAAACACAGAAAAAGATAAGAGGATTTGATGTATTATTAAATGTTGCAAATTAAATGGAAGGCATTAATTTGAAATTATAAACTTTTATTATTTTTAAACATGTAAAATAGTAGCATCCAGGAGTTTACATTCAAAATCAGTAGTTCCCTCTCCCTCCATGACTTTGTCAAGTCTCCAGAGGCACCTACCTTTGACCTTATCTGTTATTAGTTATTCTGATGGTAACGGCCATAATTCAAAAAGACATGCGTATACGCTCCTTCATAACGTATTGGCTTTTTCCATTGTCTTCGACTCCTGCCGTGAAAGATGAGGGTACAACACATCTTTTCTGCCACTTCCCCTATTTCTCCTCACACCCACTTGATCAAAATTTTAAATCCCTTTTAGTGCTTCAATTGATTATTTTGTAAATGGGAATGATACACATACTCTATTTCTTGTTTAATCGTCCTTATACATTCTTAATTACTGACTGGGTATGAATATTATCATCCCTCTAATCGCTCCATATCTCTTCCCCACTCCTCACTTCCTTTTCAACATTTGCAGCTCCCTATACTTTTATATTATCAGGGTGAGTACTTTTTTCTTTAAAAATATATGTATTTAGTCCTTTGTCCACAGATAATTTCTGAAGGTTGAAAACAAGCTTTTACATCAGTCTGACTATAAATATTTTTCATGCCAAAAATACACAGCAGAAGTAAAAAGCATTCCCTTCTTTATTAGCATCTCTAAGGTCCAATGTCAGGACAAGAATAACACTCACAGAGGAAGGTTCCTAACATCAAGGACACATTCTATTTTCTTATATTCTATTAAATGTTCCAAATAATGACACATTTTACTTTGCTTCATATGTAGACCTTGATTATTACTTGTGTTTGGTGTGTTGTTTTATGTTGTTTTCTTTTTCCTCAATTTTCTAATTTTCAATTCTTGTGGCGAGAAAAGAGAGAGAATTCCTTCAATATATCACTTAGTATCTATCTTCCAGCAATTATTTTGCATTCAGTTACTTGACTATTCACTAGCTAATGTCTCGTTTGGATAATCATTCTGGAGCCACTGATATATTCAGTCCTAGAATGATTACTTTCAATGTTCTATAGACTGAATATTTGTGCACCACCCGCCCCCCAATTCATATGCTGAAAGCTGTTCCCCCAGTGTGATAGCAGTTGGAAATGGGGACTTTGGGAGTTGATTAGGTCCACCCTCATGAATGGGGTTAGTGCCCCTTATAAAAGAGACCCCAGAGAGCTCCCTTGCCCTTCCTGCCAGGTGAGGTTGAAAGACAACCATCAGTAGATCAGGAGTGGGCTGTCACCAGACCTGGAATCTGCTGGTGCCTTGATCTTGGATTCCCCAGACTCCAGAACTGTGAGAAATACTTTCTGTTTGTTTATAAGCCACTAGTCTATGGTATGCTGTTGTGGCAGTTCAAATGGTCTAGACGCAGGCCCTGCTGTAGAACCATCATCCTAGGGTTTAGTTTAGTCATGGCCCCTGTTTCTGCAGTTCCACAGCCTCTGTTCCCATTGTTTTTTACCTCTGTACTGAGCAACTGCCTCTGAAATGGTGTGTGGAGGACAGTTGTTTAAGATGCTATCATTTATAAAAAATGCATTTATCTTGAATTTATAATTGGGTGGTTTGTCGCAGTGTAGAATTCCAGGTTGACTATCATTTTCCCTTAGAAATTTGAGGTTATTCTTCCCTTCTATAATCTAAAGTTGATAAAAATACAGGTCTTATCCTTCCTTTTTTGGAGTTGACCTGCTTTTCCTCTTCAGTCTTGAAGTTTTTGAGAACTTCTCCTCATTCCTAGTGCATTGAAAATTCAGAAAGTAAACCTATACATGGGCCTTTAATCATTTATTGGGTCTGGCAAGTTTTCTTTTTCTCTAATTTCTCCTCTTTTTAAATTCTAATTAATTGAAGTATAACAGACATATAGAGCAGTATATAAACCTATAGACTATTCAATGAATGGTCCCAAAGTGAACATATTTCTCATATCTTGACCATCCATGTCAAAAAATACAAGATTATAAAAACAAGATTTTCTTACACTGACTCCTAGTTACACTTCCCATCCCATACAACGTAACTCTTATTCCAATTACTAAATATGTACACATTTTACCTTTTTTTCCCTAACTTTTATGAATGGAGTCATACAGTATATATACTTATATGTCTGGATTTTTTTTTTATCCAACATTAGCTTTATGAGATCAAGCCATGTTTTTGAATGTAGTGGTGGTTCCTTCGTTGATTATTTTATTTTAGTCATACTGATACATATTAGAATATCTCATTGTCATGTTAATTTGCATTTTTCCCATTATTAGTGCTTGGTTAGAATTTCAAGCTTATTGAGTGCTTGGATGCCAGCTTTTGGTGATTTCTTGCTCAAGTATTTTGTCAGTTTTCTACTAGGTCATCTGCCTTTTTCATACTGATGCATAGCAATTCCTTATATATATTTGTGGCAAATATATTCTTCTCTTTAGCTTTTTTCTTTTCCACTCCTTTAATGAGGCCACTTAACAGAATTCTTTAATTTTAATATTATCCAACTTACTGTTTTCCTTTATATTTTAAGGGCTTTTGTGTCCTGTTTACCTAGCCCAAATTTATAAGATATATTTTTTTACTATATTCTAAACGCTTTAATGTTATGCTTTTCATATTTTAGATCAACAATCAACATGAAATGGATTTTTGTGTACAGTGTGAGATAAAGGTCAAGTTTCATTTCTTCCATGAAAAGATCCAATTCATCCAGAACCTTTTATTGAAGAGAACATCTTTCCTTTAATATTATGCAGTAAAATTCTTGTCGTAAATCAAGTACTCACATATGTGCAGGTCTATTCTGTTACATTGGTGTCTTTGCTATCCTTTGTGCCAGTTTCATCCTGTATAAATCAAGTAGCTTTAGAATATTTCTTGATTTCTGAGAGACTAAATCTTTACCCAGTGTTATTTTTCAAGAGTTGTCTTGGATATACTTTTC
This sequence comes from Hyperoodon ampullatus, assembly GCF_949752795.1. NCBI lineage: Eukaryota > Metazoa > Chordata > Mammalia > Artiodactyla > Ziphiidae > Hyperoodon > Hyperoodon ampullatus. The sequence continues at coordinate 18,958,104 of NC_136929.1, read as the reverse complement.
CCTTTGAATTTTGATGAACATGATTAGAATGATTTTGTCAAAATCCATTATAAAACCCTCTGGGATTTTAAATCACATTGCATTAAGACCATAAATTAATTTGGAGAAATTTGCTCTCTTTACAATTTTGAATCTCTCGATATTTGAACATGGCGTATTCCTCCACTGATTTAAGTCTTCCTTAAGGCTCCTAATAACATTGTATGGCTTTTGGAAAGGATTTCCAAATATTTCCTTAGATTTGTTCTTAATGCATTTGATGACTTTCCATGATGCAGAAAATATATTTAAATTTTATTTTCTAGGTTACAACTTCAAGGCATAATGGGGACCTGATTTACCATTTCCCAACTTTAAAAACTAGGGAATTGGACAAAATATCTGAAACAAGGATTTCAGATACTGAAATAAAGCAGGACTGAGATCCCTTAGAGAAGGAATACAATAATGTGAACCCTAAAATTACCTCAGCTTGGAGACAATGTTTGAGACAATGTAGGGATGCAGTACCCCACCAGAGTCTTGTAATGTTGCTGAGGAGACTGAGATAGGAATTTAAGGAGGCCAAGGTAGCTAGACCTTATAGGGCAGAATACTAAGGAGAAGGGAGCAGTATAGAGATTCCAGAGATTTACACAAAGGACCCCTTGAATTATTAAGTCCTGCTCTGGGTATGCATAACAAGAAATTACCTAAGACTAGAGAAAGAACCATTAGAAATAAGTAGGCAAGTTTCTGAAGCTCACGCAGGACTGAAATAATTTGTGTCCTACCAGCTACAGTGGAAAGACCCATAAGGTATAAGATACTGAATAGAATTCTAAGAAGGGTATCACCTTAGTAGGGGCCTAAATTAGCACTCCAGTAAAGGAAGTAAACTGAAAAATATTCAGCCCTTGCTCTTGCTAAGCTTCATAAATTTGGAAAAGATCGGAAATACTTATGAAGAAATAAACATAGATCATCATGTCTTAAAGTTGGCAGGTACCTTTTGAGTAGTCCGATATTCAGATCTTCCTCAACTTATGATTGGGTTATGCCCCAATAAACTCATTGTAAGTTGAGATCATCATTAAGTCAAAAATGCATTTAATACACCTAACCTACCAAACATTTTAGCTTAGCCTAGTCTACCTTAAACATGCTCAGTGCACTCACATTAGCCTACAGTTTGGCAAAATCATCCACCACAAAGCCTATTTTATAATAAAGTATTGAACAGCACTTGTAATTTATTGAATACTGTACTGGAAGTGAAAAACAGAATGATTGTCTGGGTACAGAGTGGTTGTCAGTTTATTGGCTGTATACCCTCGTGCTCACGTGGCTGACTGGGAGCTGGCCACTGGCCAGCATCATGAGAGAATCATACTACATATTACTGGCCCGGGAAAAAATAAAAATTCAAAGTATGGTTTCTACTGAATGCATAATGCTTTTACACCATCATAAAGTCAAAATATTCTAAATTGAGCCATCATAAGTCAGGGACATCTGGACTCACATTTCAAATGAGGAGTTAAAGTCTCTAAGGTGAAAAGTGACTTGGTTGTTGGCATAATGTGCAAATAAAAAATAAATGCAAAGGGAGATTGAAAGGTATATTTAAAAATAAAACACTTTGTATTAGTCTCTAGCTTTCAAAACCACATTAATTTATGTTTGGAATATTAAAAAGCAACAGGTATCTTCAATAGCTAATCGAAACAAAAGAACATATAGAATAAAATACCCAAATGCAGTTACAAGGGAAAATTGAAACTTAAAAGCAAATTATTTTTAAATAGATGTGGGTCAAGATACTGCCAAAAGAGAAAACAGTGTTAAAATAAGAGCAACGCAATTTACAAAAGAATAAATGTCATAAAAATATTGTCTTTTAAACTTACACTACTTTTAAACTATTTTTAAAAGTTATTCTAACTCATAAAATTCTTTTGATTTCAACTTAATTAAGAAAATTTTATAAAGTACATCTTTCAAGTTATGGAATTATTTCAAACTTTAAAAAACACCCTTGTACTTAATCTCTGGATAAATCATAAACTCAGTTATAAATTTGTAAAGGTTTATAACAGAATATTAACTAGGAGCTCTCTAGGAACATTGTAAATAATTGTCTGCTGGCAGCCGTTTCCCAGCATACATAATAAACACACATGAACTGGAGAGTTGACATTCTAATCTATAACAACTGGTACAATAATCACTACAAACCTATATGGGGAATGAAAGAGATTATGGTTGCCTTTTAAAGCTTCCACTCTACAATACCCCACTTTCAACCTCATATCTTAAAAGCAGCATAAATAAGCATAGATATATCAATGCTCCTTTGGGTTCTTCCAAATATCCCTTCATGACATTGCTTCCAAATGTATGTCCGATTTGTTCTAGCTGGGCACCTATTCTGACTTGATTGGCACCTAAAATAAGTTTGCATTTGAGGTTTTGAAGTGTTCTTTGCTTTCTTTGACTTTGACTCTTGGGCTCAGACTCAATACAAGGTTCTTTTTACTGTTAAAAATGTAATGTTTATCCTTAAAAAACAATTTTTAGACTCAGAAAATGGGGTTATACCCTTTATATCAATACCATTTGTAACCCTCTTTAATTATTGATATATTATGAATATTTTCTATGTCAATATACTTATTACTACAATAGACATTAGGAATTCTTCTGCGTGTTTTACATATATAACCTAATTCAATCCTCACAGCAAGCTTCTTGCTTCCTATTTCACTGAGAAAATTGAAACCTTCAGCAGAGAACTTCACAGGTTTCTACCAACAAATTGGCCCCATCTATCAGCATTTGTCCCTCGTTTTTTTTCCCCATCTATTGTCAGAGATGATCTTACCAAACTTCTATTCTAGACCCAGCCTCTCTACCGGAGTACTAGATCCCATTATGTCATCACCTCAACAATGCTCTTCTCTTGCTTCTAAATCATGTATCTATATTTTTTACTCTCTACTGAATTATTCTTACTGAATGGACTGTTTGATCCATTTCTAATGAGCTTGATCAAGACCCTACTTCCCCGCCTGCCTCTTCATTTCTTTCTTTTCTTTGCAGCAAAACTCGTCAAAAGTTTTGTTTTTCCAATTCCTCTCCTCCTGGGCTCTCTTAACTCACCTCAGTTAAGCCAGGAAGCCACCGAAACTGCTCTCATCCAAGTTGCCAATGGTCACCTGTTGCTAATCTAAGTCAGTTTTCAATCCTCATCTTACTTGATATATAAGAAGTAGTTCATCAGATCCAGTTGATCTCTCTCTCTCTCCCCCCACCCCTTTCTTAATTTATCTTTCAGACCCCACAATTCCCTGTTTCTTTTTTACTTATTGGTTGGTGCATTGCAGTCTCCTTTACTGGTTTCATCTTTTATCCTCTAGCACTTAACGTGCTAATACTTCAAAACTCAGTCCTTGTTTTCTTTATACTCTCTCTCGGGAAAAATATTCATTTTCATAGTTTCAAATACTTCCCAAAATTTACCTCTAACTTTTCCATGATTTCCAGATTAAATACATAATTGCCTACTCAAAATTTCAATTGGATGCTTAATAATCATCTCAGATTCAACATGTGTGAAAATGATCCTCTTTACTTGCTTTCTCCCTTCACACCCCCCCCCCCTTCCTTCTGTCTTCCCCATCTCAGTTGATGGCAAATCCACCGTCCAGTTGCATAGGTCAAAAAAGATTGGAGTCATCTTCAACTCTTGTTTTTCTCTTATCTAAATTTATTGTCATCCAGTTCTTGTGTCTTCACCTCTAAAACATATCCAGAATACAAAACTTCTTACCACCACCATTGCTGCCTTCCTGGGTCAAAGTCTGTCCTCATTTCTAACCTGAATTGCTACAATACTATAGCCTCAAAACAACAACAACAAAAAACTGCTTGTCCTATACAATCTATTTCTATGCCATTATCCAAAGTAATTTCATTTTCTTAAAGCTTTATTGAGATATATGTAATATACAAAAAAACCGCATATATTTAATATAAAATTTGATAAGTTTGACATATGCATACACCCATGAAAGCATCACCACAATCAAGGTGGTGGGAAAGTAAAATGGTACAACTGCTATGGAAAAACAGTACAAGGTTCCCCCACACACATTAAAACTAGAACTATCATATGACCTTCAAAAGAATAGAAATCAGTATTTGAAGCGATATCTACACTCCCATGTTCATCCATTGCAGCATTATTCACAACAGCCAAGATATGGAAACAATCCAAATGTCCATCAAAAGACAAATGGATAAAAAAAAAATGTGTTATATTTATACAATTTTTCAGCCTTAAAAATGAAGGAAATCTTGCCATTTGCAACAACATGGATGGACCTGGAAGACATTATGCATAGTGAAATAAGTCGCAGACAGACACTGCATGATTCTACTTATATGAGATATTTAAAATAGTCAAACTTAAGGAGAAATTCTTCTAAAACCCAAGTTGAATGATGTCTTTCCTCTGTGTAAAAATCTGTGCTGTGTTTGTCTCATAGTAATGGTCACAGTTCTCCACAAGGCGGCCATCAAGGCCCATCATTATCCAGGCCACTTACCATCTCTTCAAGGACTTCTCTCCACCCACATGCTCCAGTCACATGGACCACCCTCCTTTTCCTACAACACATCATGTATGCTCTGCTTGCAGGGCCTTTGCTCTGCTATTCCTTCCACATAGGACACTCCCTCTGCAGGTATCTTCTAGGCTAAATCTCTCACCTTCAATCTTTGCTTAAATTTCACCTTTTAAATCAGGTTTACCCAGACCATGCTTCCTAATTCTGCAAACAAGCCCCTACTCCTACCCCAGCACTCAGAACTCTGTGTACTTACTATCTAAAATAGTAAATAATTCACTTATTTGTAACTATGCTTCTTGTTTGACATCTCCCCAAAAATAAATTTCACAATTGGTGTATTTTGTAGTCTATTGCATTCACTGATACATCCCAAGTGCCTAATTTACATTTGCCACATAATAGACATGAAATATATATTTGACAAATGACTGAATATTAATAATGGACATCTATACATTTTTAAATCTGAATTCTGTGTTCTTTTTGTAATATTTTTTCATTATTACTATTTTTATTTAAAATGCTCTTAATTTCTAAGGATACTATTTTACATATTAATCAAGTTCTATCTGGAGTTTATTTTGCTATAAAAAATGAGTAAGATCTTTTATAATAGGTAGCCAATGGTTTCTATACCATTTGTTAAGTAATTCATTCTTTCCCCATCCTGGAAGCCAAGTGAAGAAAGTATAAGGAGAAGGCAAAGTCAACTGGACCTAAAGCTATATAGGGTGAGAAAATGATGGCTGGTAACAACTGGGTTTAGCAACTTATTTATACATAGGCTGTATATCTGCCTTGTGTCTATTTCTGGACTTCTTATATCATTCCCTTATACAGGTTATTCCCAACCCAGAAGCTTGAGTGATTCTTTTAAAACATAATGTCATTTCTTTGCTCAAAAACCTGCTCCTACATTTCTCTCAAGGTAAAAGCCACATGTGTGTCTGTTCTTTTGCTAGTAATTTATCTTTAAAATGGTTAATTTTATAATACATTTTATATAGGTAAATCTCAAAATCTATTATTGTTCTTACACATAGTTTCAAAGATTATTTTGTCAACTCACTTTTAAATTTTAATTAACATATGTCCATGAATTTTCCATGAGGTCTAAGAAAAGCCTTGAAGGATGAGCTGGCTTGAATAGAATATGTTGACACCTAGTGGGTTAGGTTGGATGATAGATCACAGGTCGCCATCATCCACTTTTCATCAGATAGGTGGCTGTGACCTGGCCACACCTACCACACAGTGAAAATCCCACTCATCTGGAGGAGAAAATAAGAGAAGTGAAGCCGGAACTAATATTGTAAGTGACTTCCAGGAGAAGGCAGACATGTTGTGCCTAGTGATTCCAATTCCCTTCCTTTCAAAGGGAGTGTGACAACCCCCCAGCTCACTGCATCACGCCCAGCCCAAGTTGGCTTATTTCTATAGGCATAGGTCTAGGAAAAACTGGTTGATCATGAATCCTGTGAAACAGGCTACCCTGACATCGTGGTAGAACCCCAATACTGATGACTTTAGGTATCTTCTAAAGCAGTGGTCAGTAAGCATCTTTTTGGTAAAGAGCCAGAGAGTAAATACTGTAGGCTTTACAGACTTCATACAGTCTCTCTCCAATCTCCTTCCCCTCCTCCTCCTCTTTCTTCAACTTCTCCTTTTTTTTTTACTCTTTAAAAATTTAAAAATCCACAGGCCTTACAAAAACTAGGCCAGAAGCTGGGTTTGGTCCACAGGCTATATTTGGCAACTCCTGATGGAAAGAGAGATGTCTGTCTTATTGAAATTTTTATCAAGATTTTTTTCCTGCTATTACCTTATCTAGAGAGTACCTTAAACATGTAGTTTATATTTCAACTGAACCTCAAGAAATAAATTCCTTACTATCTCAAGGATTCTTTAGATTCCTGGGTGTGGCGGCCATGGAGCTACACCACTCAGATCACAGTCTGTGGGCAGCACACTTAACTGACCGACCTTCAGGAAGCCCTCCGTATCCATGGCTTCATTCGTGCTGAGGCCACATCTCCCTCAGGCTGCTTTCAGTCAGTGAGTGAGCATGGCAGAGATACTAAGAAAGCCTACAACTGCAAGACTTGGGTATTTCCATGATGGGTGACTTGGGGTCAGAGTCCCCATTAGCCTGGCTTAACTTTTGTTAGTAATATACTGTAGTCTGAGACTCCTCCCACCCAATCCTTTTTCTCAGCCCCTTTATTTCCACAGGTGTCAGACTTGCATGGTGACCCTGTGCCTCTTTTTATCTCTCATCGGTGTTTCTTCCAATAAAACCTCTTAGTCATCTAACCCCACTTGGTATCTCTCTGAGGACCCAACCTTACACCAGGTGATTCCACCTCTGAGAAACAAATGGCCTCCCCGCTGTTTCTCCTCTTCACCCGTTAAAAGATATTAGTTGGCTAGGGCTGCCATGACAAAGTACCATAAACCAGGCAGCTTAAACAACAGAAGTGTATTGTACCACAGCTCTAGAGGTTGAAAGTTCAAGATCAAGTTGTCTGCAGGATTGGTTCCTTTTAGAGGACTTTTGGTAAAAATCTGTTCCATGTCTCTCTTCTAGTTTCTGTGATTTGCTGGCAATCTTGGGTGTTCCTTCCTGTGTCTTCACATCACCTTCCCTCTGTACATGTCTCTCTCTTCACATGGCACTCTTTTTATAAGGACACCTGTCATATTGAATTAGAGGCCCACCCTACCCCAGTATGACTTTATTTTAATTAATTATATCTGCAGTGACACTATTTCCAAATGAGGTTGCATTCTGAGGTACTGGTGGTTAGGATTTCAACATATAAATTTTAGGTAGACACAATTCAACCCAAAACACCAAACATGACACTTAACCTCCTCCTCAGGGACCACATGAACAAAACAAATAAAAAATTACCTGTCATAAAACAGTAGTGAAGATTTGAGGGTGACATGGTTAGAATTATAATGCTCATCACAAAGCAAAATGTAAGAATGCTTATTTGGTATTCTTACAAGACATTTCAGCCAACCACCACTAAGTGACAGGTTGCCTCAGTAAACAATCACCGACTTATTACCTGCCTCCCAAGATTTTTACTAATCTATCTCCCCCTCCCATTTTTCTCCCCTCTTTCATGTCTTCTTTCTTCCTTTCCTTGGGAAAGAGAAACAAATCCTTCTCATTTTCATATCTTATGACTATTGCCCAGGAGTGAAAATGGGACTATTGCAATAAACAGGTCTAGTCCCTTTGGATGCAAAATGCACCTTGAAATAATATTTTACCCTCCTTCAGGCAGCAGACAAGCAATATAAAATGTTATCACAGGAGCTTATGGAGTATACAACACAAATTTATTGCTTCATAAGACTGATGGCTCTAGAATACAGTGAGCTGCAAATGGGATATGGCACATTTTATAGTAAGGCAATTTTTCTTAAAAACATTTTTATCATAAAGTTTTCACCCCTTTAGAAAAATATTAGTATTGATAATTAATAATAAGTTTTAATGCCAGGTGAAATGAACTTAAATTGTAATTATCCTCCCATAAATTCGTACATTTTCATAACGATTTAACCCTCTCTCTGAGTGACAGTGGCTCCAGTTCTGTACATAGGGGACTATTCCAAACAGCATAGAATAATCAGCTGACAAACACTCTCCATCTCAAGCAGAGCTGTCATGCTTTTGGAATCCAAACTCAGCAAGTTCATGCAAACTAACAATTTAAGTAGATAACATGCCTTGTGGGTTATGTGAATTTCATCCATCTTGCCCTAAGATTTTATTCCCTATCTGAACACCAATTTTGGATAGTTGGACTATGTAAGAGAAAGAAATTATGACATTTAAGCATGGCAAAAAGAGAATCGTGTTGCTTTTACTTGACCCTTATATGACTCAGGACTAAGTATCAGTCATATCAAATTCAAGTAGGACACAAACTCTACCCAAAAGTTTACCCCTATTAGAACTACCATATCTCCATAGCATGGGATCCTGTAGGTACACTTGGTATCAATGCCAACTTACAAGACAAGACATATCAAAGTAATTTCCCAAACAGATTATTGCTTTCATCATTGGACTTGGAACTAGATGTTAATATAATAAATTGTCATTGCAGTTCCTAATACTTGCAAGGCTAGCTTGCTTGCTTCTGAATTATGAAGTTTAGAACTCCAAGAGTTACCTGTAACTCCTTACTTTCCCTCACACCTAACCTCATCTTTAACTCTATCTTTTCCAAGACTTCATCTTGATTTTTTTGATTTCCACTGCTTTCACTACTGCCCATCCACTCTTCTTGCAGCTGGAATTTTAAAATACTATGGCCATAAAGAAACTTAAATGTATTACACTCTTGATATAAGTACACATGCTTTGCTCCGTGCTTTACATGATAAATCAACACAATCTCTACACTACCACACATCAGCATGGGAACATTGTGGATTGTAGACAACTTTTTAAAATAATTTCTCTTCTTTCTCTATATTCTTTCAAATAATGTCCAAATTCTCAACTTGCCCTTTGAAACAAAATCAAAAACTTCTCTGTATTTGCTGATTCCATTTCTCTTTTCCAATTCTCTATCTTTAAACATTTTTTTAGGATTTAGGATCCACACTATAGAATATATAAGGTTCATTTGCTTATATCTAGCAAAATCATAGCACAATGCCTACCACCCAGGTTAGGCCATAGAGCAGAGTATCAAGGGAATATCTAAAGTCCCCTGCAAGCTCTTTAACAATTATATTCCCAGTTGTCTTCCTAGAAGTAAAATTCCATCCTTGGGATTTCCATTTATGGCAATGGTAGACTGGCTTATTTCAGACCAACTCTCCTAGTGATAGAAAGAAAAACATACAAATTGGGAAAATATTTTAAAGGAATCTATTTGATAGAATTAAAATGCTAACAAGACAGAGTGCTCTTGAAGACAAGTGAGTCTAATATTCTAGGCCTTTCTTCTAGGCATTAATCAGAAGCCAGGAGGCTGAGAAGCCAGAGAGAATATGGTTAAGTGAGACATTTAGCAGCACAGAAAATCTTCTGAGCATCTTACAGGAATGGGGAACAAGACTGGATTGCAGGCATACCAAGAGAAGAGGCCTTGGTAAATACTCTGGGATTTTAGTTGTGAATGCCAGGAAAAAAATGAACGAGAAATAGATAAGCCTACCTTCAAATCACTTAAATTCTACTTGGATCTTAATCCAAGTAGAATCCAAACCCCTCCACTAACTGACTGCTAAGAGCAAAGAATTCTCTCTAGGAAAGATGTTTCAGAACCTCAAAATTTCCCTCTAGAATTTCATACACGTCCGGAATCCAATCAAAATTCACCAGGAATACCCACAGATAAAAATGAGTAACAGAAAAAGTGAAAAACAACAAAAATGCATACATGACAGGTATATCTCTTTGGAAATAGTATTTCATTTTGTTTTCTGGTTCTTTGTTTTGACCTTCAAAATTTTCCTATATATACTTAGTTCAACCATGTAAAAAAAGTTATTTTTTTAATGTTTAAAAAGTTTGAAATTTTTGTTAAATATTTTGGGTCTTTTAATAGGAAAATTTTTTTATAGTACTGGGAACTTCTGGTAGGAAAGATTTTTAATCTACCCAGTTACCACAATTCTACTCAAACTGACCTGATTGCTTTCATCAGGAACTCCAGGTTGCTGAATTAATGATAAGTTCTTAGTTTTCAGCTTACTTGGGTTATTAGTAGCATATGACATAGTTGATCACTTCTTTCTTCTTGATGTACTTTCTCTACATTTCTTCAGGTACCCTCTCTCTCTTGATTTTTTTCCTTCCTCACTGGCCATTCCTTCTCAGGAGCTAATATTGGACCTTCTCATTTTCTCAACACTAAAGTATGAGAAAACTCAAAGGCTCTGTTCTCTATCTTATTCTCAGTTCTCTACATTACTTCTCTGGGTGATCTCATATAGTACCATGCTCAAAATACCATTTATGCACTGATGGTTTCTAATGAGTATATCCAGCCTCAAATTTCTCTTGAACTAAAGACTTGGCTAACAATTGACCATTTGAAATCTCTACTTGCATATCTAAAGAGGACCTCAAACAAAAGTCCTGATTCTATTCCTTACCTGTTCTCCTGCTATATTCTGCTTTCAGTAAAGGGCACTTCCATTTATTGAGGTGCTCAGGCTGAAAAACTGTTTTTCATCCCTGGCTACTCTTTTTCGTGTATCTCACGTTTGATCCATATGAAATTACTGTCACCTGTACCTTCCAAATATCTGGAATCCAACTACTTTTACCACTGTACACCTCCGCCTTCATTCAAGCCATCACTTTCATTCAGACAGATTATTCTAACATCATAACATTTCCTTTCACTTATATAATGCTCATTTATTCTCCATAGAACAGCCAGAGTAATCCTACCAACGTAGAGAGAAGACCCTATCACAGCTATATCCAACACCTCTAATGTGTTTTTTAATTACTCAGAATAAAATCCAAGTTCTTTACCTAGTCAACAAGGCTTCGTGACATTTGGTCCCTGTCCACCCCTCTGATCACATCCCTCGCATCCTAACCCTTATTCATCATGTTTCAGCTACACTGCACTCTTGGCTATTCTGTGAACATGCCAAGCATATGCCTACCTCAGTTGTTTACACCTGTTAGCTTTTCTGCCTGGATTTTCAACATGACAAAGCCAAATGGGCACCTGAACAGCAGTTTTCTCCTCAGTGAGCTCTACCCTAACTACTACACTTAACACAGTGGCCTCCATCACTCTCTGTCCCCTCACTCTACTTTAGTTCCATTCATAGAATTTATCTCCACATTACATACTGTATGTGGATTTCTTTAAGTGCTTCCTCTCCTCAAAAGTTTAATCTTAATGTAAACTTGGAATGTTTCCCTTTTATTCACTGCTGTATCATCAGCTCTGGAACAGAGCCTGGCACAGAGTAAATGTTCAGAAAACAAAATGTAATTTAATTGGTACAATCTCACTGTATAGAACAAAAGATGAAGGCTAAGATTGTTCTGTATGTTTCCCAATGTCATAGAGATAGTAAGTAGAATAGCTGGAAATTAAATCTGGTCAGTTTTAACACAATAACAAAATGAAACAAAATTAAAAAAAGTGATATTTCCCATTGCCCCTTGCTGTACCCATAAAAATTTCTTCACAAGGTATTCATGACTTCACAGCCTGACCCCCCAATCTGTCTCTTGCTCATCTCACCTTATGACTCACTTTCTTACAGAAGGCCTATCTAACCTCCAGCTTGGTTGTTTTAGCTGCCTTTCTCCAAAGAGATTGTGCCCTTGTGTACCTCTGTGCTCTGCCTCATACTTACCCCTTAGCCTGGAGTGACCTCTTTCCCTATTTCTAGCGAATGAAATCTTCTTCTTTCTTTGAATCTGGTTAAATGTCGCTCGTACAAATAAGTCAGCTGCCCTCATCTCAGTAAAAATTAATCTCTTTCCTGCCCAGACCCTGCCAAGACACTTAGTTTTTATTGAACTTTTGGCACTTTATGCTATGTGCCTTAAATTAAATGTCATAATGTGCCTGCCCACACCCCTCAGGAGAAACTAAGCTTCATGAGGACAATGGTTTCTTTCTAATCACATTTGCATTCTTCATTTAGGTCTTAACAGTGTTCCATATACACAGTAATTCAGTTAAATATTGCAGGAGTTCTTTTAATTACCCAGTCATATCCAGTTGACCCAATAAAGAAAATATCCAATTATTCTCATTTTTAATGTTTTGATGCATAAACTCTTTTCCCTTTTTCTGACTGGCATATGTTACTATAATAATAATTCAACCAATACCATTTATTTACAACATGTTTACAAATAAACCTACATTACTTAAAATAGAGAACAACTATTAAGAAAAAATTTTAAATAATACATAGACAAAGAGGCAAACATGTATGTCTGACGTGGGGGAAGGGAATTCTCTTTGAGATATTAAGGGACCCTAGGTTTTCTCAGTCCTTTTAATTCTTTGATTCTACCCTATACTGTTTACAGTGTATCTTCAGTTTCCCTTGTATATATTTATCAGTCTTTAGGAAGTTGGAGTACATATCTATGGAATAGCAGATATTTTGTTGTAGTTAACAACAGAAGATATTTTGTGGGGATACTCTTAAGTAGGTAAATGACAAAGAGTTCAGACTTGAGAGTACCTTACCATGCTGGGATATTTGTATTTATTCCTTATGCAATGAAGGATTTTGAACAGAAAAGTAGCTTAATATATTTGAGATTTGAGACTATAACATTGGATTCAGCAGGAAATATAAGCGATCTAGGGAAGAAATTTGAGTCAAGGAGTTAGAGCAAAGAATGAAGACCTCATTCTTGGCAGCATCAGTAATAGTGTGGAAAAAAGAAAGAAAGGAAAAACAAAACCCAATGATTGCAATTGTAGACCGTAGACCCTACACAAGCAATTTATTAAAGTATTTGCTAATTCTGATTTTGTTAACATTTACTGAGTGCTTACTATAAATCTCACACCTAAGAATACAGTTCTATTAAAGTGTAAAATAGTGATTCTCTTTACATATCCAAAGAGATGAGATAAATGATGACATTTGAGAAAGGAATGGTAAGGGTTAAGTGTGAAGTGAAGCAGAAGAGGAAGGGTATTTCAAACTGTGGGAACAGCATGTACAGTTCTGGTGTCAAGACAGGGCATGGCAGTCTGAGGAACTCATAAGTCCAGTAGTGACTTCAGAAGACAGCAAGAAGGTTCCTGGGTGAGAGGAGGCTGAAGAGACAGGTGAGGGCTGGGCAAGAAAGGATGATGTGGACCGTGTTAAGAATTTCTCTCTTTTAATAATAGGATTTAGGCATTCAAGCACCTTTGCATTGGTTTTACTTTCTTGAATGCATAAGAAAGATATAGGGCAAATATTTTTCCTCACATCCTGGGAATGTTTGAAGTTAAAACCCTTTCTGTCCTTCAGATCAGGGAAAAAATTACAAAGAAAATTCATATTCTAACTTTAATGAAATGCTAAATGACAAAAGGATAAAATTTTTTTTTAGTTTCTCTCTGCCTCTCTCCCAAAACCCACTGGAAAGATAAAATGTGAACCTAGGAACCCTAGAATTGACGTGGGGGTAGGGGATGCTACATGATAAGGACCGAGAAACCTGAAAAACATAATAGGAATATAATTTTTTAAATAGTCCAGAAAGAAATAGGAAATAAGTGAGTTGAACTTGCAAGATATATTTGTGTGAGGCCTTCATAAGCATTCAGGATCTCACATCAGGACCAAATCTGGAGCAATCTAATTTTTATCCAGACTTGCATGACCGTCTCCAGCTGCCTGTTGCTGCCATCCTAGAGCGCTTGTACACAGTAACTGGCATGCTTCAGGGAGGAAAGTCCCCTCTACATTAGAAGACTGGAACTGCACTAAACAAGCTTGAGGCTCCTAGGCCAAAAAAAAAAAAAGTAAGAATGCAATAAATAGTTTTTGTTGTTGTTGTTGTTTTTTGGCGGTACGTGGGCCTCTCACTGTTGTGGCCTCTCCCATTGCGGAGCACAGGCTCCGGATGCGCAGGCTCAGTGGCCATGGCTCACGGTCCCAGCCGCTCCGTGGCATGTGGGATCCTCCCAGACCAGGGCACGAACCTGCGTCCCCTGCATCGGCAGGCGGACTCTCAACCATGGCGCCACCAGGGAAGCCCAATAAATAGTTTTAATGCCATATTTGTGTTTCAGAAGAAGCGCTTTGGCTGCAGAATGGTGAAATATCTGACCCAGAATGGTGAAATATCTGCAAGCAGCATTTGAAGACTATTGTAATACATGCCTTTACAGATTTTGCACCATCCGGGTAGCAGTGGAAATGGGAAAAAAAATTTTGGATGTGAAAAGATAAATAAGAGGTAATTTTAAAAAGAATCACTGATGGCATACTGATTGGACATAGAAACTGAGAAAATAGCATTGAGCCAAAGGATGCCTCCTCATCTGAATGAGGAGGAAAACTAATGAGCTTGGAGTTAAGTTGAGTAGAAAGTTTTCAGGTGATATCTCTGTGTTGATAGGAAATTGAAAATGTAGATACGAGACACTGTTAAAAGTTGGAGGTTAGTGATTTCGATCATATGTGGAGAAACAATAACAAAGAACAAAAAATGTAGTAAGGGTCAGTTGCAATAATTTACAAGTATCATTTTCTAGTCTTCAAAAAGAATACTACAGGATAAACAATATCAGGTACACCAATTTATAGATGAGTAAAGTGAAGCTTATAGAGGGTAATTTGCCTAGATTCTGATTTCAAAGTTTATCTTCTTTAATTACTGTGATTTTCTGCCTCTCTATAAATGATTGAGGTTGCCCAGAAACAAACAACTCCAGCAAAGGAGAATGGAAAGAAGACTGAGAAGCATACGAAGAACACCAGAAGACTGAAGTACTTTTGAAATCAAAGGTAGAGATATGATGGTTTTGAACCTTGATTTTAATGATGTTAACCTTGAAACGTGCTTCAAAGTCAACCTTAAAACGTGCTTCAAAGTCGTGCAGGATGAGGAATAAGAACCAGTTATTCTAGTCATCCAAAAAATTGTTTGAGCAACTTATCAGTATCAGCTACTCTTCCAGGTGCTGCAGATTTAACAGTAAACAAAAGAGAAAAATCACCTTCCTAATGGAGACTAAATTATGGTAGAAGATAGATGAACAGACAGTAGTGCAACTGAAGACCATGATTTGACACCATTGAGGAGCTCATGGGAATTACCTAAGTGAAGTAGATTCTCTGGATAGGTGGCCAAAAATTGAAGAATGAAGAAGAAGCAATGCTGGAATGGGATAAAGAGTGGGCTGATTAATGCTTCAGCTTATATGTCAGAAGAAAGGATCTAACATACAAGTTGCTGGGGAATGTTGACAGCATGTATAAGAACCATACCAAGATGTGACTAGGTGCCTTTGGGGGTTCTTGGATATGTATGGCCTCCTTCTTTTTGCAGTTTCCAACAGGGAGGTTAAAGTGGAAGCTGTAAGTGTTGGTTCTCAAAATTTAGCTTTCATCAGGATCACCTGGCAGGCTTGTAAACCAGAGTGCTGGGTCTACTTCAAGACTTTCTGATTCAATAGATTTGAGTTAAGGGCCCAAGAGTTTTCATTTCTAACAAGTTCCCTACTGATGCTAGGGCTGATGATTGGTGGATGAAACCTTGAGAATAACTGCCTTAAATAAGAGTAAATTTTGTAAATCCTCAGAATAGTCCAGAATTTAATCACACTTCTTGTTCTCGGTCCCAACCAGTTCTTAATCACAGGCAGCAAGAAGATCTTGAGCTAACTTGAGAAGTTCTGTTCTTATTAATTATTTAAAAACTGAATATAAATCTTCAGCAGTCTGGCTTTCTCTATCCGTAAAAAAGTCCCTATGCTTATTATAATAGAGGTGCCACACACATTGCAAAATGTCAATTTTGCTGCTAAGGAGTGAGTCCTTAAAAGTGCATTTCACAGAATGTACAAAAACAACCAATTAAAAAAACTTTTCTCACAGCAAGACTTCCCTTTAAGCATTCTAATCATAAAGAATACCTTGTATTCCTGCAAAAAAGTTGGGTTATGGCTATTATTAACTTAAGATATGAGATTTTAACATTTGCTTCCTTGTAAAAGTTATTGACTTTGTCTGTTTTTAGTAAATGTTCTTATTTTACTCACAAACTGCACTTGTAATAAGCAGCTTGCTTTGTCCATATCACTCCAGTGATTCTCTGGCTGGTATCTCAATCTCCTTGTTCATTTGTGAACACTCTCTTGACCTCTGTCATTTTGTACACATTTCAGTTTTTCTGATGTCATGTAACTCTGGCTAGATTCTTCTATCAGGTCAAAGCTTAAGTGCCATTTCATTGGGTGAGCTCTATCTGACCCCATTCAGGCTAGGTCCAGACTCCTTTGTTATAAGTGCGCACTGCACATTGATTTTTTATGTTGTTTTGTTAACTTGATCGAAGTAAATATAGAAATACATTTAAGTGTGTGTATATATATAAATATAAAAATATGTGTGTATGTATAAATATATATGTAAATTTACAAGAGGATACAGGTTGATATATTTTCTGGAAGTTACCACACTTGTATACCAGCAACAATCCAGATCAAGAATCAGAATATTACCAGAATAATTATCTGCCGTTTTGTGCCCCATGAAAGATTTGGACAGGAAGTCTATCGTGCCCTCAGTTCCACGTACATGTAGATAAGCTCTTTAGATCCAAACTTCCCCTGCCTGGGACCTGTCTTCTGCCCTTCACTAGAAGACAGGTTTAGACTTTTCCCAGGGAATTCCTTTCCTGAATCACGGCCAACGTTTAGAGAGATTCTAGAGCCCAGCCTGAGGCAGTATGAACATACGCTTTGGAGCCAACGAGAAAATTACATTAAGCTCCTGGTGCTTCTGGACTCTCTTGAGAGATCTGGAGTTTAAAATATCTACTTTATGGGATTTTTGTAAGAATTATGCAGAATAGGTACAATTCTATTCTATACCACAAAAGTGGCTCTATTTAAATACTAATTATCGTTCTTTCTTTCTACTGCCGTTGACCCTTGTACAAAGCAGGGGGTTAGAGGGACCTTCCCTTATGGGATTTTTGTAAGAATTATACAGAATAGGTACAATTCTATTCTATACCACAAAAGTGGCTCTATTTAAATACTAATTATCGTTCTTTCTTTCTACTGCCGTTGACCCTTGTACAAAGCAGGGGGTTAGAGGGACCTTCCCTCCATGCTGTCCAAAATTCACATATAATGTATAGTAGGCCTTCGTTCCACATCCATCATTCCTCTGAATCCTGGCATTCAACAACCACTGATGGAACAGTACTGTAGTATTTACTACTGAAAAAAGTCTGACTATAAGTGGGCCAGTGCAGCTCAAACTCGTGTTGTTCAAAGGTCAACTGTATTTCAGTTTCCTGTTTAAGAAAGATTCTCTGTTCTTCCATAATTGGGCCAAGTATTTCTGTTCTTGTTCTTTAATTCTCTGCCAACTTGTAGAGATGAAACTATTTTAAGAGATACAGGATTCTTTTTGACCATCTAATAAAAACATCCACCACATATTTTGTGTCTGGAATGAGCATGGTTGGTCAATTCTTAATTATTATCTCCAATTCTCATAATTTTGCTTCAAGGTAGACAAAATTATCTCAGAGATGCAAAGGGATTTGTCCTGCAGAGAGAGCTTATACTCCTGAAAGTAGGATTCGCATGTAGGTATTTGTCATTCCTCTATGCCTCACTGCTCCTGTGTATATTGTGTCATATAAAGATTGGGTGCTCATAGGAAGAAACACTAAATGAAATCAGGAAAAATAGAGTCATTTATTTGAATATTCTATTGCAAGTTCGTAAGAATTTATGTTTTTAAAAAGTCTTTGAATATAACTGAAACTTTCTGTTTTAAACTTCTTATTTGTTGCAAATATTTAAGCAGTGACTGAACAATCTCTAACTGAAATCAAATGATTGCTGTATGAACGGAGCAAAATACTTCAGCCTCAGCCAGAAGAACATTACATTTGTCAATTCCATACTCTCTCTGAAGGAGTAGATTGATTTAGACAAATAGTTACATGGGTAGAACACCTTTTTAAACACTGACTGCTAATCTCTACACTCCGTTATAGCTTTATCATATCATGTCTCTCTGAGTGTAAAGATATACTTTCAGTACAACTTATCATTCAGTCCACAATTTTAACAAATTGGTGGTTGATAAATATCTTCAGACATATTTCTATGTATGTCAAGGGTACTATGATTCAATGTAAGTGGTTTTGATGTATTTGAGTTTCTGTAGCTGAACGTTGTACATTTATGAGCATAGCAATTCCAGAGTCGTTTTGCAACATTAAAAGACTGTTATAATGCAGGTCTTCCTATCCTCCACTGTGTGTTTTCCTTGTTTGTTCATTATTTAACTGAAACTTAATAATGCCAATGATTCTAACTTAGCTTGTTGAAATTTTGATTGAAGATAGAGATTAAATAGGTATACACACATAACTTTCTAAGTTATGGTGATATAAACTATGTTTTGTGAGATAAATATTACGAGATTTAGAAAAATCTACATGAAAAGTACTACTCTTAATTACAAAATTCCAATTTTTTATTTTTAATATGCATAATTTCAGTTTTATATAACGAATCTAGGCTTTTGAAAGGACCAACTGCTATTTTACGTTTTAAATTTTCATGATAGTGAGACATGAATACAAATAGGATATCACATTTGCAACTTGTGAACAAATATCCAATGAAGTAATCTGAAATTTTCTGTAACAGTTTATTTGATGAATGCATTATGAACTTTTTTGAAAGTGAAAATTCTTTTTTTTTTTTTTTTTTTTTTTGTTTGCGGTACGTGGGCCTCTCACTGCTGTGGCCTCCCGCAGCGGAGCACAGGCTCCGGACGCGCAGGCTCAGCAGCCATGACTCACGGGCCCAGCCGCTCCGCGGCACGCGGGATCCTCCCGGACGGGGGCACGAGCCCGCATCCCCTGCATCAGCAGGCGGACTCCCAACCACTGCGCCACCAGGGAAGCCCTGAAAGTGAAAATTCTTAAGATGACCTCTTTTGCATTAATTATTCTACGAATAGGTATAAGAGGGAAATTTAAAGTCAAATGACAAGATTTTGAGAATTTTTTTACCCTGATATTTTTTATAGGTCACCTCATGAATTTTAATAAAGCATGAAATAAATTAATGCATATTTATCCTTGAAACTAGTAATAGACAAACTTCAAATCATTCATTAAAACCTCTGAAGCTCAAATATGGTAGTATAAGAGAGCTAGTACATATAAAATGTGGATTCTCAAAATAAAATTTTATCTCTTACTAATCATATCTAATTTTCAAAGTCCAAAATAACATAGGGTATTGGGTGTGCTAAATAATGGGAAGAGTCACCAGTCTAGTGACTCAGTAATATCAAGTCCTTAAACCTGTGGAACACAGAAGGATAGGGAATTGGAAATCGAACATGAACTCCATTAAACTCTATAGTTGATTTATCTCTCTGATTTCTGCTAAATTCTTCAAATTCTGCTGAAGCTAAGGGATAGCAAAAGGAAAAAAAACTTCAGTAATGTGGTTGCATAATTTATTCAACATCCATTTCATAGATTTTCATTTAGGATCCCTTATATGGCAGAAATCCTGCTGAGGAAAATGTGAAGAAAAATAAAGACAAGGTTCTTGGCTTCATGGAATTCATAGCTTGTAGGTTATACACATATTCAACAAATAATTACATAAATTATTTCAATACTATTGCTCTAAGTTACATGAAGAAAAAGTAAAATGTTATGAGATATTATAACAGGGAACCCCTAAAATAGCATAGGGAGTCAGGGACAGATTTCCAGAATGGTAGAATTTAATCTCAGACCTGAAAGGTGATTCGAAATTTTTTTTTCCATATGCAATGGATATTTATTTCTTGCTTCTATGAGTTTAAAGTGGATTTTCTTGATTGATGGGTGGCTGTCTTCTAAGCACTGATATAGGGTGTCAGACTTATCACCTCCTACAGTTCTGCTATCTTTATTTTTTTATTGAAGTATAGTTGATTTACAATGTTGTGTTAGTTTCAGGTGTACAGCACAGAGATTATGGGAAAAGAATCTAAGAAAGATTCGAAATTTTTCTAAAAAATTGGGGAACACTTTTTGACAGAGGGATATATATAGACAATGATCTGAAGAATGAAAAGTGAGGGTTGGTTTTCAGTAAAGAAATGGAGAAGGAGGTGGCTAAAACACAGTTTGCAAGAGTTCATTAAAATGAAGCTGACTAGCTAGACAGTGATGACTACAGTGTGCTTTTGTCAGTCAGATTAAAGAATTTTCTGTGCTAAGACCAGTGCATACTCAAGAGCACATTAAGGTGAGATCTGGCATGATTAAATGTGTAAAGGTTTTTTTTAAAGGTTATTCTATCTTCTCTGTGGACAATAAGTTAGAGCATGGTAAAAGAAGATGTAGGAAGACAAACTCTGAGGCTACTGTAGTCGTACAGGCAACAGTGTTGTTAGCTTGGCCAGATTATAATGGAAAGAAAGAGAAATAGACAGATATGAGATATAATCAGATGTGCAAAGAGTGGAACTCAGTGATTGATTGGATATGGGAAGGAATCAGTTATTCAAGACAACACCAAATAATGAGGCTATCAGGGGAGAAATGAAACAGGAGGAAGGATGAATGGGGATGGGAAGGGCAAGGATGAGGGTCATCAAGTATTGAAATTGGGACAGATTTTGTGTGAGATGCCTGAGAGTTATCCAAGTAGAGATGCTGAACAGGCCATCAGATATATGTGCATAGAACTCAGTAATGAGGTCTCAGCGTTATAAATTTGTTGAAACATAGAGATGATTTTCTTTTCATTCCATGGGAGGAGGTAAGTTTTCTACAAGGATAGTATAGTTTGAAAAGAAAAGAATGTAGAGGACGAAAACCCTGCGGAGCTCTTATATTTAAAGTTTTAGCAGAAATGAAGGAACAAGGAAGGGTAAAAAAGAAAGAAAGATCAAAGGGACATAAAGAAAGAAAAGTGTGGTAACTTAGAGGCCAAACTCTTTCACAATGGAGGGGGCAGTCCACAGAATCCAATTCCTAATTTTGCATGATAGGGGTCATTGGTGACTTGAGCAGAAGAGGTCACGTCTGTTTTATTGGACTGTACAGAAGTTGAGGTGTGGAGTAGCTGAAAAGAAGATAGGGGCTTTGGAAGGAATTTTATGAACAGTGCTGGATTATGTTTAAATGATAGTTGGAAGGATGCACCAAAGAGGAAGAGTTTGAAGATAAAGGAGTTACAAGTCATATTTGATAGTATATACAGTTCCCTTGAAGGGAGCAAAGAAGGGATGAAAATACTTACGGATGAATAGAAAGGTACATTCTGAATGAGTATGTTTTATGGAAAAGATACTTTCTCCAAGAGAATGGGAGAAGTGGATAAGAATAGATATTGATGATGGTAAGTTTATCTATTTAGGTTTCTGGCATTTTTAAAATAATATATTTCTGGTATATTTAATGCTTATGTTACATATAATAATTTTTCCTGTAAAGACATGATCTTCTTTAGTATGGCTGGGCCATAAGTAACATGAGTGGTGGTAAATAAGAGAGATGATGCTTAAAAATATAGGAATATGGGGAAAACTTAAAGGAATTTATGTGGGGAAGAGAATATGGATGAAATTTAAATAAGAATGGATTTAAGATGGCAAACCTGGTAGTAAAGCAAACTGAAAATAATTGTTTTCATAAAGGTTGTTGCTGATGCTCTTCTTTTTGCTCTCTCTCCACCCACACACAAAACGCAAGTGTGCACACTCATGCGTACACACACACACACACACACACACACACAAACTGCTGTCTCCTTTCTCATTGGCCAAGAAGAATCATGAAGTGCTGGTTAGAATAAAACATTGTCTTGTGTCTGAGTGATAGTGATGTTAACAAGAATTAACAGGTTTTCTGACTCTGTGCTATCGTGTAGGCAGAGCATGCCAGTTAACTGCACCAGGATACCATTAGGAATTCTTTTCTTTATTCAGCAACATTCTGTCAGGTGCTCTGCTTGCTGTGTACCAAGCACTAAGGTTGGCATAAAATTGTGAACCAGAATGAAAAGATTATTTAAACCATTGTGCCTTCAAGAAGTAGATATGGCTACTATCTCAAGGCACATGGAAAGTTGCTCCTAATCACTTAAACTATTTCTTTTGAATTCCATTCATTGGACTAAGATAACAAGCATATAGTAAATAATCCGTGACTTCTTACAAAAGGAACAAATGGCGTAACATCTACTACTCCATTTAGAATTAGGGGTGAACCTGATCCCCTCACACCATTGTCTTTAAGGCACCAAAGGTAAAAACTGAGAATTGTCCTATTTATTTTGGACTTTGGAACAGTGGAGCATAGACTACCTATCTCATCACCAGTGCACATAAAACGTCTAACCACCTAGAGCTATTTTTATATATCCATGGTAACCTTTTTTTTGGCTGCTAAGTGCATGTTGCTAAGCCATTTATATCGTTGTGCTGGATAATTATATCAAAACTATTAAACCTCTTGCACAGTATCATTTCATTATGTACAAATTCTGTCCACTACCCAAGAAAACCTACCAGGCATTAAATTTTTTTTTCTATAGCCAATTTTTGTCCTCTAGATAGTGTCACTTTATCAAAATGTGTTACTTAGGAAGCAGAGAAGTTTATAAATTCTGTGTGTGGAAAAAACAAACCACATCTGTTAAAGCAAATGAATAGAATATGCTGCATGATGAACTGATATGTTTTTATTACCTTGATTTTCCTTCTGGCCTGGAAGATACCAATAACATAGCTACAGAGAAATCCACACACAGAAAGAAGCTCCATCCCCAACAATGTTTTTCCAGAGCCAGTCGGTAGAGAATCAGTTGTCTGCAACAACAGCCAGTTTGTAAAGACTTTTCCACGTTGTCATTTTTCCAGGAGAGGTCACCCTGACTACTTGAAACAGCAGTGGATTTCCTGAAGAAAGAGGGAAACAGTGACCCGTGGAAGAGTAACAGTAAGTATGGCAGTCCACTGCATGGGGAATGAAATGTCTCATTTTACTTCTAGTAATGCTTTCCACAATATGGTTTATCATGAAATCATAATTGCTTTTTGAACAAAACAATTGCTATACAACTTTTGTCATAAAACTCAGAAGTAATTTTGGGTGTGTTGAAACTGGTAATTTCTTTTGGTAGATCATTGAATTTAGCTTTAACTCAGAGTATAAATTATGACAATTAATTTTGGAACATCAGTTAATTATTGTTACAAGTCAGACTATCTATGCTCAAGTAATGCCTTTGGTTCTTAGTTTTTTGACTTTGGGCATTTCAAGTAAACTCCCTCTTTCTTGGTTTCCTCATCTATAAAGTAAGACTAACTCTAGTAGTGAACTTTATCCATCAAACCAAACATTTCTTTTTCTATTTTATTGTAAAAACATTGAAAATTTTAAATTTCTGTTTATGTTAGAATGGATGGAAAGCCAGACAATAACCTGGGGAAATAACAAAGAGGAATAAACACATTTTTTTTTCCTGAATTCATGTTTAGCACTTTCTATAACCTATGTACAACAGGTAACTTACAACACAATCTCAGATGCTCTGCTACTAAGTCATTAAATCTCAATATCAAGAAGAAACATATAAACTGCATCAAATTATGCAAACCTTACTAATTTAATCTGAATTCCTTAAGGAAACTACATCCAGGTGATAACTGCCCAGCAACATTCTTTCATAATAGTTGCATAATCAGAAACGTTTTTCTTCATAACCACTGTGAGTTCCATATATTAACATTGTCATTGCACCTACTCCTTAGCTAAAATAGACTTTTAAATATGCTGATTTCTATATGCCTCAAACTAAGCATTAATTTGAGCATTAATAAAGCTAAAATACATCAAAGGCTTAGATCAAGGCCAAGCACATGATAAGCACAGGTAAGTGTATCTATTGTCATTGTTGTTTTCATCATTATATTTATGAACCTATTTTAATCAAACTTCATCTCTGCGATGTAGTTGTTGAATCTTCGAAAATTTATAAGGTAAGAGTGAATATGGTATCTGGGTTCAGAATTTTTACTCTGTATTTTCTTAAATAAGATGAAAATTCCAGTCAGTAAAAATATTTTTGAATAGTTTTAACTAAATTGAATTCTTCCTTTGTTGAAGGTAAGTTCAACTGCTGTAATTCAGTTTTGAATGTCTTAATGCATTTATCTTGTTTACAAAAGGCTTACACATGACACACAACAGATTTGGTCAAAGTAATGCAGTAGTTACATTCCTCTGCAAGGCTAAATATACACATAGTGAAGAAGGGAAGTGCATTAGGAATCTAGGGCCGGAATTCAATGCTAAACAGTAATTGAAAAAGATGTGTTGCTTGGAAACTGCAGAGAACACTGCTTTGTTTCAAGTGAAGGGTAATACAAATCATGCATTAAAATAGTAGAAGCTTTTTAAAATTTCAACAACGCAATTGATGAGAGTTTTAATCAGCTCTGACACATAACTTGGATAGTGCATTTCAGTCATACAGATGGTTCACCAAGGTAACCCACAAACAAGTGCTTCTCGGCCTTTTGGCTAAGATCAAGTGTGATAACCCACAAACACTGATAGTTTTATATGGAGGTTTGGTTACATATCTTATGAGGCTTCAGGTTATGGTTGCATAAACTGGACTCAGATTAAGGGTAAGGAAATATTCCTTCTAAGAATAATCACCCTCTCAGAAAAAATCTGCACCTAATCAGAGGTGTCATGCACCACTGAGTTTCGTGCACAGGACTTGCTGTTTAATAGCTGTTTGGTGACATTTGCAATTGGATGCAGTTAGGAAATAATGTATGATGCTAATGTGTTACTTGGCAGGAGGAGTGGGTCCTTTCACTCCCTCCCAGTTTCAAAGCATGATGACCCTGAAAGTTAATGAAAATAAAGAGATCCACACAAGAGAGCAGAAAACACAATGTGGTGTCAGTGATTGCTCGTGTTTTGTTTGGCTGCTTGAGGAATGAAATTCAAATGTGTACAGACCAGTCCCTAAATTGTAAGGTGTTCATACAGTCATTAATTTCTCCCTCCTTAAGATTCATTCTATGCAAGTCTTCTCCTGTGGTCCTGGAAGTTCTTCCAAACTGGAAAATAATTCATCTACCTAAAGAAAAGTTTCTGATGCCCTGATATTTTGAAAATTCATTCTTTATTTGACCCCAAATATTTTCACTACTCTTTATCTTTGCACATTCCATTCACTCCTTTTAAAAGAGTCGGTCATTCTTCCTTTTTCTCATCAAAACTATAAGACCAGTTTAAATTTTACCAGCTTGATGATCCTTATGTCTTCTAGGCAGGGTTAGTTTCTCCATTATCTGGACTCACATACATAACCTCTGTTTATCCCTCAGTAGAACTTACCAGATTGTTCTCCTTTTGGTCTGTTCATTGTCCTGCCTCCTCCTCTGGTCTTAAAAACCTCTAAGACAAAGACTCTGTATTATTTAGCTTTATATTTTCAATACTTATAAATTGTCCTAGTACATAGTAGTTGCTCAGTAAACATTTTTAGAGTGTTCTTTGATCTTGAATATTTCATTTACAATGATAAATTAACCTTCTAACTTTTAAAAATACATTGAATAAACCCATTATGTAAGTATATTCAATAAAGTTGTAAAACATATTCTGTATATGAATATGGACATCAAAGTCATATCCTTGAAAAAGTTCAAGCCCTTTGAAGAGCTTACTATTTCATGATATACCAGGCAGATAGACACGACTCACCTAAGAGTAGGTAGAATGAACAAGTGTGGTGTGGACATTGCCAGAAAGCACAGACCTCGGAGATCACCTCAGCTTCTCAGAGGAAGGAGCACTACAGGGTGGGCTGAAAGGGAAGGGAACTAGTTCAGGCCAGCTCTTCAGATGGAAGCGTTCTGCACAGAAAGAACAGCACATATGAAGACATGGAGGCATGGGAAAATAGAACCTTTCCTGGGAGCTACAAGTAATTGAGTATTCTTGGAGCATAAGATGTGAATGGGGGCGGAGGGGGTAGGTAATAAGAGGGGCAGCAAAAGATAAGTCTGAACTAATTAGTCCAGGAAAGCCCACAGGGACCTACAGTGCCATCCAAGACCATTTAGACTTTATCCTGTCTTGATGATGAAACTGAAGCCACAAGTCTTTATGTGATTTGTTCAAACTCAGGCAGAGCTCACTGGCGAGGGGAGGAGAAAGAACCTGGGCGACAGCTTGCTACTTAATGAGTGTTTGCTTCTTCAGAATATGTGGTAGTCACTTAGCGTTGAATCCTGAAATCCCAGTGAGATAGAGCTAAGTTTGCTTCAGTTTTCAAGGTGAGGCTGATACACAGAACTGATGAGTCAAGGCCACAATAGTGGCCTTTTTTTTTCTTTTAAACTAACATGAGATTGGTGTGAGCTTTAATTAATTTTTATTTATTTTTGCTGGGTTGGGTCTTCGTTTTTCTTTGCGAAGGCTTTCTCTAGTTGTGGCAAGCGGGGGCCTCTCACTATCGAGGCCTCTCTTGTTGTGGAGCACAGGCTCCAGACGTGCAGGCTCAGCGGCCATGGCTCACAGGCCCAGTTGCTCCGCGGCATGTGGGATTCTCCCAGACCAGGGCTCGAACCCGTGTCCCCTGCATCGGCAGGCAGACTCTCAACCACTGCGCCACCAGGGAAGCCCAACAGTGTCCTTTTGAATTAAGGATAAACACGAGGCAGATTTCACTGCTCAGTTTACTTTTCTATCTTTTGCCTCCCTTAGTTAATTATATGTTTACATCTTTGAATAAAGACTGCAATATTCCATCTAAATCTGATTTCTTTTAATTCATATAATTTTCTGATCCCAAATTACATAACAGATTTGTTATCCAACTGAGAGTCTGCTAACAACGAAATAAATACCTGCTCAACATGTAGAAAAAGTAAAATACACACAATATAGGAAAAGGCAATACATTTTTTTCTACACTTGTGTGTTACCTGATAGAGAAGAAAAATGGGATGTAATAGCCCTACCATTAGCTAATAGTAAAGAATAAAGCTAATAACCTTTTCAGGTTAAAACTATTTTTTAGTGACATAGTCTACTTCCCAGGTGGAATGTCTGTGTGCACATTGCAAATGAAAATCAATCTCTCTTTTAAGAAGAATACATATTTCTTGAAAAGATTTTTAAATAATCTGCGTAAAAATGAACTCATCCTAAGGGCATACTGCTTAAATGAAATGAGTGTACTGCTTTCTGGAAAGAGTTGATGCTCACAGAATTTACAGTACTCCTGTCTTACTGTTTCACCAAGAAGATCAGCTGACCTCTGAAAGCTTTTGAAATTATTTTCAATTCTTTGTCCTTGGGACATGTGGAGATGCTGGGGAGTAGTGAGATAATTATAATGGGATTTTTTCCCTCCCAGGATATGAAGTCACTTTAGAAATTGCCTTCCTCTTCAGTGATAAACAGATGTTTTGATCAAAATAATATGAATAATAATAAACAGCATGAATCCTCCTCTCTTTAAAAATAAACTACTGCTTTTATTATTCAGACTAAAAACTTCATGTTAGAGAAGATGCTCATAAACTTTGAGATAATCTTTGAAGGAAACAAAACTTCCTATATGACTTGGGCAAGGTGGTTCTGACCAATTAATTTAACATTTTCATACCGTCAGAGAGGACTGTTAAAGAGTGTGCTTTTTACTCCCTCTTACACATTTTTTGAGACCAAGCATGTTTATAACATATCAGCTAAAATATATTTATTTTAAATATTTTGGTTATTTCCACTTTATTAAACTATATGCAGATTTTAATCCTGCTATGTTTTATAATATATTAATATATTAGAGTAGTGAATGTATATAATTTATACTTTTATATGAGCAGTGGGCTCAATTTTTGTTAACTAATAAGTGTTTCTCATGAAAATTTGAAGCTATCTGCTCTATAAAACTCCAGTTCTAGAAATTAACTGTCAATATTAAAATATTTCTAGGCCCATTTATCTCTTCTTTAATAATATTTATGGATTAAGGATAATAACGGTATCTTCATTCATAAATCGCAGGGCATCTTTTCATTCTTTTTCCTCTGGAGTTAGATTTGACAATATTCATTGTTTCAGTCTTTTCAAAAAACACTGTTAAAACTTGGCTAATTGGACAACAGTCTTTATTGATTTTCCTCCTTTTGCTCTACAGTTTTGTTTTGTTTTGTTTTTCCCACTCATCCTTTTGAGCATTGGTTCTCAACCTAAAGCCAATATTTCTGAGAATTTCATCTTCAGTTGTCTTCTATATTCATTCCCTGGGCTACAACCATGCTCATTATTTTACCATCTAAGTAACAGAAATTCTGAACTCAGCCTGCTTGCCATTTTCACACAGTCATCTCAAGCTCTATGTATTCAAAAGTCAAATAAAATCTTCCTTTCTCAAATGTGTTCTATTTTTATACCCACTACCTGAGAAAATGAACCAACCGCTCATTAGATACCCAAGCCACAAATGTGATTGTTATCCTGGATTTTTTTTTAATCTTTATTGGAGTATAATTGCTTTACAATGGTGTGTTAGTTTCTGCTTTATAACAAAGTGAATCGGTTATACATATACATATGTTCCCATATCTCTTCCCTCTTGTGTCTCCCTCCCTCCCACCCTCCCTATCCCACCCCTCTATGTGGTCACAAAGCACCTAGCTGATCTCCCTTTGCTATGCGGCTGCTTCCCACTAGCTAGCTATTTTACGTTTGGTAGTGTATATATGTCCATGCCTCTCTCTCGCTTTGTCACAGCTTCCCCTTCCCCCATATCCTCAAGTCCATTCTCCAGTAGGTCTGTGTCTTTATTCCTGTCTTACCCCTAGGTTCGTCATAACTTTTTTTTTTCTTAAATTCCATATATATGTGTTAGCATACGGTATTCGTCTTTCTCTTTCTGGATTTTTTTTTTTTCTCTCTCTCTCTGCCCCATATCAAATCAGGAGTAAGGCACATACAATTCTAATTCCTGATCATTTTTTAATCCTTACCATCCTTTCCATTCTAATGCTTTTTATTCTGACCCCATAAATATTCTATGTGGATCATTAGAACTGGGTGATTTTCCCATCTTGCCCCAGTTAGTCCCTTTTCAAGCTATTTGAATCAGCTTTCCATGATGAATTTAATTATATTAACTCTTTTGCTTAAAAATATTACCTCTGAATCAGTATTGACTAAAGAATAAAATATGACCTTATCAACACATTCAGAACTTTTCATGATCTAAAACCTGCTTTTTTTAAAATCTTGTTTTCACCTGCTCTACATAATAGAACCCAAAGTAACACCTGCATCAATTATGTATGAGGCCTCAAGATACAGGTGATTAGAGATGATTATTCAGTTAAAGATAGAGGTGATTATTCAGTTAATAACTAAGAATTTAATCCAAAATACTACTTTAACTATCGCATTGAAAGATTGTAAAGGAGAGCAGAATACGCCACTCCTACAGATGCCCCTTTGGCACACGTGAATTAAAGTTACTTAAGCAATAAGTAACCTGGTGCAAGGACACTCTGACCCTCCTTTGTCCTGAAATCAGGAAACAAATCTTCCATGGGAAAGGTACCCTCACTGTACCAGGAGATGAGAAGGTATCCTTTTTACCAGAGACAGGGAATGTAGGGCCAAGAAAGCTAGATAAACCACCCTTTTTACTTCTTCACTAATTTATTACCTCAAACCCAAATCCCTTTGTCTTGTCAATTATTCACTAATTTATTTATTCTTATCTAAAAGGTATAAAAGCTTCCTGCCTTGGTCACTTCTCTGAGTCTCATATTTTCACGGGGCTCCTATACATGCAAAATTAAACTTGTTTTTCTCCTGTTAATCTGTCTTGTGTCAATTTAGTTAGACCAGCCAAAGAATTTAGAAGAGAAGGGAAAATGTTTCCACCTACAAGAGCATTTCTTGAATCAAGAAAACAGTGTTTATAAATTTGGACAATAATAATGTAATCAAGTCAACCACCTACTTCATCATTAATTACTGCTAGTTCATAGTACAGCTGAGCAGTAGACATTGGATTCTCTTAAAACGTCACATCTACCATCACTGAACATGAGTATTGCTAAATGTGCATTTGGGGAGAGACATTTTCTTTATCCCTTTTAATTCTCTAAAGACATACCATTCTATAATTTTGGCCTGCATTCTACCATTCAGATGAGAAAATCAAAGATTACAACAATTTTCCATTGTAGGGGAGCAAAATTTACCACTCCAAAATATATCTCTTTGGCATGAGGATTAATTTAGGCTGATTATTTTTAGAAACAGAAGACTTACCTCTCCCTAAACTGCTTAAAAATTTAGATAAAAGGCCTGTCCCTGGAACAGAGCTATCACCAGAGATAATCTGCAAAGAATATGGGGTGGGTTTGGTGGGGGAAACTCCACAGAGCTTAGAGATCAGGGTCCACTCTGAGTCCCATTGTCTCCACAGGGCCCAGCAAGCGTTTATTTACCTAACATTTACTTTTCCATCTCTCTGTGAATTGCCTTCCTCCCCTTTGAAGTCCCAAACCACTATCCCCCAAATCCTCTTTGGTCTTTAGTTGAAGATGGTATTTAAGGTGAGGATTTCAGCCATTTTGGAGAATTACTCACTTTTCCTGGCTCTCTCCCATTTACACTTGTTACTAAATTTTAAAAAAAATTTTCTTCCTCCTTGACACAATGATATGTTTTAATATTATTCTTAAAAAGGGGAAGAAAATCTTCAGATACTTTAGCAATTTTGTCTTCAGTCTTCTTAACACAAGGAATAATAAATTCAAAGTTTATTTTGATAATGATATAGAAGATAAGTTCCTGCCATAGATTTTTCTTTTTATTTAACTATCCCAGTTATGATATATTTACAATGATTTTTGAGCCATTCAAGAACTGATAAAAATAGAGTAGGTGACATAAGACCCATGAATTCTCACAGTGTTTTCAATGGACTTTCATTTTTGGTGTAATTGACTGTCATTTAGGGCAAGTTCACACCCAGGCTTGTAGAAACTTTTCTTGATTCAGGTGTTCTAATCTTTGAAAGACTCATTTCTTGTGAGATACACAGATTTACATTCCTTAAACTTACTTGGTTTCTTGTACAATATTAACTTTAAAACACTCTCTCTTTGGCATAATTTGGTTTCCTTGTCTGATTTGTTTGATTCTTTTACATATTCCAGAGGTTATGCTCTGCTGTATCATTTTCCTTCTCCCCATCTTAAGCCAAGCATCCTTTTATTTTTATAATCTTTCTTTGTGTATCAACCAAGTTTTACTTGTAAATCCTTAAACAAAACAGAAACCAACAAACTTATTCCATTTTCTGGAAATAATGTTTTAATCAAGATTCAGGCATATTAGACTTTATTCTTCACAGTGATGACAGTTATAGATTTACTTGAGAGCCATCTAGTTCTTTACATAGAGTTGTAACCAGGTTTTGTAGAAAACTAAGCTGTGAATCAATGCTTTTCTGCAGTTTGGGATTTCAATTCAGGAGCACTAGCTAACCCCCCAGGTTTTCAGCATGATTACATTTATCTGTATTTAAAGTACAAAGGAATCAACATGCTGAAAAGTAATTGCTCTGTTACCATAGGGAAAGAGATTAGGAAAACTGAGTTTAAAGAAGAAACTGCCTGGGTAGTAATCCCTTTTATTATCTACTCTAAGCCATAAATGATTCTATCCCTAGACTAATAAATAATTATGTCATGAACTGTAAGTTCAGAGGACTTTAGCAAGATTGTTAAGAAGTACAACTATTAGGAACTTTCCATATTCTTAAGGTCTTATTATCTCTTTTAAAAGTATGTATTTGATAGCAGTGAATAAAATGCAGATGCTAATGCACACAGCAGGGAAGAACAATTACCAAAACCATTCATTTACTAGGTGATCCCTGAGGCCTCTTCTAACTTTAAAATTCTATGCCTATGTTTAAATTAGAGTCATTTTCATTTGAATTGACACAGCTAATCATATGTTTTAATTAAGATACCTTCCTTTCATTAAATGACTGTGTATCAGATCAGGGAATTATGTTAATGGGGAACCCCAAATTTGTCTGGAAAGCCAGGGTCATAGAGCAGGCAGAATTTAAACAAATGGCCATGAACTCACAAAATAAGTTTACTGGCACAGCATGTGCTAAAGTCACTGTCAACTGGCAGGGGGAATAAACAAATCTATAGACAGGCCTGATGGGAACAGGAATCAGCGGAGATAAACATGGAGAAAATAGATAAGGTTAACTGCAGACAAAACAAGCTCTGGGGGTATGAGTCTAATTCTGTTTTTTCTATTGGGCCTCTCAGATTTTCCCCATGGGTTTTGTGTCCAAGACAAGCTCTCTTAAACTTTATTCTAGCACTATGAAAGTAATTTTGGATCCATTCTGCCATTTCAGAAATCCTTAGTAACCATGTACAGAAACAATTCTGGCGAAAATGGACAAATTATGAGCACAACAAAAAAGCTAGCTGTGGGGGTAGGGTGGGTGTTAGGATCCCCTGTGGACTGGCTAGGTACTTGCTAATATAATTTAGTGACTTCTGAGTCTTATTCAACGTCATTTTCTGCTTCCAAGATCTAGACCTCCAATCTGGGGCTGAGATGGAGTACCAACAGTCAGGCATTTGGCCAGAAATTAAAGGAAAACAATGGATTTGACTCAATCTCTCTGGAATGTCATATTTCCTCCTTCCTTATGTAAGACTGATCTCTGGTGGCCTCGGCCTGCACCAGCTTGAAGCAGGGTTTCAGTTCCCGGCCACTGATTAAAGTCGGGTGGCCACTAGATTAGTGGTCATTGACAAGACCCTGGCCCTACGACTCTACAGAAAAAGAATTCCCAAAAAGACGGAAAGGAGTGAAACAAGTAAAGTATTTATTAGGAGAAAAGAGTACAGTACGTGTGGATAGACACACGGGCGGGCTCAGAGAGAGAGTCGCGCCCTCGTGGCAGTTTGAATCACTTATATGGGGCATTTCTTCTGGGTTTCCTTTGGCCAATCATTTTGATTTGCCTGGTTCAAAGTCCATATTTGGTATATCTCAGGATTTTCCCATGTGTTCGAGTGCATCTCTTAGCCAAGATGGATTCTACCAAAGAGGCCTGTGGGTAGATTTGGCCACTTGGCATCACTCCCCTTTTGACCTCCGAGGAGCCTTTCTGTGCATGTGTAGTTGGGAGGTCTCCTGACTTCAAGAATGAGGAACATGTGGTCTCTTATCTTCTATCTGGGCAGGGCCCAGCCTCTTGTCTCAATTGTCCTGTTATTCCCATCTCAGAGTATGGGTCCACAGGGAACAAACTCAAACCTTTTGCCCTGAGGGCCCATCTGTCTCCTGCCTCAAGACCCCCATCTCATAAATTCCATGTGTAATATAAAAAGCTTCAGTGACCGTTCCTGAAAAAGATGCCCCATCTAACTCTGCAGTCCTCTTTCCTTCTCTTTAGAGTCACTTGCTGCCTTATAGCAGCTCTTAAATTGTTTCCTTGAATGAGTTAACTATTCAATGCAGTTTAGTACTTTAGATGTTTGACTTCTTCTCACCAACAAGACCACTACCTCTTTAAGGAAAATTTACCATGAATGTGAAATATTGTTGGGCTGCACCACGCAGGCCAACAGGTTGGCTCATCAGTTACCAGAGAAACTAGCAGAAGGGCACACCCCTCACCGTCCCTCTGATAAGCTATCATGGTGGTGATGTTCTGAGCTAAAGATTAGAACAGTCACTAGCTGGGGCAGGGGCAGGTGTGTAGGAAGGTCGGTCATGTGAGTAGGATGTAGGTGAAGCAGGCTATGTCCATGTGCTGTTCAGCTGTTGATAAGCACATCACTCCTCATAGATGTGTAATGTACATTTCTTCCTCCAGGTGCTATTTTTCATGATGGAAGAAACCATACTTTTTTATGTTTGCTCCTATATAACCAGTGTTGGGGCAGTGCCTGTCATACATCAGGTACACAATAAATCTTAACTACATTAGTAACTTAGTTAATATATAAAGTCCCTCTTTTATTAGTATTCAGAAGTCATCTTTTATATTAATTATAATATAATTATATATATATTATAATATAATTAATTATAATATAATTAATAATAGTTAATAGTTAATAATAATTGTGACATGCTGTGTTTTCTTTGTGTCAGGTACTATTCTAAGCGCTTTAATGTATTAACTAATTCAATCCTCAGGACAATACTGTGAAATATTATCACTATTATATAATAGTGGTATATATACCACTATTATATATTAAT
Organism: Hyperoodon ampullatus; assembly: GCF_949752795.1. Taxonomy (NCBI): domain Eukaryota; kingdom Metazoa; phylum Chordata; class Mammalia; order Artiodactyla; family Ziphiidae; genus Hyperoodon; species Hyperoodon ampullatus. The sequence goes on along the minus strand of NC_136929.1, from coordinate 18,923,439 downwards.
AATATCACTATTATTATACCTGTTTTAGATGTGAAGACAATAAAGCACAGGTAGTTTAATTGTCCAAGGTCACCAAGCTGGTAGATATTGGGGCTGGATTCTGAATGCTAATAGCCTTTCTTCATGGGCTATGCTGTTAACCATTGTCTTATTCCTCTCTGTTACTTCCATGATGAAAGTAATGCTTTACAATCTATATGCTAGACTTTGAGCAAAGCAATTGGCAAAGGAGAAAATAATCAAAGGGACTTTATGCCCATATATACTTCGGAAAAATAGAAGTATGGAAAACTGAGAGATAACACTTCACTGGCATTATCAAGAAGCATAAGAAGACCTTTTAGAAGTTAACATTGGGAAAAAGAGAAAAAAGAAAACATAGGAATGTCTTCTATCTTAAATGGCTCACTCTGGCAGCAATATAAATATTCATTTTAATGATGCTACTGAGGAAAGAGCTTGAATTAGCAGGCTATTGCAATTCCCCAGAAAAGTGAGAAGTGGTACAGGGTGATGACGAGGAAATTTAAAAAGTGGAATTGGGGGGACACAATGATGGAAAAGACATGGGAAATAAGAAAATATGAGGAATAAGTGTGTCTCAGTCTTCTGTTTTTGATGACAACATGGATGCTAGACCCGTGATCACAAAGATATCAGGGAATTGGCATCATATTTTGCTGTGTGTGATGAGTTTGTTTGTTTGTTTGTTTTAAGATATCTGTATGCATCTTCAGCCTCTTTTCTGAGGCAATATACATTTAATTGACTGTTTAACATTCCCAGTAGTTTCTCTCAACCCCCTCAAATTCAACACACGCAATACTGGATTTATGAGCTCTTCCCAAACCTGCTGCTGTTCAGTGTTCCCAGTCTTAGGAAAGGACACTATCACCTACTTAGTGGCCCAGATTAACCTCGAGGACTTCCTTAACTTTACCCCCTCCCCCATCTTCATACGCATGTAATCACTAAATCCACATTCCTAATATATCTGAATACATTCATTCTTTTTTGTCCCTGATTTTAAATCCTTATTATTTCTTATCTAGATTTAGTGCTACTTTGGTAGCTGAGTAAGTGTTAACTGAAAGAAAACTGAGAAAGTGAAAATTGCTTTCTCCTCTGTTACAAATACCATAAGGATATGGTTTCTCTCTGTCTTGTGCACCTCTGTTTCCCAGTGCTTGGTGATAGTAAATGTTCAATAACTCATTAAATGAATGAATGAAAAGAGGTTACACTACCAAAAAACATCCTTTTGCTTTCATAACATGAAATTCATTGGCGATTCACACAAGAGCAATTTCAACGTGGGAGTGGTACCAGGAGACATAAAAATGAAAGAAAACTAAATAGTTCAAATATATTTCCGGAAAGTGCTTCTGACATTTTAGATGAGTTGGAAGAGGAACTTGTAACAATGGGTTAAAATGAAATTACCCTCTGCTCATTGAGAGTTAGCCACTGACTTGAATAATTGCGAGCTGGCACGCTTGCCACCTTGTAAAAAATGGGATCAGCAAGAAGTACTTCAGTAATGCTTCATTAAATTTCTTTGAAAATGCTAAATATAAAGCATATTTTTCTGATTCCCAGCTGGAGCAAAATGAGAATTATAAAATCATTACTTATAATCCTAATGCATTTGATAATTCCCAAATGACTTCCCATAGTCTAAAAAGCACTATGACATCCTAAGGGTCAGACATAGACACAGCGGTCATATTCAGAGGAAAAACGGCCAGCATCTTAACCCCCAAAAGACACAGAACAATGAGGCAGCCTCCCAGGCAGCCAGTGTAGCAGAGAAACTTCTGGAGGCTGAGTTTGATTTGCTTTTTTCCCTTCGGAGCCTCATATTCAAGTTGGCCCCAAGATTCCTGCCAGCTAATCCTGTCACAGAACTCAAGGGAATAGCAAAACGGTATAAGTAATATTTCTTTTCAGTTAAAATTCTTCCAAGGACAAGGAAAAGAGGTCTAAAAAGTAGTTCTTACAATAACTATTGCTCTCCTTTATTTTTTATTCTTTGTAGACCTTGTTCTTTTCCCAAGTGAATTTTAACACATAACTATTGCCCTTCGACTCCAACAAAAGTGTTGAATATAGATTAGTGTAACTCACTCAGAAATTTAAAATCTAAACAGAAGAGGGCAATTTAAAACTGAAATGTTAACTCATTTTGAATTTTTGTCCCTCTGGGGATCTGGACAAGATAGGCACTCTCTTTTAAGTGGATCCAGTCGTAGGACACATGCCCTTTTACTCCTTTAAAAATTTTTCTGGATTGTAGATTGAAATAATATTTTAAGGGGTTTCAATTTTATTCAATATTCACTATTTCAAAGGAAGAATTAAAATGCGACAGATTACTAAAAGTACTGGAATGAGCATAATAGCTTTACTCAGTAAGGAGTCAATGGGGCTAAGATTTCTGCATAATGAATATTTCTAACAATTAAGCTGGTAAAAATGAAATGAATTAAGTGCTATCATTTAATAATGCAAAAATGTGACAATGAGATTTCTAGTTCCAATTGCTAATATTCAAAACCTGCAGGGGCGAGGCTTCCCTGGTGGCGCAGTGGTTAAGAGTCTGACTGCCAATTCAGGGAACACGGGTTTGAGCCCTGGTCCAGGAAGATCCCACATGCCGCAGAGCAACCAAGCGCGTGCGCCACAACTACTGACCCCGCGCGCCTAGAGCCCGTGAGCCACAAGAGAAGCCACCGTAATGTGAGAAGCCCGCGCACCGCAACGAAGAGTAGCCCCTGCTCGCCGCAACCAGAGAAAAGACTGAAGACCCAACGCAGCCAAAAATAAAATTATATTTAAAAAAAAACTGCGGGCGGAGGGGCAGGAGAGGAAAGGCCCTTAAAAATAATTTAAAGTGGGTCCTCTTTTGATGATTAGGGCAATCAATATCCAAGTTTATCCTTTTGTGTCTATCAGTCATCTTTATAATTAGTCTCCTTAAGATGTTGTTTTGATTTTAATACACAAATGCAGATTAGTACCTGTTTTTTCCTCAGTGTGTATTAAAACCAACATATTAGATTCTTTGGAGGCTTCAGCCATGAAAAGTTGGATTGTCTTGTTAGAAATTACAAGGATAATTCCACTAACTGTCAGGATTTATTTATTTATTTATTTTTTTGCAGTACGCGGGCCTCTCACTGTTGTGGCCTCTCCCGTTGCGGAGCACAGGCTCCGGACGCACAGGCTCAGCGGCCATGGCTCACGGGCCCAGCCGCTCGGCGGCATGTGGGATCTTCCCAGACCGGGGCACGAACCCGCGTCCCCTGCATCGGCAGGCGGACTCTCAACCACTGCGCCACCAGGGAAGCCCCACTGTCAGGATTCTTAATCTAAGAAGTAGACAATTAATGGTTCTTGTATATACTTATCATATGAAATAACTTTTGGAGCCCAATTTGCTGACCTGTAGATAAAAGAGTTCTTAGAGGAATTCTTCAGAGAAATTTTTATTGGAATGGCAGAATTTTCTCCCCTATATAGCTTTACAAGTTACCCTCTGAGTTCTTTAGATCTGGCACAACACTATTTTGTCAAGGAAGATACGCCCAGTCAAAGAAAGGTTACTGTGGAGATTCATGCAGAGTAGATGTGGAAGTCATCCCAAAAACCAGTGGGGCTGTGCTGCACTGCAACATCAGTTTTCTCTCTCACTGTGTATCTGGCCGTTACTGTACCTCTCTCTACCAATAACATTCTTCTGCTTAAGAATAATTGCTTTATTGCGTAACTTTGACTTGAACATTTTCTATTGTGTAGTTTTTATTATTATTATTTATTTATTTTTGGCTGTGTTGGGTCTTCGCTTCTGTGCGAGGGCTTTCTCTAGTTGCAGCGAGCGGGGGCCACTCTTCATCGCGGTGCGCGGGCATCTCGCTGTCGTGGCCTCTCGTTGCGGAGCACGAGCTCCAGACGCGCAGGCTCAGTAGTTGTGGCTCACGGGCCTAGTTGCTCCGCAGCATGTGGGATCTTACCAGACCAGGGCTCGAACCCGTGTCCCTTGCATTGGCAGGCAGATTCTCAACCACTGCGCCACCAGGGAAGCCCCATTGTGTAGTTTTTAATTCTAACTCTTCCTCATACCGTTCATCTGGTAATCTTAATATACCTTATTCTCTCAGATTTAATTAATTCAAATTTCATTGAGAGTAATTTGTGCATCTTTTATTTTAAAAACACCTGACCAGGCTGTATATTCATTGCCCTGGGTAAACTATTTGCTCTGGATTAGTCAGCTGTATCCAAGGTGATGTAGGAAAATGCATGGTTAAAAAACGTGCCCACCAAGAGAACTGTGCATAAGATAGTTTAGCACTATTTTAAGGGTAGGCATCTGAATAAAATTATCTAACAGAAGAAGAAATGGACTTATCAGATACTGTCAGGTATATAAATTGCAAATATTTTTGTATGGATGAAATAAATAGCAGTAGTGGGAAAAAACACAGAAATGCTTTTGAATGAACAGTCTCTACTGTAATAGAGCTCTATATTATTTTCTACTGTAATCAATTTAAAAACATTGAGAATTCTTTTTTGTTGTTGTTGTTGTTGTTTTGTTTTAACCAGTACGCGGGCCTCTCACTGCTGTGGCCTCTCCTGTTGCGGAGCACAGGCTCCAGACGCGCAGGCTCAGCGACCATGGCTCATGGGCCCAGTGGCTCTGCGGCATGTGGGATCTTCCCAAACCAGGGCACGAACCCTTGTCCCCTGCATCGGCAGGTGGACTCTCAACCACTGCACCACCAGGGAAGCCCGATAATTCATAATTTGTATGTAAAATTTTGAGGTATAAATTGTTTGACTCCACTTCTTTCAATTATTATGAAATGATAATTTTACTAAAGTGTTTTCAACACTTCATGTCATTCATATCAAGATTATTTTGGGTACAGATCGAATTAGATACAAATCCTTAATAAAAACATTTTCAGATGTCACAAATGGCACTTTAAGAAATATATAACCATAAACAGATGTAACTGTGACTTTTCAACAACAGAATGTATTGTCAGTAAAATCATGTACCAGTTCTTAGCATGTGTTTCTTTCCTCATGTCATTAATCACAGATCATGTCAATATTAACCACAGTTTGCATTTTGTTCTGATAAAGCTGCTCCTTTATTTCTTGTTTGAACATTCAGTTTTGAAATAAATATATATTTGTTTAACTCATGCATTGCTACTCCTCATTTTTTTTTTTAATTTTAAAAGCCAGTTCTTTTCCATTTCATCAGGACAGGTCACAACTGCTTTTATCTAAATCAAGTTGCATATTCATTAAATAGTCAAGGTCTGAACTTTAGACATATTGTTTTACATACTGTCTTTTATTACTCTAATTACTATGCTACACGTATTTTTCCAAACTGACATTGCAATGTATGGTACGTTTTTCTGATATTCCTAAAATTACCTTTCCTTCTCACCTTTTCTTTCACCTCAGCACCTTTTCAGTGATGAATTCTCAAAAGGAATTCTGGAACTCAAACAATGATAAAGGTATAATAAATTTTTCAAATTAATTATAAATTGGTATTTAAGATTTTGTCTCGGGCTTCCCTGGTGGCGCAGTGGTTGAGAGTCCGCCTGCCGATGCAGGGGACACGGGTTCGTGCCCCAGTCCGGGAAGATCCCACATGCCGTGGAGTGGCTGGGCCCGTGAGCCATGGCCCCTGAGCCTGCACGTCCAGAGCCTGTGCTCCACAATGGGAGAGGCCACAACAGTGAGAGGCCCGTGTACCGCAAAAAAAAAAAAAAAAATTTGCCTCTCTGGGTGTGAACATATACATAGAAAAGTCAGATGGAGCAGGTAACAAATAATTAAAGAACAAAATAAATTGTTATGATCAATGTACCTCTTTATTATTTCACACTGTTGATTGATATACTTGTAAAATGTATGATATTTCTGCAATATTTTTTTTAATTTTTATTTTATATTGGAGTATAGTGGATTAACAATGTTGTGTTATAGGTGTACAGCAAAGTGATTCAGTTATACACATATCTATTCTTTTTCAAATTCTTTTCCCATTTAGGTCATTACAGAATATTGAGCAGAGTTCCCTGTGCTATACAGTAGTTCCTTGTTGGTTATCTATTTTAAATATAGCAGTGTGTACACGTCAATCCCAAACTCCCATTCCATCCCTCATCCCTACCCTTCCCCCCTGGTAACCATAAATTCAGTTCTCTAAGTCTGTGAGTCTGTTTCTGTTTTGTAAATAAGTTCATTTGTATCATTTTTTTTAGATTCCTCATGTAAGGGATATCATATGGTATTTGTCTTTCTCTGCCTGTTTTACTTCACTTAGTGTGATAATCTCCAGGTCCTATCAATACCTATTTTTTAATGTCTAAATTATTTTTTATTCCCTTTGGAAATCTCCAGTAGATGACAAATGAGTTGGTGGATTATATACAATATCTCTATACTACACTGTAATAACACCACATTAAAATATTATTTAATTCTAAATTCACTTCAAGAGAAAAAGGTAAAACACAGGGGAACGTAGTGTTAATTCAGAAAATAAAATAGGTCACTTTTAGCACTTAAAATGCAAAATTTAAACCTTAAAAATTACTTTAATGTATAAAAATTATTAACCTACTTCCTCTAAAAGTGGTTATCCACCACTGAATGTCTTGCAGGATCGCTTTCAGATTTACAATGAAACAGTAATCTCTAAGAGTACATGCTTCACAAAATACACAGAGTGCTTCATGAATTTGTGTGTCTTCTTTTGCAAGGGCCCAGCTAATCTTCTGAGTCATTCCAATTTTAGTGTATGTGCTGCCAAAACATACATGATTTTTAAACAACTTTTTAAATTAGTTTTAATCCCCATTCAATATGTAATTTTTTTTTTTTTTTGACCATGCAGTCTAGCTTGCAGGATCTTAGTTCCCTGATCAGGGGTCAGACCCAGGCCCCCTACAATGGAAGGGTGGTGTCCTAACCACTCGACCGCCAGGGAAGTCCCTAAGCACTGATTTTATAAGATGATATATGCAGTTCCATATGTAACAGTACTCTCATTTACATCAATATTGACATAATTATATCAATATTCTTACAATAAATGTTTATTAAGCCACCTAGTCTATGGTATATTGTTATAACAGCCTGAACTAAGATCGACTTTGGTAGTAAGAAGTGGGGTGCCTCTGTAACAAATACCTAAAAATGTGGAAGTTGTTTTAGAGGCTGGAAGAGTTTTGAGGTGCATGTTAGGAAAAGCCTACAGACTGTTAAAAGTGATCCTGGTGAGAGTTCAGAAACGAAAGGAGAATAAATCTTCCATCTTCTTAGAGAATACAAAAGTAATCATGTATATAGAATGTTGGTAGAAATACAGACAGTGATAAATGGAATATTGCCTGCCACATCAATAAACAAAGGATGTCACAGTCATCAGTGGTTGCAGCCCTCCAGCAGCCTTGAGCCCTGAGGAAACTCAGGAAGGAAAGAATACCTGCCATCTAGCAGCCATCAGACTGCAGCCACTCCCTGCAGTGAGGAAGCTAAGGATGTGAAAACACAGGCCCCAGATGGCTGAGGTGCACATCAAAGGAATGATTTCAGTGAGCCCAGACTCTTGTATCTTCCCACACAAAGAAGAGTGCTAAATTCTTTAACTTCACATATCTGGTTTTCTTTATTTTTTTTAACTTTTTATTTTATATTGGGGTAGAGCCTATTAACAATGTTGTGATAGTTTCAGGTGCACAGCAGACTCGGCCATACATATACACATATCCATTCAGGCTGCCACATAACACTGAGCAGAGTTCCCTGTGCTACACAGTACATCCTTGTTGGTTATCCATCTTAAATATAGCAGTGTGTACATGTCAGTCCCAAGCCCCCTAACTATCCCTTCCCCCCACCCTTCCCCCCCGTAACAATAAGTTCATTCTCTAAACCTATGAGTCTGTTTCTGTTTTGTAAATGAGTTCATTTGTGTCATTTCTTTTTAGATTCCTCATGTAAGGGATATCCTATGATATTTCTCTTTCTCTGTCTGACTTACTTCACTCAGTATGACAATCTCTAGGCCCATCCATGTTGCTGCAAATGGCATTATTTCATTCTTTTTAATGGCTGAGTAATATTCCATTATATATGTAACACATCTTCTTTATCCATTCCTCTGTTGATGGATGTTTAGTTTGCTTCCATGTCTTGGCTGTTGTAAACAGTGCTGCAATGAACATTGGAGTGCATGTATCCTTTCAGGCCATGTTTTTCTCCTAATTTATGCTCAGGAGGGTCATGTGGTAGCTCTATCCATACTGTTCTCCATAGTGGCTGTACAATTTACCTTCCCACCAACAGTGTAGGAGGGTTCCCTTTTCTCCACACCCTCTCCAGCATTTATTGTTTGTGGATATTTTGATGATGGCCATTTTGACTGGTGTGAGGTGATATCTCATTGTAGATCATTCTTTAACACCATACACAAAAATAAGCTCAAAATGGATTAAAGACCTAAATGTGAGATGGGACACTATAGAATTCCTAGAGGAAAACATAGGCAGAACACTCTCTGACAAATTGCAGCAATATCTTTTTCAGTCTGTCTACCAGAAAAACGGAAATAAAAACAAAAATAAAAATGGGACCTGATTAAACTCAAAGCTTTTGCACAGCAAAGGAAACACAAACAAAATGAAAAGACAGCCCACAGATTGGGAGAAAATATTTGCAAATGATGTGACCGACAAGGGATTAGTCTCCAAAATTTACAAACAGCTCATGAGACTTAATGTCATCAAAACAAACAACCCAATCAAAAAATGGGCAGAACACCTAAATAGATATTTCTCCAAAGACATACAGATGGCCAAGAGGCACATGGTTTTCTTTAATTAATAGTAATCTTTTGATGTTCTCAACTACCTGCCCTTTGTTGCAAAACTCCTATATATCCTAGCTCCCCCATCACCTCCTCGGAGCAGTTCTCTCAGGGTTACTTGAGATGCTGCCTCCTGGGCTTGAAGTCCTAAAAATCTCCACCGAATAAAACATAACTCTCAACTTTTAGGTTGTGCATAATTTTTTAGTTGACAGCAGTAAAGGCCATTCTGACGAGGTCCAGATGTAAATGAGGAACATGTTGTTGGACAATGGAGAAAAAGGTGATTCCTGTTATAAAGTGGCAAAGAACTTGGCTGTGTTGTGTCTATGTTCTGGTGTCTTGTGGAAGATAGGACTTGAGAGTGATAAAATTGGATATTTAGCTGAGATTTCTAAGCAATGTGTTGAAGGAGCGGCTTGTTTTCTCCTGACTGCTGATAGTAAAATGCAAGAGAGAAATAAATTGAAGAAGGAATTGTTAAGCAATGAGCAAAAAGAAACTAGAACTTAAAGATTCGAAAAATTCTCAGCCCATCCATATTGCAAAAAAATGAGAAAGCATATTCTGAAGAGGACACTGATAGTGTAACTGACCATTTTGATGAGATCAGAGTGGATACAAACCATGGAACTAATCAGCCATGAAGTAGAGGCCAGTATCAGAGATGGGTAAAATATACCAGCAGAAATACTGCCAGATGGGATTAAAGGGAACAGAGAAAATGGGTAAGAGTGAAGGAAGGGGCCTCCCTGGTGGCGCAGTGGTTGAGAGTCCGCCTGCCGATGCAGGGGATACGGGTTCGTGCCCCGGTCTGGGAGGATCCCATATGCCGCGGAGCGGCTGGGCCCGTGAGCCATGGCTGCTGAGCCTGCGCATCCGGAGCCTGTGCTCCGCAACGGGAGAGGCCACAACAGTGAGAGGCCCGCGTACCACAAAAAAAAAAAAAAAAAAAAAAAAAAGAGTGAAGGAAGGCTGTTGGACGTTTTTGATTTTATAAAACAGGATGACAGAATTTTTTAGCTGTGAATGTGTGCTATTCTTCAAGAAAAGGGGAGAATGGCCCTGAAGGTGATTCAGATATCATTAGGGCCATCACCTCAGGCCAGGTGACCTGAAGCTGAAACTGCGAAAGTAGATCTGCCTGGAGCCATGGGGGGGGAGTGAGGGGGCAGGTGGGTGGAGAGGAGGGCAACCCCTACCCAGCATAATATTATCATTTATATTAATGTTGATATGATATAACTGTTTTCCTGGCAACAATGCTCATAATCTTTTTTTAACCTTTTTTATGTAGAACATCAACTATAAAATTAAGACTTTCTTTATAAATACTAAATATAATAAAGCATTTTATATTATTGCCAATAGAGAGAGGTACTCTGGTTGAATAAAAGCTTGGCAGAGAATGGATTTATTTTGATTCTGGTCCTATCTTTACCGTTAATTATCTGTTTGATTTACAGCTGGGCCCTCCCATTCTCTCTGCCTTGGAATTTTCATGAGGACAATAATACTTAATCTACATACTTCCCACAGTTGTTGTGAGCAAAATAACTCTGATAATACTGTAATTTGGATAGGTGGTGAATGATAAAGTATAAGACCTATTATTGCTAGTGTAATTTTAGCAGTTAAAATAAATTTGATTATTTGAGTAATGATAGTCATACTTAAATATAGCTGCTTCTCTACTGGATATGCAATTAAATTTGCTGTGAGTGTGTGAATGCCTTCTTGGTACTTTAGTATATATTTTGCACTTTAAAATATTTAGAGCAGAAAAATATTTTTTAAATTATTACTACTTACATAAGAATTTAAGTTCTAAAGGTAAAGGTGTTTTTGCTTTAGCCTCAGGAATGCCTACTTATAACTGTTTGTCCCCCACCTGCTAAAGTCACTTAAGGTATAAAGAATGAGTTGTGAATTTGACTTTACATTTGTCACAAAAACATCACCTTGACATTTAAAGAAAAAGAAAACATTTTATGTGATTGCAAATGAGCACTTAAGATATTGAAATGTCTCCTTCATTAAAAAAAGAAAATGCTCTTCTTTTGTTTTTTAAAAGTGCCAACTGTCCTCTCCATAGTAACATATGTCAGAGTATCCTACATAGACTTGGAGTGAAGAAGCCAGCCCATAATTCTTCAAATTATCATTGCGTTTTGCAGTAGACTAAAGCCGTTTTTAATCTTGAAAAATTGACAAGTAGGAAATAACTTTCTGCTTTGGGAATAAGAAAATTATGCTTTGAGGAAAAACAGCAGACAAATCAACCATTTTTAAAGTTATGTTTGTTCATTTTCATAGAATTATAAATTTGGGGGGTGACTGACATGCATTTATCCTCTTCAAACAGTGGTTCATAATGTGTGAGCCATACAAGAGGGTTTGAGTGAGAAAATGACACTGAGGTTAAGAGAGGTATTGGAAGGGGTCTATAAATCCATGTGCCATGACTATAGACTGGACATCTCATTTTTCAAGTGTATGCTGATATACATATTGATTTGCTGATATATATCCTCAAATTCATTTGGCATTATCAATTTTCTTAATCAGTTAGTACTAAAATTACAATTGCTATCAGTTGAATACATATTTTTTAGAAAAGTGTAACCACTGTTATATTAATTAAACAAGGAGGTCATTAGAGTGACCTGGTTCTAGTGCCATGGTGGTCGACATAAGCAAAGCAGTCTCTAAGCCTGTAAATGCCTTAAAATTACAAAGTTGAAATCTAAGGACAACCAGTCACAAAGAGCCAACTACTCTTTAAGTTATTGCAGTCAATGGTTTCCTAACTTTGCCTCTGCCTTTTCTCTATAAAATCTCTCCCTCAAGTTCCTCTCACTGGAACACTTCTAACCACTTCCCATTTAGCACTCCCTGATTTGAATTAATTTTTGCACAAATAAATTCTTAAAATTTTTAATATGCCTCAGTTTATCTTTTAACACTACTTTCTGAAATTAATCCCAATATTAAGAATTGAAAGTTTACAGAGCTTGGGGAAGGAGTTAGTAGCACAAATTTGTAAACAAAATATAGTCACATGAAATGATCATTCATATTAGGAAGGTTCCATCAACCCCAAATCAGTGTTATATATACTTATTTTTAAAAAGGACAGGACTTCCTTGGTGGCTCAGTGGTTAAGAATCTGCCTGCCAGTGCAGGGGACACGGGTTCGAGCCCTGGTCCAGGAAGATCCCACATGCTGCGGAGCAACTAAGCCCATGTGCCACAACTACTGAGCCTACACTCTAGAGCCCTCGAGCCACAACTACTTAGCCTGTGTGCCACAACTACTGAAACCCACATGCCTAGAGCCCGTGCTCTGCAACAAGAGAAGCCACTGCAATGAGAAGCCCGTGCACCGCAACGAAGAGTAGCCCTCACTCGCTGCTTGCGTGCAGCAACAAAGACCCAATGCAGCCAAAAATAAGTTAAATAATTAATTAATTAAAAAATAAAATAAAAAGGATAATTGTTTCCACATTCAGTATGTTCACAGGTACAAAGAAATATAAATGAAATGCAAAATACATTCATAGCGAAATAGAGATAATACAAAAAAATTTATATTTGATTGTGAAACTATTCAACCTCTTTCAATTTCCCTTTTGAAGTTCTAGTAATTTGTATTAAAAGTACAAAGTGTTCTTACATTTGAAAAGAACAAAATTAAGCCAGCCAAATCATTCTACATAGCAAAAAGTAAATCTTTATTTTTTCATGTTTTGATTCCTTACTTTTAGCTCACCTTAGGTTGCTATACTTATTGAGTAACAAGTATGTGTAGTTACTGTTTTAAAGTACTTAGGATAAACTAAAGAATAAGACAGTTGTGGCTTATGTACTTGCAGGACTTAAAGTGTAAAAGGATTATGGAAATTGCAATTATAATAAAGAATACCATCAGAAAGGTAAAATCTAAAACTAAAGGAAGATGATAAGTTGTAATAAATATGACAAAGATTTGATACCCTTAATGTATAAAGAGTTCATAAAAGTTGGTAACAAAAGCACAATAACACCAGTCTTAAATGTTGCAACAGTTAAGAATAGACAAAAATGTGAGTAATGATCCTCAAAAAAGAGGCCAGTGTTCAACTTCCTTTTATGTAAATACATACAATGAAGCACAACTCTCTCAAAACCTCTCATTGTCTCTCCCTCTCTTTCCCTACCACCCTCAATTGGCCAAGACAAGGTTGGTCAGGATGGGCTCAGTTTGGCTCCCTCACATGAGCTTTCTGGAATGCAATTTAACAATACTTTTTTAAATATTATAAAGTTTATTACAGTATGAGCAAATAATTTTTCTTGTAAATAACTAAGTACAAAAGTAGTCAGAAATTCAAAGCAATATTTCCAGCAAAGGTATTTAATAAAGAATTATACATGTATAACAAAGGTAATAATATATATTAATATTTTATATATGTATTAGTATGGGCTTTCCTTGTGCAGTTTCATATACCAGTCTTCTCCATGGTTGCCTGAGTCATTCATCTGTGGGGAGGAGGAGAAAGCCATGAAGAGGGTTGAAGGATAAGGCATAAGGATGGTTGGGGCAAAGAGTTTATTATTTTACCTCTGGTATCCAAAACAGGGTTTTTGGGTGTGCATCCAAAAAGCCCTTGAATGCCAGGCTTTGTGAAGAAGAACCTGGTTTTCTGAATTCCTTAGGACCTATCAAAATGTAGACCTCAAGAGAACAAACTGAAGAGTTTTTTGCTAGAGAAGGCCTCTCCTCTGCCCCTGAATAGGCCATAAGGCGGTAGGAGACACATGAGAAGGTCCAAAAGCAACAATGTCTTTCACATTTTGTGACCCCCATGTGACCCTCAGTAGACCCAGAATCTCTCCCTGTGCCCTGTGAGGTGACGCAGAGTTGCCAGCAGCTCAAATCTGAAAGCAGGACAAAGAGGCAAATGGCTGGGACATGGATTCTGAGAACAGGTATCAGCTCTTCACCCCAAAATGCCAGTAAGATCCTGTCATGCTTTAATTGTCACGAATCTGGACCCAGATCAATCTAGCCATTCCACTACAGAAACCAGGAAGGACCCAAAGGATAACACAGGTATCTGAAAAATTTATTTCTACTTCAGTAAAGAAACAGCCCCGATTACAAAGTCTTAGCCAGTGGAAACCTCTTGAAATTGACACTCAGGGGTTAAGTAAGATTTAATTTTTTTTTTTTTTTTTTTTTTTTTTTTGCAGAGCAGCCACATTTAACATTATTTTTAATTAAAGTTTTAGGCCACTCCCACTGGTGGTTTTGGTCTTATTCGTTTTTTTTAAATTAATTCATTTATTTATTTTTGGCCGCATTGGGTCTTCGTTGCTGCATATGGGCTTTCTTTAGTTGTGGCGAGTGGCGGTTACTCTTCGTAGTGGTGCGCGGGCTTCTCATTGCAGTGGCTTCTCTTGTTTCAGAGCATAGGCTCTAGGCGCTCGGGCTCAGTAGTTGTGGCTCTCAGGCTTAGTTGGTCCGCAGCATGTGGGATCTTCCCGGACCAGGGCTCTAACCCATGTCCCCTGCATTGGCAGGCAGATTCTTAACCACTGCGCCACCAGGGAAGCCCTGGTGTTTTTGTTGATTACAATTGAATTGATTATACTTTACACATTTTATAAATTACACCTTTACCCAAGGTCATCTTTTTACTTAGGTCTATAGTGGGTAGGTTTCCTTTTTCTCCTTTTTTAAAAAATACTAACCAATGAGAGAGTTTTGTTTTATAATAAAATTTAGACATCTTCACCATGTTATTTTATGTCACTGGTGACTTTGAAGCATGAATTATTAAAAACTTATTTGGGATGCATTTTTTCCTGTGACAGCAAGACATGATTCAGATACTTTACATTGTCCTCTCCAACAAAGGTGCTAGTAATACTTAATTTTGAATTTAAATGCCAGGATTTCAGTGTATAATGCTACATGTCTCTTCAATTATGGATGTTTATGATGCTGCATTTGATTTCAAAATTATATGATTCAATAAAATATCACTGTATCAAAGCACATACTTCCATGGAAATAATTATATTGTATCCTAATGAATACTTGAACTCATTAAAATTCACCCAAAACTGTAATATCATAATGAGTTGACCAAAACATTAAAATTCAATGAAGCAATGGTGGATGAATAAATTTTAATTTCTCATATACCAATACTAATACACAAAATATTTCTTATGCTACTAAGTACTGTACTTATCACCCTGGTGCACAAGTTCTCTATTTTTATGCAAATTTTCATTATTGGTTAATGTCTTAGTGATTTTACAGTATTTGAAACAAATGAATCCTGGCAATGAGATCTGATAAAATTAATTAATATCAGTGTTACCAGATATAAAGTTTTATCTATCTGGAAGGTAAACTAGAGATGTGTCTTTAAAAGATGAATTTTCCCCATTTTAGGAAAGAGGTAGACAGTAGAGTCTGTTCTACCATAGATTAATATCTGGTGATTACAGAGCCCTTAGCCTTCTGCCTTGAGGGATGGACCTCATCTCCTCAAATGCAGGCTTTGATTAAAAGGAAGATAAATGAAAACCATTTTCTTGGTTCTTTCCTGCCCATTCTGAACCGACATACACATTTGAATTCCATTTATTTCTTAAGTGCTCACACCTCCCATCCTCACAATATATTGTCACCTTTCTTTCAGGCTCTGCAGTAGCTCAGATCCAGTGAAAAGAATGCACATGATCATTCTGTTTCGAAACTAATTAGAAAAAGATAAGACACAAAAACGTTCATGGAAGACTAAGCCAGAAAGAACTTGGATAAGAGTGAGAGGTCTCAGGGGAGTCCTAATTGGAAAAGTTAGGAAGTGGCAGAAATAGCTTACTCTATTTTTGCGTATGAAAAGTTTCTGGATTGGTGGAAAAGTCCAGAGACTTTGAATCTAAATTCATGGATTTTCATCCCAGCTCTGACACTTAGCTGTGTGTCACCTCTGTGGGACTTGTAACCTCTCATTAAAGAGAGATAATATCTATCTCACAGATTTTGAGGATTACCTCAGAAGATTAGTGTAATAGGCCTTTATGTAATAGATTGTAGTATGTTAGTGTAAGTTAACATTAAGTTAGAAAGGTGGTGGCTCAATATTCTTATTAGATGGCTAATTTACTCAGGTCAGTTTTTGGAAATAACTATGCAGTTGGCCGTTGTTACATTTTATTCTTGATAAACGTTTTCCTATATGTGTTCTTCTCCTCTGAATTCATGAGAAACGATGATTGTACAAGTCAATTCACTTAACATTATTGAGTGCTTACTATATATCTGTCATCATGGTAAGAAATTTGAATGCATTATTTTCCTATGTAATCCTTACATTAATTTTATGAGTATATTATTTTCTCTACATAGGAAACTATGGCATGGATAGTGAATCAGAGTAATATTTTTATATATTAAACTAATGTGTTGTTGCCCCTTCTATTTCTTGTCCCTTATTCAGCTGTAGCTAGGGTATTTTATGCCCAATACTTCAGGAACAGTAAGACACCACAGAATTTTTTAATTTATGATAAGAATAATCCCCCTTTCTTTCTTAAACTATAGTCCAGTGAGTAGCTAATACTAGTAATTTTATTTTGTTTTTTTACCCTATAACAGAAATTTTTGTAAATAGCTTACATTATTTTATTTACTTCCCTGAAAAACACTAGGAGAGATGTTCTATGATTATACACATTTTATAGAGCCTTACCTCTGAGTTTATAAAACCTTACACAGACCTGAAATAGGTTATCTTTCCCAGGCACATAGATATTAAGAAGTAGAATGAGGCTTCAAAACTCTCTAAGCTTCACCCCCAAGGAAAGAGCTGAGAGACTGAAAAGATTCTTATTCCCTGTACTCTTCTGCCTTTTAGATAAGCCCACTTAAAGAAGAAATAATTTTTTTAAAATAGCACATTTGATGATCCAAGGATATAGTGCGCTTATGCTCTTGAAATGTTGCTAGGCACTGGAGAAACTGCAAGAGCCCAGAGTTCCCCAAAGCCCACCATCAAATCAGAGTAGAAAAGTGTTAGCATGATATGTCCAAGCAGATGGTTGTATCTTGTCAACCTCATTACCATATCACATCCCACCGATTTTTCCTGCTCCATAGAAAAGCGCAGAGATGGAGTATGTCACAACCATGCTAAATTTCTTAGAGCTCCAGAAGAGCACAAGATCAGACAACTCTTCAAAAGGCCACTAAGTGGGGAAGTGGAAATAGTGGAACTAACCAAGTAGCTGCCCAGACCTGAGATGCCCACAGCAGTGGCTACATGGACACAAATGGGAGGACAAAATGGGATGACCACAAAGACAGGTTTTTTTCATGAAGCTATTGAAGGCTAAGGTTCAGGGATCCTAATTCACATGAGTTCGTTCAATGGCATGGAATATGTTGAAATGAACTTATTCCAATATTCTATTTAGTTGAAGAATACATTGCAAAAATATAATGCACAGCTTGAAAGTGTAGAGTTCAGTGAATTTTGACAAACTTATATCCACGTGTAACCACAAATCACATCAAGATATAACATATTTCCATCCTCCCAGCAAGCTTTCTTGTGCCCTTATCTATTATAGCCCACACCCAGAACCAAACACACTTCCTATTTTTTCAATTTTTTTCTAGATTGTCCTGGCTGTCCTAAGTTTATGCATTTCCATGTAAATTTTAGAATCACCTTATTAATTTCTTCAAAAAGACTTGGAATTTTAAACTCCGAATTCTGTCTCCTTAGAACTCAGTACCTGCTGTGATCTCTACTCAGTTCTCTAAACCTTCAAGCTGTTGTTTTCCTGAACACCCTGGGGCTTTCGCCCAATGTGTGCATAGTTCAAGAAGCAGCCAAGGGCCTGGGGGGAGTTTGTATGCAAGTTTGGGACACCTCCATTTATTATTCACTTTTTTGTGGTATTTTTTCTCACTTTCCAGCTGCTTTTGATCTTAAATTCTGGCTTCTGACTTCTCAGCCCATTATGACTTCACTGTTTGCTTGAGGTGTATTTAATGAGCATTGTTTAGTAGAAAAACTACATAGATCTGAGTTTCACCCAGACTGTTTCCATTCTTTCAAGGATTATGTACTCTCTGGTTTCTGCCTAGTTTTGGTCACCCTACAGTGTCTTCACAGTTACTTTAAAAAATAATTTGTCTAGCTAGAAAGTATAATTGTCTTTGGGAGATGCTTTAGTTTTCTATACAATACTCTGACATTTCCAGAAACTGTCATCTACTTTTAAAAATTCACAGAGATCTTGAGTTGCAGTGTGAGGGGCAGCACTTCTGCACACGGCCCGGCCCCGAGCTAAGGTGTCAGTGAAGCCATTTCTCACTAGGCAGTCTGAAGTGCTGGATGCAAGACCTCTGCATGAAGCACCCTGTGAACAAGTGAAACTAGATGAAGCACAAAGGAAAAGAAAAAAACAAGGTTTTATGACAGTAACTCTGCTCAGGTTTGAATTAAAATGGTGTTTCTCGAATTCTAATGTGCATAAAAATTACCTGTGGATTCTGTGAAAATGCACATTCCACTTCAGTAGGTCTGGCCTGAGATTCTACAGTTTTAATAAGCTGCCAGATGATTCCCATGTGCTGGTCTTAAGATCACATTTTGAATAGATGGAACTTTAAGATGGCGGAGGAGTAAGCGGTGGAGATCACATTCCTCCCCACAGATACATCAGAAATACATCTACATGTGGAACAACACCTACAAGACACCTAATGAAAACTGGCAGAAGACCCCAGACTTCCCAAAAGGCAAGAAACTCCCCACGTACCTGGCTGTGTGACTGACAGGGGCTTGGTGCTCTGGGCGGGTGTCAGGCCTGTGCCTCTGAAGTGGGAGAGCTGATTTCAGGTCATTGGTCCACCAGAGACCTCCTGGCCCCATGTGATATCAAACGGCAAAAGCTCTCCAGGAGATCTCCATCCCAACACTAAGAAACAGCTTCACTCAACAACCAGCAAGCTACAGTGCTGGACACCCCACGCCAAGAAAGGAACACAACCCCACCCATTAGCAGAGAGGCTGCCTAAAATCATAATAAGGTCACAGACACCCCAAAACACACCACCAGATGTGGTCCTGCCCACCAGAAAGACAAGTTTCATGCACCAGAAGATAGGCACTAGTCTCCTTCAACAGGAAGACTACACAACCCACTGAACCAACCTTAGCCACTGGGGGCGGAAACCAAAGACAGTGGGAACTATGAACCTGCAGCCTGTGAAAAGGAGACCCAAACACAGTAAGTTAAGTAAATGAAAAGACAGAGAAACACACAGCAGATGAAGGAGCAAGGTAAAAACCCACCAGACCAAACAAATGAGAGGAAATAGGCAGTCTACCTGAAAACGATTTCAGAATAATGATAGTTAGGATGATCCAAAATCTTGGAAATAGAATGGAGAAAATAAAAGAAACAGTTAACAAGGACCTAGAAGAACTAAAGAGCAAACAAACAATGATGAACAACACAATAAATGAAATTAAAACTTCTCTAGAAGGGATCAATAGCAGAATAACTGAGGCAGAAGAACGGATAAGTGACCTAGAAGATAAAACAGTGGAAATAACTACTGCAGAGCAGAATAAAGAAAAAAGAATGAAAAGAACTGAGGACAGTCTTAGAGACCTCTGGGACTACATTAAACACACCAACGTTCAAATTATAGGGGTCCCAGAAGAAAAAGAGAAAAAGAAAGAGACTGAGAAAATATTTGAAGAGATTATAGTTGAAAACTTCCCTAATATGGGAAAGGAAATAGTCAAGTCCAGGAAGTGCAGAGAGTCACATACAGGATAAATCCAAGGAGGAACACGCCAAGACACATATTAATCAAACTATCAACAATTAAATACAAAGAAAAAATATTAAAAGCAGCAAGGGACAAGCAACAAATAACACACAAGGGAATCCCCATAAGATTAACAGCTGATCTTTCAGCAGAAACTCTGCAAGCCAGAAGGGAGTGGCAGGACATATTTAAAGTGATAAAAGGGAAAAACCTACAAACAAGATTACCCAGCAAGGATCTCATTCAGATTCTGTGGAGAAATTAAAAACTTTAGAGATAAGCAAAAACTAATAGAATTCAGCACCACCAAACCAGCTTTATAACAAATCCTAAAGGAACTACTCAAGGCAGGAAACATAAGAGAAGGAAAAGACCTACAATAACAAACCCAAAACAATTCAGAAAATGGTAATGGGAACATACATATCGGTAATTACCTTAAATGTGAATGGATTAAATGCTCCCACCAAAAGACACAGACTGGCTGAATGGATACAAAAACAAGACCCATATATATGTTGTCTACAGGAGACCCACTTCAGACCTACGGACACATACAGACTGAAAGTGAGGGGATAGAAAAAGATTCCATGCAAATGGAAATCAAAAGAAAGCTGGAGTAGCAATTCTCATATCAGACAAAATAGACTTTAAAATAAAGACTATTACAAGAGACAAGGAAGGACACTACATAGTGATCAAGGGATCAATCCAAGAAGAAGATATAACAATTGTAAATATTTATGCACCCAACATAGGAGCACCTCAATACATAAGGCAAATGCTAACGGCCATAAAAGGGGAAATTGACAGTAACACAATACTAGTGGGGGACGTTAATACCTCACTTACATCAATGGACAGATCATCCAGACAGAAAATTAATAAGGAAACACAAGCTTTAAAGGACACAATAGACCAGATAGATATAATTGATATTTATAGGACATTCCAACCAAAAGTGGCAGAATACACTTCTTCCCAGCAGTTATGGGATTTGATTTTATTGAGATTGCGCCCCTCCTACCATCTCATTGCAGCTTCTGCTTTGTCTTTGGATGTGGGGTATCTTTTTTGGTGAGTTCCAGTGTCTTCCTTTCAATGATTGTTTAGCAGTTAGTTGTGATTCTGGTGCTTTTGCAAGAGGAAGTCCTTTCCCATTTTCAGTACTGTACTTTTGGAAGGAATTCACTGTGCGTAGTCCATTCAAGGAGTAAAGTACTATGTTCCACATCCTTGATGGTAGAGAGTCTGCATAAATTATTGTGAATTCTGCCTAGGTGATCTGTATCTGTTCCTCCACTTATTAATTTATTTATATCAGCATGGAGTCATGGATGTTATAGTTTGAGTTTAATCCTATCCTAATTTATTCATTTTTTTGTTCAAATTATTTTAGGTTTGACCATTGGAGCTCTTCCAGTGGGCTCCTATGTTCCTTTAAAATATCTCATTTGCATTTTGAAAACTAGAACATACTCTGTGAAAGATTCCTAGTCATCTCTGTCAGGTGGTTGTAACTTCTATTAATGTAGTTGGTGGTGCAGTATATATAATTATTAATACAATACATTAAGATAGATATATAACAACTACACCATGTAGAATTTCTCAGAACCCCTTTATTTTTTAGGTCACAAACTTATAGTAGTACTAGAAACGAATTTGTCTTCATGTGAAATCATATTTTATAATCCTACCAATAATTAAAAAACTCCATCAAAAGGAAAACATAAGTTATCTATTTCCTCTCCTATGATTATATTTTAAATTTTTGTCATTTGACAAGAGGATTAAAATGTAATCACAATTGTAGGCAAAAAAGATTGTAAACGTGTAAGTTATTATTTCTCTGGAGTTTATAATATTTAGGGTGTCAAAGCTTTTTTATAGTTGTAAATTGCCGTGATGTATTTTCTCATTCTAAATAGATGTTTGCTAATTTTCATTAAAGCCTCCTCCATCCACCACTAAATGTACAATTTTCAATACATACAAAACCTGGATCCACCCCTGGGTAACATCTAGCTCAGTCTGTCTCCATGCACAGCTCATAGCTGAGGACCCTTCCCTCCAACCTCTAGCAAGACACCACATAGGTCTCTAGTGCTCAGAAGCAGCTAAAGAACAAACAAAGCAAAGAACCTGAATAAATGAAGGATTGTTTTGTTTTTGTTTTTTAATATCCCATGGAATGGATCTTGTAAAAGAAATTAAGTTCAGGTGTAGAAAATTAAACTTATAGTTTGGCCTGAGCTAAGTACTCATTATGGAGTTTAAAAAAATTCCATAAGCCCACAAAACCGGTAAATAACAGAGCAGGATTCCCAGTGCAAGTCCTCGGTGTCAAAATAGAGCCTTTAATATGGGAATAATGAAAATACAGATATGCCAGTAACAGTTTAAGTTTATGTGTATGTCTAAAGTCCCTTTGAATATAAGGGTATACATTTAAGCATTAAGAGTCTTGTGAGAGAAGATACTTTTGAGAAATGAAGAAGATATATCTTATTTTTTGTTTGATATAACACATGATGCTTACTCTGTACAAGTTACCATTTGGAGGTTTTTACAAATGTTCGTGACATACCCTTTATAATAATCTGACAAGATGAATATTGTCTTATCCCCTTTTACAGTGTCAGGAAGTGTGAAGGGTCAGAGATTGTTTTCTAACTAAGTGGTTGCCCTGCCGCAGTTTCGTAGACGCTGGGTTAGAGATAAAGGACTTAATTTCGAATGGTGTAGTAGTACCATGAACTTCATTGTCACATCAGAACCCTATGTCCCCCCAACTGCCATGCAAAAGATGCCCAGGCAGGACACAGCGGGTTTGTGTCACAAGTAAGAAACATCAAGCTTTGCAAAACCTCAGTCAATAAAGGGGGCTGCTAGCAAACCTGCCCAATTTCTAATCCGGAGAGAGACATTATTTACATTATCCTAATCAGGAAACAAAACTGTCTTCTCACCCACGGAGAGACCCAATCTTTATCTTTCAAGACTGTTTGCTACCCTAGCCCCCTTGGAAAGTTAGACCAGGACAAAGTTTGTCACGAGACACGTGGAAGCACCAACGAGAATTGTCCCCCAACGTACAGATGAGGGAACCGAGTCACCTGACAATGACGCTCAGTTTGTAAGTGGTAGACTTGGGATTACAGAGCTGGAAGGCCGGGCTCCAGAGTCCACTTTCTTAACCATTACTGGGTTTTCCTTCTTTGTACTACTTCTCCATGTGTGGAGAGGGACATCGCTAAAGACTAACTGATTGGTAAACTTCTGTCTTTCTGTTGGGCGTCAAGCACTATACAGCTTCTTTTGTTCCCAGGGAGAGCTATACTATATGCCCCTTGTAAATCCTTTGGAATCTGTCCCTTAAACACCTCTAGAAGAATTTCTCTTTTATTTTCCAAGACCCCAGGAAAGGTGGCATCAGACTTACCTTCCTCTCTACCACAGTATTTCTGAAATCTTTCTCACATAAATAACCTAATGTGACAGTCAGAAAATGTTGCACTGAAAGGGACCTCTTGTTTTCTTGTCCAATCTTATAGATTACAAATAAGGAACATAAGGCCTGAAGTAGTTCAATGAAATGTTCACAGTCATACATTTTGTTAGTAATACAAGCAGCATGAGAGAACATCTGCTTTCTAACTTCCATTCTGTGTACTTTCCACCATATACCACGGTAAGTAAGATGAGTCTCATGCTTTCAATTTTATGCTAGAGTTTTCTGTCCCTGAATTGTTTTGAAAGACACTATCATTAGTCTTCTTGTGGAACAATAGGGAGAGCCACAGTAAAAATAGACACTTCATAGATTTTTTTTTTAATCTAAGGACAATGATTATAAAAGCCCAAACTTAATTAATGGATTTGTTTTAATCCCTAAATTTTAACTGGACTCAAGTTACTCACCAAGACAAAGAACATTTTCTGGGACCAGTAAAGCAATTACAGAAACAAATACTTTCTATTCAGTAAAACGAAATACACCTACCCGGGTAGAAGACCTATTTATAACTATTTCCCCTGAGGCTATTTCTTTTTTCTGGAATGAGTTTCAAAGAGAGATGAAATTTTGGGACTGGATGACTCAGTTATGTAAATGCATTAATTATATATGGAACAGATCCTATTTTATGCGTTTTGGGGTTTTTACCTACTTTTCCTCAGGACTGGGAGAATTGTTTTTTTGACACGTGTTTTCCAGGGTTCTGAGAAGGTAAATGTTCTATAAATGTGCAACACTCAAAAATACAGTTTAACTGTGTCCTATAGCTCCTCCAGGTGTGGTTATTTTGTAATGGGTAATACAATTTTCGTATCAGTGAGATGCATTACTAAAAGTTTTCACAGACCTTCCAACTAATTTGAAAACACTACACAATTATGGCCTCATAAGCAGGATATTAGGCTTAAGTTTACACTGGAGGAAGCTTAAAAGCTGATTTCCTCTCTCTGAAGGACCACAACCATTACTGTTCTTTAAAAATCAAGTGTGTTTTTTACTGTTAGCAAATAATATTGATTGTACTATCACCTTTTAATCAAGATACCTTTTTGTATACATATGTATGCATACAATAAGGCTACCATGAGGTTATTTTGGGAATATATAGTTTATACCCTCCCCAAAAGAATAGGAAGGTGCTTCTGAAAGTCAGGACATTGGAAAAAACCCCAGGACTCAATTCAAACATGATTGTCAAGTAGTGCAGGGGTCCCCAAACCGGCTGTTAGGAACCGGGCTGCACAGCAGGAGGTGAGCGGTGGGCGAGCGAGAGAAGCTTCATCTGCCGTTCCCCGTCACTCCCCGTCGCTCCCCGTCTCTCCCCAATGCTCCCCATCACTCCCATTACCACCTGAAAATCCCCCCAACCCCATCTGTGGGAAAACTGTCTTCCACAGAACTGGTCCCTGGTGCCAGAAAGGTTGGGGCCCGCTGACGTAGAGGAAATAGGCACATGTGGATGTCTGTCTTCACTCGTCTCTGCTCTTCACTCAATAAGCCAGGGCTCTTACATCCTCATTTCTCTTTCCCTAAAATCGAAACCTCCTCTCAGATTCTTAACTGATTATAATGATGTAGCCAAGTCCTACTTCAAGACTAACCATCACAGGACATTTTTATTTTAAAGGAGGTATGAAAACTTTTAAATAGAAAGAATTAAGGTCTGGTATTTGTCCAGCAGGCCGGCATTTGGAGAGACCTTGGACATTATTTGACTGTCTCTGCAGCCCCACTGCTTGCATCCACTTTCAGGTCAAGCTTTCACTCACAGGCACCCTGGCACAATAGTCTCTGCCCCTTTCCACAGGACCCTGTGCTACAGCCACTCCCTTTCCAGGCCTCTCATGTTCTGCCCAAAGACTGCATAATGATGGAAATTTAATATTTTCACTTTGATTTTTGATATATTGTCAATAAACTGGACAAATGCAGTGTTAATGTATTTTCAAACCTCTATTGGTTGTTGTCACCTTGGCACCATCAGTAGTCGATTCAAAAGCCACCAACTACATTTCTCAGAATTCCCCTTCTGATCTGCTCTTGACCATATTCTGAGGAGAGGAACACATGAGAGATTCAAAGTGAAAGTGAAACCGAAGCCAGCATTTTCAGCATGTCACTGGGGCCACTAAGGGGACATGCTACCAGAGCACTTCCTGCCTTGCAGTGTGCGGCCCTCCCCCATCCAGAACTGCATGCTGCTGTAGTGAGTAAGCAGGTGTGGTATCTGATTTCTGGCTGCCACCTTCATCCGGCTGCTCAGAACTTCAGCTCTTTCTCCTGTTGGCAGAAACCCTAATTCCGACGTGAAACTGCTTATTCCCAGCCTGATACTGTTTTCAGAGAAAAATTTTAACATTCTTTGCAGTAGAGAAAACTTCTTTCATATTTGTAGGTGATAATGATGGCTGAGACATATTCTACCAAAAGCATAAGTAATTTTCAAAACTATGTTTAGCTTTCCATATGATTTTGACTTGTGACAAGGAGCAAAATTTAAAACTCTCTTATTTAGATGTTTGGTTTTCTTTTTCATAAATATTTAAAATTGAGGAGGCATAAATATGTTAAAAGGTATAGCCAATACTGTACTTTTAAAAAAAATTTCACACTGTATTGAGTTTTTTTAGATTTCAATATATAAAATTTTATTCTATAAAAACTTCAGATAAAAATGTTCTGATTTATTTACATAATTTCTAGATGTTTTCTAGTATATTTCCATAGAAAATACAGAAATGTAAAATACTTATATTTACATAATTTCTAGGTGTTTTCTAATGTTCTATATAATAAATATGAGATATTAATTATATCAATATCTTCTATTTCTTATTAAGCAAAAGCCAACAAAAATGTTATTTTTTTCTCTAAATGCTTTCAAACAACAATTCTAACTTTAACCAAGATCTTTTAGTTTTGCTAGAAGTCAATGGGACATGAAGAAATTGTTAAATCAGTGACTAAGACCATTCTCGTCGGTCAAGCTGAAGAGAAAACAAAATATGTTGTTAGTATCTCATTTACTTTAACACTTCATTTTTCTTTATACTTCGTGTGTTCTTTAGACTGGATGGGAGATGATTTATTGCAGATGCCCTAAGTCACTTTGGAGATTTTTCCCCTCAGGAAACTTAGAGGTGGCAAAGTTACTGTGTTAACTTTATTTCATCCTCAAATATGTAAAGAATTTTTTTTTTTTTTTTTTGCGGTACGCGGACCTCTCACTGCTGTGGCCTCTCCCGTTGCGGAGCACAGGCTCCGGACACGCAGGCTCAGCGGCCATGGCTCACGGGCCCAGCCGCTCCACGGCATGTGGGATCTTCCCGGACCGGGGCACGAACCCGTGTCCCCTGCATCGGCAGGCAGATTCTCAACCACTGCGCCACCAGGGAAGCCCTGTAAAGAATTTTTGATAGGAGTTTTCTTGAAACAATCTTGGTCTATGTGGAAATAAATAAGATAAATATAGTTTTAAAAAGTTATTCTTTTTAATTTTATGAGTCAGTATAATAAATATCTCCATTAAATTTTTATAAACATACTTTTGCATAAAAGGGATATCATGTTCATAATATATTATTTAGCTAACATATTCTCTTTTAATTTTTTTTTTTTTTTTTTTGCGGTACGCGGGCCTCTCACTGTTGTAGCCTCTCCCGTTGCGGAGCACAGGCTCTGGACGTGCAGCCTCAGCGGCCATGGCTCACCGGCCCAGCCGCTCTGTGGCATGTGGGATCCTCCCAGACCGGGGCACAAACCTGCGTCCCCTGCATCGGCAGGCGGACTCTCAACCACCAGGGAAGCCCTCTTTTAATATTTATATTAACTGTCAAGCTAATTTGGTATTTATTAAAATATTTGAAAGCTCCTAATAATTATTATTATAGTTAATGAATATCACCATAATTAAATATTGTACTATTTTACTCAGAATATGGTTTTTTCTTTAACTAATAGAATTTCAAAACATAAAGCAAATAAGGTGATTTTTTTCACTGAAAGTTACATCTATTATTCCTACTTTTTAAAA
Organism: Hyperoodon ampullatus; assembly: GCF_949752795.1. Taxonomy (NCBI): domain Eukaryota; kingdom Metazoa; phylum Chordata; class Mammalia; order Artiodactyla; family Ziphiidae; genus Hyperoodon; species Hyperoodon ampullatus. The sequence goes on along the minus strand of NC_136929.1, from coordinate 18,896,126 downwards.
AAGTGGATATTTTCTTATTCAGGCCATGTCCCTATGACAGGTGTTGTGTTGTTGATGACATATGATAGTAGCCTATGTACTAACATAATTATTGATCACATGCTAGTTCAGGGATGTCAGAAATGACGATGAAGTCGACATTTCCCAATTTTGTCTTGAAAAGGCTAAAGCTGGAATGGATATTAAATGGCAGATTCTCTGGTGACCACGGCCAGAATCAAACGTGGAGCATTTATTCCTTTCATAAGTGATCTTAAGTGCTTGCTTCCTGTGTGTAAGGTGCTTCTATGCTAAAGATACAGCGGTAAACAAATCATATAGCAAAACATGTCCTCCATTCTGAATCTGGGAAAGGAGAGGCAGGCAATAAAAAAGTAAAGAAGTAAATATGTGACTTGGTCAGATCCTGATAAAAACTGTGAAGAAAGGAAAGGAGGCTTAGAGGCTAGAGTGAGGGGTGCAGTTTTACAAATCATGGTCAGAAAGGGCTCTAAGGATGTAATCATTAAGAAGAGACACAACTTTCTTAATCAGCAATCCATCATCTGGGTATCTCCTTACCATAGCCTTAGCTTTGCTGAAGAATGTCTACCTATAACTTTGGGGAAATCCCTGAGGCCACCCAAAGAGATTTTACATATCTGCCCTCTAAATTCAATGAGAATCTGTCCAGGCATTTTACGAAATGTAGTAACAGACTATGGGTATGGGGTTTTATGGCCGATTCACTGTTTTCTATATTGTGCTTTAAATGTCCAGCTATTGAAATGTATCCAGCTGTTGATATATGTTAGAATCTCTCTACTTAGGCAACTTTTATTAGTCTAAGGAAGCAAATTACAACCTGTCCAAGTAAACAAGAATTATTATGATGCAACCATTTAGACTTTTAAGGGAATAGTACTACCATGAGGAGGTGGGTAATGAATGCTGCACTTCCTTTCAGCCCTTAATGAGTCTCTGCAGTGTTAGGTAAAAACTGGAATAGCAATGCATTTCATTGAATGTGGGTGAGAGAGGGTTTCCCAGTTTTCAAAACCATGAAAAGGGTTTTTCTTCCTTCTTTATTTCCCACATCTATTCCCTTATAGTCCTATGCTGACTTGATCTTCTCCCATCACCTCCACACCCAATCCATCAATAAGTCCAGTTATCTTTCTCTCACCACATCCCAAATCATTCTAGTTCTCCATTATAGAAATACACCAATGTCTGAGCCACCACCATCTTTCTCCCGGACTACTAAGTATTATAATAAGTAGAGGGGAACTTATTTACCCTACCTGGGACTAGTGAGTTTTCAAATCAAGCTTGGAAGCTTAGAAGAAGTAACTATATACTTATAAGACTAGTGTGTCCTGTGTACAATTGTTTCTCTTACTACCATACATTCCTTGTCTTTTTTGGTCACAGGTACAGCCAGGCTGGACTTAGTGTGGTGTGGTGAGTTGAGGGAAGAACCTGCCTATGGCCTGGGGGGAACACACATCCACAGGAAGAACAGGCAGTTGATCTGGGGGGGGTCTGGGGAATTTAGCAGCAGCAGTTCTGAAGGAGGTCAGCAACTGTCTGGACAGTTTTGTGGAGCCTGCAAGCATTGTTCAATAACATGTTGAAAATTTTTTTTTATAATGTAACTTTTAAAAATTTATTTAATTTTTTTGACAGCATTGGGTCTTCGTTGCTGCACGCAGGCTTTTTCTCTAGTTGTGGCACGCAGGGGCTACTCTTTGTTGCGGTGCACAGGCTTCTCTTTGCAGTGTCTTCTCTTGTTGTGGAGCACGGGCTCTAGGCGCGCGGGCTTCAATAGTTGTGGCACACAGGCTCAGTAGTTGTGTCTCACGGGCTTACTTGCTCTGCGCAAGAGGGATCTTCCCAGACCAGGGCTTGAACCCGTGTCCCCTGCATTGGCAGGCAGATTCTTAACCACTGCACCACCAGGGAAGCCCAGCATGTTGAAATTTTTTAGGAGGGGAAACCTAGTAGAAGAACAGAGTTCAGACTTCATATTGTTTGAAAGGTGGAAACTCTGAGACTGCTTGGAAATGAAAGTGTTTATCTCTGTAGTCAGAAGGCTACTGAAATTTGGGCACAAATTCCTTATGCAATATTCTAAATTTAGTACCACTCTTAAGAGCAATCTGGGAATATTTAGAAGTTTACAGTTGTTGATAGAAATAGGCCGCAATGAGAACTATTTGTTTAAATGGGAGACTAGAGAAATTAAAGTGTTCTATCAGTGCATCTTTAACCTCTACTCATGAGTTTATTTCTTGAACAATTATATCTCAGATGAAATGCCACCAGGCTCATTTTGCAGCCGTCTTGATTATGCTAAGCTATAACTCAGGAAGGCACATGGATTGAATTCTTTTATATCATTTGAGCTGAATAGCTTCAATTGGTCTCTTAGAGTCCTATCAGCTGAATGAACTGAGTGTGCTTGCCATGGGGCAACAGAGCCTAAAGTTTAAATTCGATTACAGGACTTATGCATCAGATGTATATAAAATCCTAAAGAATTGGAAGAATTTTGTTTTTAGATATTTGACCAATTAGAATTGTCTTAATTTGATATGTGATTTGTGGTTAAATTATCTGCAGAAAATTATTGCTTATTTAAAAAAACTCTATGTTAGCGTTCAATTGGAATACTCAGTTAAGGAGGAAAATAATAAATAATAGTTACCTCAGGTATGGATTTTCAACCAAGGATGATGAAGCACCATTTTAAAGATTGTAAAGTTAATTTTCACTTGGTGATCCAAGCACTTATCTTCAGACAGTTGTATTATGCCAATGACTCACTCCTTTAAATACCTGAAATAGGAATATCCCCTTTAGCTTGAAAAAACAGAATACATTCCTGTCTTCTATAAATATGCTTCTTTTTTAAGTATACATGAAGGTAATAAGGAATATTGCCATTTTTATTAGATTTCAAAGGTGTAATAAATTATTTCTTTTGATAAACATGATAGTTTTCCTTCCTGTGAACACAAAAAACTTTTAAAAGCCAGGTCAAAACATTCAATATTTAAAGTTTATGTTTAAATAATCTACATTTAGATTACCTTTGAAGTTTAAGTATATAGACTTTTTAATAGGACAGATGTCACAAATTACACAGTTCAGATTTTATGTCCTTATAATAACATCACTCCAATCTTGTCGACAAGCCTGAGCTTACCTTTCATAAAAGAGGAGAATATGGCTGTATGTATGTAAGTATCACAACTCATATGAAATATGTAAAAAGATTCTACTTCATTTCAATTAAAGGGGAAAAAAGAGACATGAAAGTTTAGAAGGAAAAAAAAAAACCTTCAATATCCCCATGTTATCTAAGTTAGGCTATCTGATTTTGTAGGAAAACAATTTAAAAAGAGAAAAGAAAAGAAACCAGCCTAAGAGTAACAAAGCTTCCTGGAGCCTATATTAGAGATTGTTGTGTAAACTAGAAATGCCACCTGCCATATCAGTAAACAAAGGACGTTGCAACCATAAGCCACTACAGCCATGACAGCGGTGAGCCCTGAGGGAACTCAGGATGGAAACATAGTGCCACCACCAAATCATCAGACACTGCAGCCGCCCCGCAACAGTGCGCCCTGAGGAAACTTATGATGAGAAAACACAGGATACTGGCCCCGGCGAGCTGAGGTGCCCATCAAAGGAATGATTTCAGTGAGCTCAGACTCTTGCATCTTCCCATGCATAGAAAAGCACTAAATTCCTTAACTTGAGATGTCCAGATATTCCGAATACCTGGGCTTTGTTGCAAAAAGTCCTCTACGTCCTGGCCTCCTCCCTTTGCCTCTTCAGAGTAGTCTCTCAGAGTTATCTGAGATGCTGTGTCCCGGGCTTAAGTCCTCAGTTTTGTCCACCGAATAAAACATAACTCTCAACTTTTAGGTTGTGCATTTTTTTTTAGTCGACAGTTGTTAAAAAAGTATTGCTGGAATAGTTGCAGGAAAGTCTGGCACAAAGAGAGGGCTCTAATTATAATATGCTCTATTGCTTGCTAAAACAGAAGGAATCACACTGCCATAAATGTACAAATGATGAGAGGTAAAGCACTTAATACAACAGTCAGTCACATGAAATGTCAATCATTAGTCAACCCTATTCAAACAACCATGCATGGTTTCTCCTGAAGCTACTACTCCAGGCTTGATGGTTTCTTCATTAGATTTCTTATTGCCACCTCTACACAGTGTTAAACCAGGGGTGAATAATGGTTGCCCTGAAGCATCATAAAACCGGAACCCTTTGCTAACAGTCTCTCTTTAACTACAGAGTGAGAACACTGATGAGCAATGGAGTGTTACTTCGTGGTGAACTCAACTGGCAAACAATTTCTCTTCCATTATCCCAGGTGACTGGAAGATGTAAAAAAGCAATGTAATTTTCAGAGTGATTTTGTTATTTAAAATACATGTGAAGGGGCTTCCCTGGTGGCGCAGTGGTTGGGAGTCCGCCTGCCGATGCAGGGGACACGGGTTCGTGCCCCGGTCCGGGGGGATCCCACATGCCGCGGAGCGGCTGGGCCCGTGAGCCATGGCCGCTGAGCCTGCGCGTCCGGAGACTGTGCTCCGCAGCGGGAAAGGCCACAACGGTGAGAGGCCCGCGTACCGCAAAAAAAAAAAAAAAAAAAAAAAATACATGTGAAACTTAGTGTGGCCTTCCCTCTTCTGGGAAGCAAACACAGATAGTCTTTAAAAGGAAAACCAAGATTTATTTTGACCTTTATCTAAAAACTGGTTCCCAAAAGCAATATTTTTTTTTGCTACAGAAAAGAAAATAATGATGATACTCTTGAGTTTTACTTTTTACTCCTCTTCAACTCTAATAGTTACCCACTGCTGTGTAAAATGTTACCCCCACAACTTCGAGGTTTCAAACAATAAATTTTTATCATCTCATTGTTTTTGCATGTTAGGAATCTAGGTACAGCTTAGATGGGTGCCTCTGGCTCAGAGTCTCTTATGCAGTTTCCATCAACCTGTTGGATAGGACTTCAGGCAACTGAGTCAGGGCTATTCTGAGGCAGGCATAACACTCTTCCAAACTCATGCACATGATTCAGGGAAGGTTTCAGCTTCTTATCGCATAGGCTTCTCCATGGGCTCCCTGAGTGACCTCACAACATGGCGGGTGGTGAGGAGAGGGAGAGAGAGAGTGTGTGTCTGTGTGTCAGGAAACACTCATGAGAGAAGCCAAGTCTTCCTGGAACCTAATCTTGAAAGTGGCGTCCCATCATTTGTGCAGCATTTTCTTTGTTAGTAATCAATAAGTCCACTCCACCTTGTGGCCTGACATTTCAGTAAACAAATAATGTTGCCTGCCATGCCACTGCAGCTGCCCCCAACTCTCTACCCTGTGAGGAATTCAGGATGGAGAAAAAGCAGGATACTGGTCCTAGATAGTTAAGATGTATATCAAAGGATTAATTTCAATGACTCTTGCATCTTTCCCATACATAGAAAATCACTAAAATCATTAACTTGAGAAGTCTAAGTCTGTGTTTTGTGATTAGCAGTATTCTTTTGATGTTCCAACTACATGTTTTCTTTTCAGCAAAAACTCTTAAGTACCCTTACCTCTTTGGAATGGTTCCTCAGAGCTACCTGAGAGACTGCTTTCCTGGGCTACAGTCCTCGATAAGTTCCCTGAATAAAACATAGCTCACAACTTTTAGGATGTGCGTGTGTGTGTGTGTTTCCCCCCCACCCAGTGGGCAATACTCAACAGCAGGCAGTTATACCAGAGGAAGAATATCAGGAGGCCAGGATCATTGGTGGCCATCTTAGAGGCTGTTTACAACCTCTATGTTGCTGTTTCTTTTTTCTTTTCTTTTTTTTTTTTTTTTTTTTTACATTTACTACTTTTAGCTTAGGAAGCAAATTCTTATACTATCTAATGACAGCATTGAAACAAAGCCTTTTTCCTAAAAATACCACATTATAAATATGAAATGCTCATACTTAAGAGCGTATGGCATAATCCTATATAGAAAATATCTGTTATGTTTCTTCTTAATATATATGAATATTGACTGTTTCAAGAAAATAATAATACATGTTCACATACAGATACGCCATGCAGGTTTTATCTTAGGTTTAGAAGGAAATTTAGCTTTAGTTTAACTGCCCATTTGCTGGATTCTAGGCTAGATTCTGTTTGAGCACTGTTTCGGCAACTGCTTCCTCTGTGTACAACACTGTTGTAGACGTTTAGATGGAAAAGTTTAAAGTAACCTGCATAACTAGGAAAATCCAATACGCTTCTTTAAAAAGTTAGATATAAATGAGAAAGGTGAGGTATTCTGGAAATAGCTCTGAGTAGACCTAATTCCAGTTTCCTCTCTGCCACTTCCTATCTGCAACCACAGGAAGGTTGCATAGCATCATTAGAGTAGTGTCTTAGTCCATTCAGCCTGCTGTAACAAAAACCACAAACTGAATGGCTTATACACAACAGAAATTTATTTCTCACAGTTCTGGAGGCTGAAAGTCCAAAATCAGGGTGCCAGCATGGTTGGGTTCTGATGAAGGCCCCCTTCCGGATGCAGACTTCCAATATTTCACTGCGTCTTTTCATGGTAGAAAGGACAAGCTAGCTCTCTGGGACCTCTTTATAAGAGCACTAATCCCATTCATGGGGGTTCTGCCCTTATGATGTAATCACCTTCCAAAGGCACCACCCCCTAATACCATCACCTTGGGAAATAGGTTTTCAACATACGAATTTGGAGGGGACTCAAATAATCAGAGCATAGCAGTTAGTTTCCTTATTTATAAAAAGGAGTGGGTTAGACCAGTAATGTTTAAATTTTCTTCCCATTGCAAAATACTGTCATTTTACAGTGAAACACACCAAATTAGAATAAAGAAGGCAATGATGAAAATAATATTCTTTCTAATGTAGGAATGCTCAGAATTTTAATTTTATTTTTTTAGAATTTTAATTTTTTAAACTTAATATTCTTAGTATTACAGCTACTAAAATACTAGTAGCTAGTAAAAGTATTTGCAACATCACAACTGACCTTAAGTAGAATCATTTTTACTGCATTTTAGTTTACTGAAAATATGAAACATTAAAAAAATTCTTCATGTATATTATCCAACTTTATTATTAAGTTGTCTTTACCCATTTTATTTTTAAACTTTAATATTTATCATTTATAATAGTAATATGAATATTAAAATAAATTAAATCACATTTTTATTAAAAAGATATTATATTTTCCATCTACCTTTCAAATTCATATGTACTATGTCCAAAGAGAAGCCATGATTTTTTGTTTCAGTTTTAAAATATTTGTGATAATATTTATCACTGTTATAATAAATGGTAAATAATTTGTGGAAGAATAGACTAACAAACTGCTTGTCTACAACTACAGTGTCATTACTAGCATTCAGTAATTTTAGTTATTTGCAATAGGAAAATATTATTGAACATAAGCGCATATTTAATATTTGGCTTATCAGAGGAAATATTTCATATGCAGAACAGAAGCTGTCCATTCATGAGAAACTAACATATATTGAAAATTGAATACTGATTAACATTTATATTTTATCAAATTTCATACTTTAATGTATGTTAAAAAGAAATAACAAACATTTAAGGTTCAGTTATGCTGAATAATGTCTGAAAGTTCTATGTGTTAGTTTTCAGCTTCACCATTAAATAAAGCAGTGAATTTATTTGATGATGTTGTATTCAATGTCAAATCTCAAGATTATTAAACCAACTCATAATTTTAATTAAATAATAATACAATAATAGAAAGTGTCAAGAAAATTTTAAATACATCTATACTGTTCATAAATTAATAATAGAATATTTAAATAAAATAAAATTCATTGTGCAGCCTTAATAGCAGATGGAAGATATCAGAAAAATTTGTCAGTAAACTAAAGATAAATTAAATAAATTATTAAATATGGTGAACCAGCTAAGGATGGTTAAAGAAAAGTCAATCTAAAGAAAAGGAGAAAAATTAAAAACAAAACAGTGAAGTATGGGACAATATCAATCATTTTATCATATGTATGTTTTAAGTCTTAAAAGCAGAGTAGAAGGAGAATGGAGTAGAAAAAATATTGGAAAAATACTAGCTGAAAATTTCCCAAATTTGGTGAAAAACATCAATTTACAAACTAAGGAATTCATAATGAATCCATAACAAGATAAATCCCTGCTCTATAAGAATTGTTAAGAAGACCTTTCAGGCTGAAGGAAAATGACACCAGAAGGAAGGAATGAAATGACAGAAAATATATTTTTCCTTTATTAATAAATTTCAAAGATATTTGACTATTTAAACACAAAGTTCTAACATTGTGGGGCTTATAAGTAGATGCCATATATATATGAAAAATTGGGGGGAATGATACTAACTGCTGCAATGTTCTTTATATGGAGTGGTATGATAGTAACTCTAAGTGGACTGTGTTAAGTAGAGGATGCATATAGTAATCTCTAAAGTAAGCACACATGCAAAAATGCAAAGAGATATGGCTTAAATACCAATAAAGGAATTAAAATAAGGTATTAAATAATACACAGTTAATCCAAAACTAGGCAAAGAAAGAATAAATGGGAGAAAACACACAGGTGGGACATATATGAAAGAAAATTTTTAAAATTGGCAGACCTAAATCTAAATATATTAAAAATTATATTAAATGTAAATAGATTAAGCATTCCACTTAAAAGGCAGAGATCATTAGGTAGTGTTATGGACTGAATTATGCACCCCCCCAAATTTATATATTGAAGAGCTAACCAGTACCTCAGAATGTGACTGTTCTTGGAGATAATATTTTTTTTAAAGATAATTAAGTTAAAATGAGGCCTTTTCAGTGACTCTAATCTGTTATAACTGATGTCCTTATAAGAAGAGGGAATTTGGAGGTAGACATGTGCACACAGTGGAAGGACTATATGAGTACACAGTGAGAAGGCAGTCATCTCATGCCATAGAGAGAGTGCTCAGAAAACAACAAAATCTACCAATATCTTAGATACCATATCTTGGAATTCTAGCATCCAGAACCATAAGAAAATAAATTTCTGTTCTTTAAGTCACTTAGCCTGTGATATTTTATTTTGGTAGGTCTTGGGAATAAATACAGTATGAAAAAGGAAAACTTAATTCTACACTGTCTAAAAGAGATGCATTTTAATTTTAACTTGAAAAATCTGTTCCCCTCTCAAGTCATAGATAACTGTTACATATATTCTACTTTAAGAAGATTTTTTTACAGGCTGTACCTCTCAGTTTATGATTTAAAGATCTTGATCTACATCTATTATCTCTCCCAAAAGTCAAGACCTTCTTACAGTTATGTACCAGTTCGAGTTTCCCAGAAGTAGTTTCTGCTTTTCTGGGAGAAAAGATAGAAAGAACCATAATTCCAAAAGATACATGTACCCCAATGTTCATTGCAGCATAATTTACAATAGCCAGGGCATTGAAACTACCTAAATGTCCATCAACAGATGAATGGATAAAGAAGATGTGGTACATATATACAATGGAATATTACTCAGCCATAAAAGGAACAAAACTGGGTCATTTGTAGTGATGTGGATGAACCTAGAGTCTGTCACACAGAGTAAAATAAGTCAGAAAGAGAAAAACAAATATTGTATATTAACACATATATATGGAATCTAGAAAAATGGTACTGATGAACCTGTTTGCAGGGCAGGAAAAGAGACACAGACATAGAGAACAGACTTGTGGACACAGCAGGAGAAGGGGAGGGTGGGATGAATTGAGGGAGTAGTGTTGACATATATATACTACCAGGTGTAAAATAGATAGCTAGTGGGAACCTGCTGTATAGCACAGGGAGCTCAGCTTGGTGCTCTGTGATGACCTAGAGGGGTGGGATAGGGGGGACGGTGGGAGGGAGGCTCAAGAGGGAGGAGATATGGGGATATACGTATAGCTGTATATAGGATATACATATAGCTGATTCACTTTGTTGTACAGCAGAAACTAACACAACATTGTAAAGCAATTATACTCCAATTAAGAAAAAAAAAAAAAAAGGAATGACCATTCAACGACACGAAGCTCAAGTAGAATCAAGTAGAGAACCTCAGGGGAGTGAAAGAAGTGAAAGAAGCCAGAGTTAAAAGGCTACATGCTATATGATTCAATTTATATGACATCTGACAAAGACAAAATTAGAGGGACAAAGAACAGTTCAACGTTTGCCAGGGGCTGGGGATTCCCAGAGGGACTGACTATGAAAGGCAGCATGAGAGAATATTTTGGGGTAATGAAACTCTTCTGTATCTTGATGTTGGTGGTGCTCAAATAACTGTATGCATTTGTCAAAACTTACAGAAATGTACAACAAAAAAATAAATTTTACTCTTATATAAGTTAAATAAATTCTTAAAAGATAAAAATAAAGTAGGGCCACTAAAATGGAAAAGAAAACTTCAATGTACATAGAATATATTATTGATAAGTATACAAATTTTTATGCAGTGTTCTTCATGCCTACAATGGTCCCCTCCTTGGGAAGGTAGAATGCCTCTCCACCCAGTGGAGATTTACGCTGATCTGTTCTCTAAAACAAATAGATCTAGCCACAACCAGCAATTCAGATTACTTGCACTAATAACCACAACCCTCTACTAATAAGTTTCTATTGTAAAGTTTTTTGAGAGACATAAAGTTTTCTGAACACTGTCTGAAGGATATTCAGGCTCTTCATTCTTCTACATGTTCTTAAATCATTGGATTATCAGATCAGGAATACATTATAACTGATCTTCATCTACTACCGTTATGACCCACCCAACATATACATACGATGTATACAATGAAAGAGATACATTGAAGGAGGGAAAGAGCACAGTGAACTGATGGGAAAGTAGGAGGTACCATTACAGTTTAGATTTTATTCTAAGAACAGAAAGAAACCACTGAACGGTTTTCAGTGGGGAATGAACTCTACTGATGTATTTATTTATTTATTTTCAAAATATTTATTTTGGCTGCGCTGGGTCTTAGTTGCGGCACATGGGATGCAGGCTCATAGTTGCGGCATGCATGAGGGATCAGTCCCGAACTATTCGGATTTATATATCAGAGAGAGAACTTTGGTTTCTGAAGGCAGAATAGGTTATTAGAGGGACCCAAGAGTGAAGATGGAGAGGTTATTTAAATGGTTTTTGCAGTAGTCCATGAAGAGATGATTTTAGCTTGGAATGAGGTGGGACATGAGGAGTGGCAGGCTGTGAAGATAAGAAGGTGAGAATGAAATTAAGATGTATCTTGTCACTACAACCAGCAGGACTTGATAATGGATTAGATGTGGGTAGTGAAAGAAAAGAATAAAAAGATGCTTTCTAAAACACAAGTGGAATGAACCACAGCTCCCTACTCTGTTTTTCCAATCCAGTTGCATTATACTCATTGATAAAATAAAGAGTTCAAGCTAGTATTGATGTAATACATAATAAATTATAAAGCCTTCTTGCATTACCATCTTGCTCTTCAGCAGCAGCCGTATAACATAGATTGTATTATCCTCAATTTACAGATAGGAAGCAAAGGCTCAGAGAATTTCAGAGAGTGCCCATAAGCACACAATATTTTTAAATAGAACTGAACTACATGTACAGCTTGAATTTGAATGACTTAAATGACCTATGTGCTCCTCATGTTATGACCCATCAATAGCTATTCCAAGCCAAGTTGCTATCTCTGGGGTTTCCTAACATTTATCATGTTCTCCAAACCCAAAATATACCTAATTATATGATGCCATTAGACTAATCTTGCTTCCTGCTTCTGAATAATTATCATTTTCTTCCTGACCTTTAATCTTTCTGAAAGGCAGAAATCTTCTATCTGCAACTAAATTTAGACAAGTCCATTCATAAGAGACTAATCTGTGGGATGAATTAATTATAAGCAAGTTGAAATGATGACAAATAATAAGGCTAATTATTTTACAACAGTATTCTAAAAGATTATATTGCACATTTTATCTTACTGTTTGTTTTCAAGACTCATTTCAAGAAGCTAATACATATAGATAGCCAAACAGACAAATGGGCTTCATGCTCTGGCAAAATTTCTTATTTCCTCATCTGTATTTCCACAGCTCTCATTTCAGCCATAGCATTTACCAACCTTTATTATTCTATTTTATTTTCACGTTTGTCTGTCACTAGATTGTATGTTTCTTGAGGACAAGGAAAATATCTTTTAAATCTATGCCAGGTACCATTTTATATATAGATATATCGACCTAGGATGCAGTTTCCTGATTACCTAACCTAAAGGAAACCTTCTCCCCATAATATCTTTTTACCCACATTGCCAAGCTATAATTTCTTAGTAGCCTAAAATTATCTTTTCAGTTATTTGTTTATCCCTGAACATTTCCTGTCTCTGATATCTCCTGCTCCCTTACCTGTCTCCCACGAGAGCAGAGATGCGTCTTGTTTACCACTGAATTTCCTGGACAAAGAACCATACCTGGCCCTCAGTAGATGCTCAGTAAATACTTGTTTAATAGAAAACTACTAGGTCCTCAGTAAATTTAGGATTTAATTTTATTGTGGAATTAATAAGTGATGATTATAAAACTATAGCACTTGGTTACAATAACGAGTACATTAAAAATCACATTCTTTAGGGAAAAAAATTATCTGATCTATTTTTTGTATCAGATTCCTAATTTAGAAGTCAACACATGAGAAGTTTCTCAAAAATACCTGTTGGGGGACTTCCCTGGTGGTGCAGTGGTTAAGGATCCGCCTGCCAATGCAGGGAATACGGGTTCGAGCCCTGGTCCGGGAGGATCCCACGTGCCATGAAGCAACTTAGCCTGTGCACCATAACTACTGTGTTGTATTTTCTGTAAAGCCTGTGCTCTAGAGCCCATGAGCCACAACTAAGTGAGCCCACGTGCCAGAACTACTGAACCCCAAGCGCCTAGAACCCGTGCTCTGCAACAAGAGAAGCCACCACAATGAGAAGCCCAAGCCCCGCAACAAAGAGTAGCTCCCACTCGCCGCAACTAGAGAAAGCCCACGCGCAGCAACAAAGACCTAACACAGCCAAAAATAAATATATAAATTAATTAATTAAAAAAAAAACTTGTTGGAATTTGAATTGGATAAGTAAATAAAATCTAATTTCCTTCCAGATTTATTAATGTGGTAATTTATGTTCTCATAAATTAGAATTGGATTAGAATAGTTTCTGAACATTAATAATTTTTATTTAATCTCAATTGTTTTGTATTAAATGTTGTGGTTACTATATCATTTGTTTCCTCATTTTACTGGCATCTTCTGTAATGGCAGAGTTTTTATTTTTTGGTTTGTTTGTTTTCTTCTTTAAACTTTGGGTCATAGACCACTTTGAGAATCTGATGACAGGAATGACATTTTTCTTTAGAAAAATAAAGATGTAATGCTATACAGATAACTTTATATATAATTTTAGGTATTCTCTGAGGTAGGACATAGCTAGGCTTACCCAACTGTTATTTGTGTGGTTCTGATACAAAAGAAAGAAATGAAACAGGTATGCTCCTGTAACATAGCAAGAACTAGTTACTACTGTAATAAGATAGACTCTAGAATGCCAGTTATGCTCCAGGAAAGAAGACGGTAATCCCAAGTGTCTGGGCTTCTTTCATCAGGCTGACTCCTCACTCTCCAGTGAGATTACCAAGACCTCCAAACTTGAGACATGCCCTGGTGAGGAACAGGGGAAGTATAGGAAGGTACTCTACAGGCTTGGCCATGTGTATATTATGTATATTGCTTCTTCCCTGGTTGAGTAGTAAAACTAAATAGAAGGAACTTCAACTGGATCCACAGATTCCTTGTTAGTCCTAAGCCTGGATCAAACCTTTGAGCCAGTCTAGCTCATTTAGCATATTCCTAAGGATTTATCATGTTGATATGATTTAACATGAGAGTGAGTAGAGACGGTGGTAGGAGTGAAAGCTTCTGGTACTGAAATTGCCTGTAAGAATTCTTGGCATCTGATGGCCTGTGAGTATTTAGGAAATGAAAATGGAAATTCAAACTGCGGTTCAGATTTTGGCTGTGGCTACCCCTTAGTATTCTGGAGGCTGAATGCTTCTTTATTAAACCCACTAGGATAGGTGGGGAATGGGCTTTTAAGGGTAAAGTATATGTTTGAAGTTAATAATTTTTGGTTAAAAACGGATTCTTAGGAGTACTCAGGATAATTCTCTTAGGTCATTCCCAGCCTTCCTTAGACTCTGCTTGTGGAGTAACTGTAGACTTGGCTTGTATTGTAACTAATAGTAAGAAAGTGCAGACTATACAGAAGAAAGTTCTAGGAGAATGGGAGATGTATGGGGAAACAGTATTCTAGCCTAGTAAGGACAAGAGCCTCTGATGGGCAATTTTCTAGGAAAATAATGAATTTCTATCAATTCCTGGATATTTTAGTGGGACTGAAAGAGTGGTGTATTGCCAAGAAAAAAAATCTTTTATGTGTAGACATTGAGTTGCTGGATTACTCATTAACCATGTGTTCTTGGTATGTGGGATTCATGCTCCTATTATAGCTGCTGATTAAGAAACCCATCTCATCACCATTGATATTAAGACCATACCCTTATAACTAGAATTTCACCTCTTTACCTTTAGACAGAGAAAATAATTGAGTGCTTGGTGTACTTTTAAAGGAGCAGTTACACAAAGACTTTAATTTTTTTTTATCAGAAACAGTAGCCCAGTTAACAACTGATAAAAACCAAAATAGAAGAGGATCCAAATTTCACTGGGACTTAATGGAAGCCACTAAAATCAATGGAATGGGCATGAAAATTTTTTGGATCTCATTATCCTACCTGCCACTAATTCTAGTTTTTTTATTCCACTAGTTGCTACTATGGACTCCATGAGATTGTACCACTCTGCCCCATCTGAGGGAACAGTAGATTCAAGAGAAATGGCAACAGTCCCATTAACCTCAAAGTCATCTTTTCTCTAAGATAATTCACACAAAGCTCTTGTTTTCTGTGTTTAGTAAGCAAAGCATGGTACCAGGGAAGGATGTGGATAAATTAAACTAACCAGAGAAAGCAGTGGTATAAATAGGGGTGGTCTGGTAGCTCAATTAATTAATTGGTCATTCTCCCCAATTCCTGTATGAAAATGGAAGCTTGTGACACAGCAGATTGTTCTGTGTGGTGTTCATCTGAGACCAAGCATGGTTCCAGAAAGGTGGGCAGAAGTGATTACAAAATATCAGGGGGGAAATGGATAACAGAGAGAGCCAGGACAACATCAGTTACATTCTTAGTCAAGTTTATTACAAGATGTGTGTAGTCCTACCAAAATTCAGGCCATAGTGTCTTGAAAAATTATTTGTAAATATTGACATTTTGAGATTATTCGCTAAACCTGCAAGAAAACTCATTAGCAGCTCTAATTCTGTCAGCATGTTCAATTGCTTTTAGATCATTTCATCAGTCTGGGTAGTCTTTGGAAAAAGTATCATGATATCATAAAAATACTACTTTTGTTTGTAGCTATAATTATTTTAAACAGTTCCTAACTAAGACTATTGTCTATCCTCTATTTTTTTATTTTCCCTTTGTTTTTTTTTAATAAGATAAAGCTTTATTCACTGGTCTTTGTCTTTGAATTTAGATGTCTTCCTTTTTCTATCAGCTCAAGATTCATAAGGCTATTTCTTCTCTAACAAGTGGATTAAACTATTGAAATGAGAACTGCCAATACTGCCACATTTTAGAAAATGTGTCCTATATCCTGGTTATTTAAAAAATAACATCAATTGGCTCTGTCCTAAAAAGGCATGTAGCATGGCAGGGTTAAAGTCCAAGAAAAATAAGGCAAGGTCAAGGTTATATTTTTTAAAAAACTGAATAAGCCTTATTAAGTTTATTTTAGGCTGACATGAATAAAGACATTAATTGGTTAGACAGATTATACCTTTGCCTGCTAAGCATCTAAAGATCATTTACATAAAAGTTACATTAAAATTTATTATTTCTGTAGTTTTGTAGGCCAATCTCTCTTTCTTTTTTTTTTTTTTTTGGGTACACGGGCCTCTCACTGTTGTGGCCTCTCCCGTTGCGGAGCACAGGCTCCGGACGCGCAGACTCAGCGGCCATGGCTCACGAGCCTAGCTGCTCCGCGACATGTGGGATCTTCCCGGACCGGGGCACAAACCCGTGTCCCCTGCATCTGCAGGCAGACTCTCAACCACTGCGCTACCAGGGAAGCCAATCTTTCATTTTTATACAACAATCTCTTAACACCTTGGATTTGCATATCTTATAAAAATGTTTTAAAATGGTTTCACATCTATTAATTCACAGCCACACTGTGAGCATGGCATTTATGCTCTCTTTTTATGGATTAAAAATTTGAGGTTCAAAGAAGTTAAGTTTGTGATAGAGATAAACCTGACTTGATGAATCAAAATCTCTAGTTATAAAATGCCTCTATTTTTAGATAGAAAAGAACACAAGAATGCTCACATATTGAATACACACATGCATTTATCATTATTAGTAAACAGAAAATATATTTATGAATCACTGTCCAACCAATGAACAAAGAAAAAAATTAGCCTTACTAGAAGAGAAGACATTGAATTTCAAGTTTCCTAGTTAACATTAAATTGCTCCAATTTTTAAACCAACAAAACTAATACATGGTATTTTAGCCATTAGTAATGCATGGATATTTGACATACAGACAGTTCAAGTTCAAATACTTATTTCTTCTCAATTTTTATTTACCGTTAGTGAGCATCTCCCTCCATTCTTATATCATGTCTCTTCCAAGTACTACCATTGATGGTGAAAAGAATGGCGTAAAGGTGAAGATTTGTCAGAAAAAAAGTTACAGTCACAGAATCATGGGGATGAATATTTAAATCAGATAGATGTAAACGGGGCTTTCTTTTGAGTAGTTAAGTTACAACAACTTTTTTCCCTTTGATTGTATTCTGCTCTACATTTAAATTTAATAGGTATGTAGGGGAACTAGCACCTCTCTATATATTAAGAGAATAAGGTCAATTATACAATTAAGAATCTCTGAGGATGATAGAACCTTGATACTGCTTTTAGTAATGCTAACTATTCTAGCTCAGTCTGAATATAAATCAGCCATCATAAATAAGTCAGCTCTGTTTCATTTTCTCTTCACAGTTTAGTCTTTATAATCACTTTTTGTTCCTACTAAGCCAATAACCAAAAATAATTCAGCTACTTGGTTTTGAGTAATTCAAAGATGTGTCAACTAATTAGGCTGTTTGAAAATTCAATTGTAACTAAAACAATGTGTACTGAGGGGGTAATGACTTAGTATTTATGGTTTTTAGGACACCTGTAAAGTTAATGTAAATCTGTAGCACAATTGAGCTCAGCATAATAAAAATGTTAGAATTTATAAAATGTCATCAAATGCTCGTGGCCCACTTCTATAAAAAACATGAATAATTCACAATACTATATATGGAATTAGATTCTGCTGCCCTGATTCCATTTAAATAAATGTATTTATGAGTCACCAATTTCATTTTCCTCTGCTTATACGTGGTGACCTTTCACTTATGAGCTGGAAAGCAATCAACTCTGGGTACAGAATGAGATAAAGAAAAATAAATTTAAATATTTATAGTAAGCATTTATGATGGCATGTGCATTAATGATTCTGAACACATTTTTGTTTAGAGAAAAAAGATGTATAAAATCCATTCACTCCACAAATGTTTATTGAGAAGTAACCATGTGCCTATTCAAGCATGTTACATGGTTCCAATGAAAATTAGACAATAAAATATGTGGACAAAGTATGGACAATAAACTATGTCAAATACACTTTATTTTAATTTCTCATATTTTTTTTTTTTAAAGAAGATGTTGTTGGTAGGAGTTTATTAATTAATTTATGTATTTTTGCTGTGTTGGGTCTTCGTTTCTGTGCGAGGGCTTTCTCTAGTTGTGGCAAGTGGGGGCCACTCTTCATCGCGGTGCGCAGGCCTCTCACTATTGCGGCCTCTCTTGTTGCAGGAGCACAGGCTCCAGACGCGCAGGCTCAGTAGTTGTGGCTCACGGGCCCAGTTGCTCCGTGGCATGTGGGATCCTCCCAGACCAGGGCTCGAACCCGTGTCCCCTGCATTAGCAGGCAGATTCTCAACCACTGCGCCACCAGGGAAGCCCAATTTCTCATATTTTTTAAAAGATGCGTTAACTCAGAGAATGAAAACTGCCAACATGTAAGTGATTCTTTCAAATTTCTACCTATTATTTCTTTATGTACTTTACAAAGTTATCAGCAGATATTCATTAGGATGAATTGATGGGATATATACTAAAAAATGGAGATAATCATGAAAACAGTGTTAAAAGCCAAAAGGAGATAGCTTACTGCTGGTTATACCTTATGTGATTCTGGTCTCACTCTTTTTTATTTCCTTTAAAATCCATCTCAATACCCTCTCCCAATTCCCTCTATATTCCAGTTGATTCTGGGGCTTATATCAAGAGCACACTACACAGTGCTATACAACTTTGTTTGTACATCTATCATTGAACCCATTTCACTGTGGCTTGTGTGCTTACATGGCTGCTATCTACCCTCATGACAATATCAGGTTATGCCTTTATTCCCTTGGTTCCTACAGTGCTTGAGCAATATCTGGACATGATGGATGTTCTGTAAATCACTGGGAAGTGAACCCGTCACATCACTGCTTTGTACAAAAGCCTGTGATGACTCTCCATTGCCAACCACATTTGACTTATCTAAGCAAAGAAAGCCCTCAACACCCTGGCCCCAGACAGCTTTTCAAACTTCAAAGTCATCCCACGTCACACTTTCTAAAATCCATTGACAGTGAACAACTCAATTGTCTTGAACTTTCTCACTTTGCTTTGCTCAAGCTGTTCTAATCTGTCATAAATCTCTGTTTTCCTATTCCTTTGGCCAATTATATTCATACTTCAATTCCCAACTCAGTTGTCATCTTTTTTTCTATAACATGTCCCAAACATTTCTTTCTCTACTTCTTTACATATCACTTTGTGTTTATCTCTATCATAAGATCAAATGGAATTTAGAGTTACATCTGATTTGCTATGAGCACCATTATACACAGAAAGAGAGTTTACTTTTCTCACCTAAAGTAGGTTATTTATTGAAAAAAAGTCATGGCCTAAAGTAATTTAACATTTACATGTCTTCGCTTGGTCAAGCAGAACGAAGAACATAAGCCTTGGATTCAAATGGTTATTTAGATCCCATCTCCTTTTCTCACTAACTGTGACTTGAATACATTACATAATATTTGAGAGTTAGAATTTCCTCATTTGCAAATCGTATCTGTACCATAGGGTTATGGTGAAAGTTGTACACCTTATCTGCTTCATGCATTATCTCCCATCTGCTTTTTTTAGCCATTTTTACATGTTGCTCTTATTTTTCAGCTATTGTGGATATACTTTCTTCCAGTATCATGGAATATATCTTAGGCAGCCATACTTTACTGCACCAGAGAAGTAAAAATTAAGTTTTTCCCCCCCAGTGTCCATATGCCAACACCAGAGAAGAACTCAGGTACCCACTCGGCTTAGTCTTTGTTGAGGAATGAGATAATCTGATTGTTGAGTTCTGATCAAAGTGCTAAGTTATTTTCAGTCCTTCCAAAACCATGTAATACCAGGGATGGGTGCTTTTAACCAAAGAAGGGGGATCCTATTTAGGCAGAAACAATAGATGTCTATTGCAGCTACTTTCTAGAACAGAGAACAGCCTGGAATGGAAAGAATGATGCCAACCTCAGGATAAAGGTATTGAGAGCCTGTGTGTTCTCACCGCCCTTCATGCAGGGCACATAATTTCTCCAGGCAGAGACAAAATGATCATTGCTCAACAGGTATTGGCTTACAATTCAAATACACTAATTTCTGAGAGGATATGGTGTTGGAAGAGAGAACAATAGGCAACTGAAGTGATTGTGTTAAGGCAGGGCAATGAAATGCTTAAGAAAACTCATCAAAGACTTCAGAATTTGATCGCTTGTCAATCATGTTGGCTTCATTCTGGTGAAATGCAAGTACAAGTATGTACCTCCATACTGTTTCAATATTTCTGATAACTTTGATCACAATCACATTTTCACTCTCTAGATGAAAATTCACATGAACAATATTCCCTCAAATTGGAGAACATTGAATCTAAAGAATATCCCAAGTAGGGCTAAAATATTCCATATGGTGATATATTGCATCAATATAAAGGAACTAATCCCAAGAGAAATGTTTTAACATCACAGGACTTTTTTTTTTAATGATAATGGGCCATTACACTCTTAAGACAAATAGTCAATAAATATTTGTTTATAAGAGGAATTTATTTAGTTTGGCTGTCAATATAGACAAAGCAACTAAAAACAGCATCTGATAATAATATAGATGGGAGCACATCTGTAGAAATTCTACTACATCTCAACTACCGTGGAAAATAATTTATTCTGCTGGAAGCGTATCGCAGTAAAAAGCAAGTCTGATGTAACCTAGGTTGCAATTCCCTGTGAACATTTATTTGCTACAGTAATTATCTTTGATTAGGAAAATAACAATAAAAATCCCCATGTTCTTATCAAGGATTCATGTTGACAGCTCTCCCAGTGGGAATGGTCATGATGGTGTTAAAATTATAACTGTTACTATGGACAGTGTAGCTATGTTTTATTTTAGAAAACACCAGAGTCAAGAGACTGTAAGAAAGGAATTAGGATATCCTAATTCTATCAGCCTGTTCCCAGGGATCTAATAACAAGGAACTAGTATAAGAGCCAAAGATTGTTGGTAGTTGACTAGTGGTTTTGGCTGCCAATCCTGGGCAGTTACAGCCATCTGGTCCTCAAAATTGTTTTTTAGAAAGATATATAAACAATTAGCAAGTTGGAATTCTATGGACTAAGCCAAAAAAATGCAACTCAGTTGAATTTGGTGCAAATTAGGTTCATTTTAGATAAAAGAGGGACTAGAACGAATGGAATTTGTCAGAAGCTGTTGGAGGTCAAAACAAACAACAGTGATTCAGTGGTGGAAAAATTGGAAAGAGATAGGTGATGTTCTTTGACAAGAAGAACTACATGGGTGGTGAAATGATTATGATACTAACAAATAGAACAGGAAAGGGCAATAAAGGGGACAAGGTTAAAGAGGTAAACAAAGCAGTTTCTGTAGTTTTCGTAGTGTGTTCCTCAGAACACATTACAAAAAGTCTTTGTAAGTAGGTTCAGTAATGTCACTCATGAGTCATGCTTCACACTAAATAGGGAAACAGAAGCATTGAAAACAAGCTACTAAAACTCAGCCACTTTGCAAGCAAAGTATCATGATTAATCCAACATAAGTCTGTGGGACAGAGCGTACAAGAAAGCTAATAGTAATTGTATGTCATACACCACTTTGGATAATGGACTGAAAGCTGAATGCTGAAGAAAAATGTTGTGGATATAATAATAAACATCTTAAAATAATGTAAAAGAGAAAAAGAGAGCACAAAGAGAATAGATATCCAACAGATGCACAGATAATACACAAGATACTGTTAGGCAAAGGCCCGTGAGGCAAAGAGCCAAATGGACAGTAAATTCAAGTGTACCAAGAATCAAAACCTTTGCACCTATACAGTGTAGAATGGACAGTTGGCTTATCAGGTTTCTCAGTCATTTTAATATCTGTAAAAATGGCATCACTGTAGCTCTTTTGAAATCAATTAATAAATAGTATGTAGAGGAATTCTTACCATGAATAATTCACTGTCCTAAAAGCAAAACGAAACAAAGCAAAAGGAACAAACCAAAATGAAGTACAGAAAGCCTTTTCTCTAATGCCCAAAGAGTAGAGTATCTGGTTTGGCCCTACATTATCAATAAAGTATAGAAGTACGGAAACAGATTTCTTCTTCTGTGTCTATATGGTTAATTGTATTAGACACAATTGAAATACCTCTCATTGTACCATCATATTCTCCCCTATTCTACTTAGGGAAGTCTCAAGCTACTAATAAATAGCTCCTTTCTTTCTTTCTTTCCTCCTTTCTTTTTTTCTTAAACACCAAAATAACAGAATATGTTTTTATTGATAGTAACTAGTGAACTCAATTGACCAAATCAACTCTTGCCTTTTAAAATCTATATTAAACATCTGAAAACTCTTCAAGATAGTGGCTTTGATAAATGTCTGCTAATTCTACATCTAAGCATTAAAAAGAATAAGCTAAACTGAAAACAAAATGGATAGTGTAAGTCTAAATTATAACTGCATTTTAAAAATTATATATAAATCCCGGGCTTCCATGGTGGCGCAGTGGTTGAGAGTCCGCCTGCCGATGCAGGGGACATGGGTTCGTGCCACGGAGCGGCTAGGCCCGTGAGCCATGGCTGCTGAGCCTGCGCGTCCGGAGCCTGTGCTCCACAGTGGGAGAGACCACAACAGTGAGAGGCCTGCGTACCGCAAAAAAAAAAAAAAAAAATATATATATATATATATATATATATAAATCCTAAACAAGTCATCAGTGTGTTAAGGTAAAATCTGTTGGATAGCATATCATAATGATGACTTCAAACATTTATCTTGCATATTTCTGTCACTTAGGATCACATTAATTCATTAGAATAATTCTTAAAGTTCAGGCAATCATCTTGGTTCTGGAAAAGTCACACTTTTAGGGACTGAACCAACTTAGATAATGAAACAAGTTGTTTCAACTTAACATGTTTTAGCTTTCTGTTTCTCTGAACATATGTTTGTGTTTTTAAACTAAAATGGAGGGAAAATATAGCAAATTGTTACAGAGTAAATTCAACATTAAATATTTTAAGATCATATTTAATAAGAACCTGAGATTTCCTTGTCAATTCCATGTTTGCAATGAAAATATTTTTGTATAGTTCCTTTATTTCCTTATTTTTGTTAATCTGGTTCTCACAATTTAGCCTGAGAATATTGCAACAGTTTTACAAAACATGATTTATTTCCTCAGTTGGGACCTGACTGCCCATGAAAAAGATTTAGGATATATTTAAAAGTTTCATGGCTTTGATGACTTAAATATATTAAGAAGAATCTTTGCTTTGTCCTAAATGTACTTAGAAGTTAGTCATTTTGTCTGTTGTGAAACCAAAAAAGTGCTACCAAGCAGAAAGAGCTAAATTATTTATGCTTTCAGTCCCTCACTATTAGAGACTGTTAATTATTATTTGATAATTATTTTATTCTATCAAAAAAATTCTTCTCTTAGCAAGACTATTTCAATATTCCTAGTTTATTTCCTTATTATGGTTTATTAGAGATGATACTGCCAGTTATATTACATAAAAGAACTAAAAATTGGATTTATTTATTATTTGGAAAGATTTTGGCATTAACAGGCATCAGAGTTAAAGCTGAATACAGAATAAGCTTGGGTATAAAATTGTACTTGAGCATATAAATTATTTCACTGTCTCTAGTACTGAAACTCCCGAAATAGTCTACTTTTCTCCATTTTCATAGCTACCACCCCAGACTAAGCCAGCCCACTTGGAAACCTTTAGATTTTACTTTTAGAAAAATTGTTCCCATAACATTTAGTATAAAAATCAAAACTATTCACCACGATTTATAAGAATCCTACATGTTTTGGGCTGTATCTCCCGCTGATCTCATTTCCTAACACTACTGTATTTAGGTACACATGCCTTCTTCCTGTTCATCAAGCAACCTACCTCTTCCATTCCAGGATCTTTATACTATCTTTTCCCTCTTCTTGGAATGTTCTTCACCTCTAATCTCCACTAGCCTCTTTTCATCTGTCAAGTGTCAGCTCCAAAATCACCTTCTCAGAGGGCATTTTGCCAGTATCTCTCATCTAATATTGCCAGTTGCCAAATCCTTCTCTATCACATAACCATTTTATAAAAAATAGTTTTTAACAGTCTCTAAAATTTTATTCTATGTTAATTTCATTATTTGTTAATTACCTGAATCCCCAACCCCAGACGAGGAGGCATTTTGTCTGTCTTGTTCACTATTGTATCCCTGGTTGCTATACAGCGTTTGTCACATAGCAAGTGTTCAGTAAATATTTGTTGACTTAATGAATCATTTAGCATAGCAAATCAAACTGGAATTCAGAGTGAGGTTGAGGACATGCTGTACAAATGTTTATATGAATTTTTAAAAAGCATATAGAGAACATTTTTTAAAAAGGAGAATGAAGATTTCAGGTGCAGGGTAGTTCAAGAAAATGCATAAAGATAATAATGAAAAATGTCAACAGGCTGGAGGACAAGGCATCATGGGTTGTTTGCATTTCTGTACTTATCATGGCAGCTTTTTTTCCTGGATGATCTTTACAAGGATATTTCTACAGAAACAGCCTTGGAAGATCGAGAAAGTATCTCCCTTTGGAACAAAGGGCAGATTTGTTTGCTGTCCATGATAATAAAGATAATGTCTCCCTCCAAGTCAAAAGTTGAGAAGGTTTGCTAGAAGAACTCTTTATAAGATTGGAGGTTGCCTAACCTCAGAGTTCCTTAGCAGTGGCACAAACCCACTGTATATGGTGCATCCTCCAGGGCCTCCACGTTGTCCCTATGGACTTGTAGGGAAAAAGGAACAGAGGCAAACATAAGGCTTATGTTCACTTTAATGAATAACAAAGTCCACTGTCTCTGACACAAGAGTCTTGTGTTTTCTGCCAGCATACATAAGGCTGCTTAGGCTAACTTGTTAGTTTACAAACTGTAAATTTTCATACCCTTTACTGTACTTGACACCATGATACTATAAACTGATATATTAAAAGGAGGGGGGCATGTAGTTGAATCCAGTGGAAATTACTATTAAAAATGCCACTGATGGAATTTTTAAAAAATACATCCCTGGGTTATACATTCTCCATGCACTAAATCAAGTCAGCAATGAGGACTCCCAATTCTATTACCTGATACTAATCTGGGTTTTGAAGATTCCATTGATCTCCAGATCC
The DNA here is from genome assembly GCF_949752795.1 of Hyperoodon ampullatus. Classification (NCBI taxonomy): domain Eukaryota; kingdom Metazoa; phylum Chordata; class Mammalia; order Artiodactyla; family Ziphiidae; genus Hyperoodon; species Hyperoodon ampullatus. The sequence continues at coordinate 18,871,055 of NC_136929.1, read as the reverse complement.
ATCCAGGAATTATTGCCGAGCAGGGCAAAACCTGAAACAGGCCCCTCTCTTCCCCACATTCTCCCAGTAACACCACTTTTTAGGAGACTACAGTTTGATTTTAAAAATCCAACGAAGGATTGTCATGAGAGCCAAACATATCAATTTTATAAAACTTTGAGAACCATTTCTAAAGCATTGCAAAATTAAATTTTAAACAAATTAAAAAATTGCTTTAATATTAAATTTAAAGAAGGCACATAAAATTACTTTTTAAAGGGAACACTGAACTTGAATAGAGAATAGAAATTCTGCGATTATTAGGTTTTCTGGAGAAGATATTTGAAATCTTCTTGTATTCACTGAACAAACACTAAATATCTACAGAAACGTGTTTATGCTATACCATGCTTGTGCTCTGTGTAGAAATATGAAGATGGCTTAATCCTGAAATTGATCCGCCTTTCGTACAACAAATAGTTTTTGAACAGCCACTCTGTCTGTGCCAGGCACTCTTCTAGGCATTGGTCATTCTGAGGTGTGCAAAGCAGACACAAATGTGTGCCTCCAGCAGCTAAAATTCCAGTGAAGTAAATTGGATACAGGTTGGAGGAGGGAGAATAGGGGTTCCCAATAGTAAACAAGTACATGAAAAACTAATAGATTGTGAGAGGGTGGTAAGTGATAGGAAACTCTTGGGGAGTTGAGCAACATTATATTGACTAGTCAGGGAAGCACCCCTGAGGTTCACCATTTGATTAAAGAAACAGTCTTTGAGATGAGTACGCACACTACATTGGCCAAGGTACAGGATGACGTGTCGATTCTCTTGTATTACTTTGCCAGGGCTGCCATTTACAAACTATCTCAGGCTTGGTGGTTTAAGCAATAGAAATGTACAGACCTGGAATGAAATTTATTTTCTCACCGGTTTTGGAGGCCAGAAGCCCAAGATCAAGGTGTCGGCAGGTTAGTTTCTCCTGAGGCCTCTCTCCTTGTCTCGCAGACGGCTGCCTTCTTGCTCTGTCCTCACATGGACTTCCCTCTGGCTCACACAGTCCTCCTGTCTCTCTGTGTATCTATTTCCTCTTTTTTTAAGGACATCAGTCAGATTGGATGAGGGCCCACCTTAAAGGCCTCATTTTCACTTCATCATCTCTTTAAAAGTCCTGTTTCCAGGGGCTTCCCTGGTGGCGCAGTGGTTGAGAGTCCCCCTGCTGATGCAGGGGACGCGGGTTCGTGCCCCGGTCCGGGAAGATCCCACGTGCCACGGAGCAGCTGGGCCCGTGAGCCATGGCCGCTGAGCCGGCGCGTCCGGAGCCTGTGCTTCGCAACGGGGGAGGCCACAACAGTGAGAGGCCCGCGTACCGCAAGAAAAAAAAAAAAAGAAAAAAAAAGTCCTGTTTCCAAATATAGTCACGTTCTCTGAGGTGCTGGGGGTTAGGACTTTAATTTATGAATTTGAGGAGGCACAATTCAGCCCATAACTTTTTTCTTAGCGTTGGAGAGAGACAGTTTGGGATTAAAAGCATGGTTTTATCTTGTTGCAACACCGTTCTCTGAGCCATAATGAATTATGACACATAAAGTAACTAGTCCATGCTCTAGTAAATTCACAGACAGCACCTGTTTTTCAGAATTATGTATTTGAATCCCTGGATCTGCAGCTACCCAAGGAGGGGTGTGGCTCGGCACACATGCCGGGTGAGGCTTCCTGGTGAGCGTGATGTGAGTGATGGTTAAGGAAAAGCTTAGTAGCTTCCCTTCCAGCCCCTGCCCACCTCAGCTTTGCCTCTTGCAGCAGAGCTCAGCCCACGCGTGGAGTGTCCTGGGGGCTGGCCTGAGCGATTGCAAGACCCCTGCACGCAGCTGCTGTCTGGCTATGTGTGCTTATGCTGCTTTGAGTCCTTCAACTGCAAGTAAAATCACTGATAGGAACACAGGAAGCCTTTTTGGGTCTTTTTTTTCAGTTCTGATCATAAAACCAATTGATATTAAATTAGAGGCCAGGTAGAATGCAAAAAGGAAAGAGCAAGTGGTCACGAAGAGTTTCAACAGACAGGTATTGAACTTGTTCACCAAGCACAAAAGGATTGTCTTTTCAGGGACGACCGAGGAAGCAACATTAACAAAGCACGAAGGTATTCAACTATATCAACCGTACGTACAGATTGAGAACCGCAAGTGATTCAGTGTAGATAGAGCATATGTGAGGGGCACAACTCAAGAGATTAAAGAGGAAAGTAGGGGTTGAGATCATCGAGGGTTCTTAAAAGCATGCTAAGAATTCTGTTCCTATTTGGTAGTCATGGGATGTCAATTTAATTGAAAGACTTTACGTTGAAGAATTTGATAATCAAATTTGCATTTTTGGACATGAATTCCAGTGGCCAGATGACTGTCTATTTTAAGTGCTTTCTTCTTTAATACTCAGAAAATATCTTTTAAGACACCATTAAAGCAAGGTACTATAATCCAAAACATTTGTTTCATTGTGCCCTTTAGAAATGTGAAGCTGACAAATGAATCAGCGCAGGAAACAAGAATAAACATGAACCATTTATTAAATGAGGTGTGCTTATCACATTAGGGCATTGCGTCTTGAATCTTGGCATGCCTCTGATCTAGGATACACGCGGAGAGGAGTTTCTCCATGGGCAAATCAGGAGTTGTGTGCAAAGATGCTTCTTAAAGCATAGCCAAATTTGGACTCAAAGTATCTATCAGTAGGAGGATGGGTAAATCTGTGTGGTATGTTCATACACTGATATCAGACATATAGAACTGCACAGGAAAGAGCTCCAAAACATAATTGGAGTGAAAATATAAATTGCTTCATACAGATTGATCGCATTTATGTAAATGTGTGAAAACATAAAGCAATGAAACAGTGGATATGTAGATTTTCAGTAAAAGTATATTAATAGGGCCTGATGAACTACACACCAAGTTCATCATGATGGCTGCCTCTGAGAGGGAAAGTGGGGAATGAACTCTACCAGAGGAAGAAAAAGGAGAGGCCACTATTTGGTTTCTCAACTCTTTAAAAAGTAACCAAATATAAACATGGTTAGTTATTGACAGTGAGTAGGCACTTTTTTCAACCTCTGTACTTTTCTATAATTATTTAAACTTTTCAAAATTATTTTTTAAAAGAACAATTTTCTTCACATAATCCCTTGTATTTTTATCATTCTTCATACTTTGCCCTGCATTCCCAGGTTTACTGCCTCATAACCTCCTTTATTATGGAGATGGGTTAAAGTATCTTTATTCTTATTTCATCAACTAAGCCTCAAAGAGGTGAAGTGCCTCATCCCAACCTTTCCTTATAATTATTCAAAGGTGAGGGGGAAGTTCAATCCCAGCATTTCTGAAGCCAAAGCCAGTACCCCCTCTCTCTTTACTGCAGTCTCTCTGTCAGCATTATGAGAACTTCCACTGAACTTATCAGTGGCAAAAGACACTTTAAGAAATTTCAGTGTAACCTTTCTGCTCTCCCTACTCTACATTTTGTTTTGTCTTATTAAGAAAACTTGAGGTATTGGCACTCTCAAATTTAGGTGATAGTGAAGTAGATGAGGGCCCTGTATGCCTTTGAACTTCAGCTCTGCCATATTCTAGCCCTATGGGCTTTGTGAAGCTACTTATTTACTCTCTGCCTCAGTTTCTTTGTCAGTAACTTGGGGAAAATCATAGTACCCAGGCATGAAGTTGTTGACAATGAAATGAATACAGGTATACATTGGAGATACTGTGGGTTCGGTTCCAGACCACCCACGATAAAGGAAATTTTGCAATAAAGTGACTCATCTGAATCGTTTGGTTTCCCAGTGCATATAAAAGTTATGTTTACACTAAACTGTAGACCATTGTGTTCAATAGCATTGTCTTTAAAAAATATACATATATACCTATTTTAATTAAAAAATACTTTCTTGCTAAGAAATGCTAACCTCATCTGAACAACCTGTAGTAGTAACATCAAGAGTACTTACTGATCACAGGTCACCATAACAAATGTAACAATGAAAAAAGTTTGAAATATTGTGAGAATGACCAAAATGTTACACAGAGACAGAAATCTAGCAAATGCTGTTGGAAAAATAGTGCTGGTAGACTTGCTGGAGGCAGGGTTACCACAAACCAACTTGTGAGAAATGCAACGAATGAAATGTGCTATGCCTGTAATTCATAACAGTATCAGGATGGGTCCCATTAAAACTATTACAACGCAGAGTAATAGAAGAGGGTTCCTGTGTGTACAGCCTCCAGGCTGGTAAGGAGGAAGTCCTAGGATTAATCTGAGTAAGCTAGTTTATGTTCTCTGTGAGATAGCTATCCACACAGAGCGTCTCAGAAAGGGGATTGGAACGAGACACACTGGAAATAGATTAGCACAAACCCATTGCACTGCTAACGAAAAAAAGGGTGTAAGTGAATATGAACTTCATTTTGTATACTTTTTTTTTTAAGAAGATGTTGAGTGTAGGAGTTTATTTATTTATTTATTTATGCTGTGTTGGGTCTTCGTTTCTGTGTGAGGGCTTTCTCTAGTTGTGGCAAGCGGAGGCCACTCTTCATCGTGGTGCGCGGGCCTCTCACTATCGCGGCCTCTCTTGTTGCGGAGCACAGGCTCCAGACGGGCAGGCTCAGTAGTTGTGGCTCACGGGCCTAGTTGCTCCGCGGCATGTGGGATCCTCCCAGACCAGGGCTCGAACCCGTGTCCCCTGAATTAGCAGGCAGATTCTCAACCACTGCGCCACCAGGGAAGCCCCCATTTTGTATACATTTTAATTTTAATACATAAATGAAACTGTGAAAAGAGGGTAGAAGAAGGGAGATAAAGGCAGTCACTTCCCCCCCAAAGAAAGAAAAAATGAAAACTCATTAATATATTGGCCAGTTGATTTTTAAAAACATTACGAGTCTATCCTGTGGTATGCATCACAGAATACATCCTAAGGACACATACAAACATAAAGATGCCCATTCACCTCCATGCATAAATGTGGTGTCTGAGAAAACTAACTGTAGCCATTGAAAGGAGACCAAGTTTTGAAACCTTTTGTAATGCTTTAGAGCAGGGATCCCCAACCCACGATGTCCATGGCCTGTTAGGAAACCGGCCACACAACAGGAGGTGAGCAACAAGCGAGCGAGCGAAGCTTCATCTGTATTTACAGACGCTCCCCATCGCTCACATTACCGCCTGCACCATCCCCCCTCCCCCCATCCCACAGTCCGTGGAAAAACTGTCTTCCACGAAACCAGTCCCTGGTGCCAGAAAGGTTGGGGACCGCTGCTTTAGAGAACATTCTGTAAAAGGAAATAAGTATGAATAGCTGGTAGCAGAGCTTGTCCAAAATTCCTTCAATAGATTTAGCGTTAGAAACCCAAATTTCCAAAACAAAACAAAAAACATCAATGATATATTTTCAAAGATGGAATCAGGTTTAAAAAAAGGCTGTGCACATTGTTTTCAGTGCATTGTAGAAACAGTGTCACTTTTATCTCTGATCTTCAAACACAGGTGACCTTGTTTGGGTTTCGATAGAAAAATCTCTCATGAATTTACATGGCCATGTTAGCTGTACAGTGTTGATTGCAAGGATATAAAACCAAATGATGCTATAAAACAGCTCTTCAGGCACATTGCCTTTCTAAACTATTTGCATAAAGATGGACTGTGCGTTGTTATGTGCATGTAGTTAAACTCCCAAATTCAAAGGAAAGGGTAAAGTCCTGCTTGGATTTCCCAGGGTTCAGTAAGCATAACCTATACAGTAACCCCACAAAGCAACTTTAAGAGAGGAAAGAAAAAGAAAGCAGATCCAACTTGTTGAATATTAGCATTTAGTTTGCTTGTGGTGTATTGCATGCAACACTAAAACAAACACTTGTCACCTAAAATATCCTTTTTATGTAAGAAATATGGAAATGTTATGGACACACTGGATTTGGTAAGAAAAGAATAAGTAAAAGCACTGTTATTTCTCAGCTAATTCTTCAAGTAGGTAATGAAAATAAAAGATGAAGTTAAGCTATAAAATGACAAGGTATAAAATACTTGCTCATTAGTGTCTTAGGAAAAGAAAACTTCCCACCCATGTGACTTTTTGAGATTTCTTCTTCTATCTAAATGTCTTTTTTGTATGCATGCCAGGTAAATTCTTAGAATTTACACTTCTGTGAAAGATGTATGGGTTTTAAATGTGAATCATAGTTGAGATAGTATTTGAATTATATTTATGCAAGTAGAGTTCAATGTGTAATTCTAGTGAAAATTTTAGAATAGATGAAATAAAGATGTCTCTAGATAATTCACATGCGTTTCACCATTGGTTCTACAAAACAATGACCCTGAAAATAATTCTAGTTTTCTTTCCTCCAAAGTGTTTTGAAATGAGGACTATTTTACTTCATACCCCTGGAGAATATACTAGATCAATTTTCTTTTATTCTGTATCTATTGCAAAGAAAAGACATAAGAGATGTGCCTCTTCTTTTAACTTGTACGATCAAGGACTGATAATTTGCCTCTCGGGTATGGTAGAGTCTTTTTCTGTAAATAAGAAATTTGGTCTTTTGTAATGACGTTTAATCCTTAATGTTCCAGGATGCTGAAAGTTCCTCACAGGTGGCTTGAAGATGGGTCACTCTGGAAACAAAGGAAAAGCTGAGTTGGGGGCATCTCAGGTCCCCTACACATTTAAGTTAGAGTAGTTATACTTGTTGTTTTTTAAAAGATATATTTTATAATTAGAATAAATGATCCACTTGTAAAAAATATCTATTATCAATTCTCTCTATAGTTGCTAAGATCTCTTCAGCTGTAAGAATTTGTAAATTATTTTCTGTTTGATGAATTTGCACGTGAAGTGCTAATAGTAATAAAAAGCTAACATATATAGTACTTTCTAAACAAAAGGAACTCTTCTGAGGTCTGTAAAGTGAAATCAATTAGATATCATAGGAACCGTTTCAAAAAAAGTTATATTAATATATCCCCAGGTAATATATCTGAAACTTTTCATTAATATTACTTGATATGTTTATACAAATAATATTCTTATACAAAGATTATGCAAATCTGTTAGAAAATCACCAAGACCCTCCAAAAAATTAACTAACTCATACTGTTTGAGTTTATTAATATTCAGATTTAAATTTTAAAAGCACTTTCAGCTACCAAATTAGCAAATATCAGAATTTGATATTCTCCATTCTAACGAGAGGTGATGAAAAGGAGATTTTCCAATTTCCAGGGAGATTAGAGGGTGGAAAATTTCTGAATAGCAATTTGTCTATAAGTATTAACAGCTTAAAAAATGTTACATATTGTAATATTTCCAGGAATTTCTCCAAGGGAGATAATCACATTTAAAACTATTTAAGTATATGATTGTTTATTATAGTATCAAATGTAATTCCAAACCAATCTGAAAAAATCCAAATAGGGAAATCAAAACGTAAAACATGGCATATTCATTTTATGAAATATTATAAATTAAAATCATGTTTACCTTTAAATTTTTAGTTTTTTGGAACAAATTATAGCTTCATAAAAATGAGGAGACATTTTATACATAGTAAGACGATCTCAACTGTATATGTATACATCCATATGCATATATATGGACACCAAAAAAATGACCCTAAATATACTTTAGACCACCTGAGATAGATTAAAAGTGGACTTAACTCACAATGTCATGTCATACACTAGTCCAGATGAACCCTCCACACAACTTCTGGAATTTTTCAAATTCTGTACACTTTCTTCTCTCACCCTATCCTGCTGTGGACTCCTATTCCAAATTTGCGGTCACAGTTTCTCCTACGTCGAGTTAAACATGAAGCCTGACTCTTTCACCATCACCCTCCTCCAACACAATTACTTGCCTGTAACATTTGTGAGTATTAATTTTATTAAAAGTTTGAAGGAAGTGAGGATGGGTCATCTCATATTCTACAAGAACTTTTATACTTGCACTGCCCACATCCCTACGTCTTCCCAAGCCTCCTTTCTGGAATAACCAGTAAAATTTTCCCCTTCTTACATGTGGTGGTTCTACTGGTTTGAGACCCCTGGAGGTTTCAACTTAACCTTATGTGAGTTTGTTAAGAAATTTGTTTTGAACAAATATAATAGTGCCCTTGACAGGATTCCTGAAGAATACACATTTCTTCACTTCAATTTGTTATTATTAATAATTTTTCTTTAAGTAATTCAGTTTACAGGATTGGGAAAAAATAAGATTGTTCACCGTATTGAAAACTATTTCTGATTCAAATAATGCAAGTCGTCTCCTCTGTTCTTCTGTATATATGTTACCTAAGAATGGCACCTCCAACATGGGGGCTGCATGAGCCGCTCTTGCTCTCTGCATTCAAAAAAGAATGATTTCTTACCTGCACTCCACCAACCCTGCAGTTCAGATCACTAGCTCTCAGTGCTACACCCCAGGCCCCGTCTCTCTGTCTCTTTTGTTTTCCTTAACCAAGATCCAGTATTGAATGATAGCATTCATGCAGCTAGAAGGATAAATTTAAACTGGTAGAGGAAAAAAGATAGAAAAGCAGTCTTCACCCTCCTATCATTTGTCTCCATCACAGCAATATTTGGATCCGTTCAGCACCTACTATGATCTTCTTGTAATGCGGCCCTCGGCTGCCTGTCCTCCCTGCATCGCAGTTTCTCCCCCCTTTTTCTCTCTCTCTTCCTATAATAGCGTAAAACCTACTTAAAACATTGTCGTGTGTGCTGCTGTATGCACATGCATCCCTACACACAAACAATGGCATATGCTTTTTTTTTCAGAATTAATTTTTTTTACATCTTTATTGGAGCGTAATTGCTTTACAATGGTGTGTTAGTTTCTGCTTTATAACAAAGTGAATCAGTTATACGTATACATGTGTTCCCATATCTCTTCCCTCTTGCGTCTCCCTCCCTCCCATCCTCCCTATCCCACCCATCCAGGTGGTCACAAAGCACCGAGCTGATCTCCCTGTGCTATGCAGCTGCTTCCCACTAGCTATCTATTTTACATTTGGTAGTGTATATATGTCCATGCCTCTCTCTTGCTTTGTCACAGCTTACCCTTCCCCCTCCCCCATATCCTCAAGTCCATTCTCTAGTAGGTCTGTGTCTTTATTCCTGTCTTACCCCTAGGTTCTTCATGACATTTTTTTTCTTAAATTCCATATATATGTGTTAGCATACGGTATTTGTCTTTCTCTTTCTGACTTACTTCACTCTGTATGACAGACTCTAGGTCTATCCACCTCATTAAAAATAGCTCAATTTCATTTCTTTTTATGGCTGAGTAATATTCCATTGTATATATGAGCCACATCTTCTTTATCCATTCATCTGATGATGGACACTTAGGTTGTTTCCATGTCCTGGCTATTGTAAATAGAGCTGCAATGAACATTTTGGTACATGACTCTTTTTGAATTAGGGTTTTCTCAGGGTATACACCCAGTAGTGGGATTGCTGGGTCATATGGTAATTCTATTTGTAGTTTTTTAAGGAACCTCCATACTGTCCTCCATAGTGGCTGTACCAATTCACATTCCCACCAGCAGTGCAAGTGTTCCCTTTTCTCCACACCCTCTCCAGCATTTATTGTTTCTAGATTTCTTGATGATGGCCATTCTGACTGGTGTGAGATGATATCTCATTGTAGTTTTGATTTGCATTTCTCTAATGATTAAAGATGTTGAGCATTCTTTCATGTGTTTGTTGGCAGTCTGTATATCTTCTTTGGAGAAATGTCTGTTTAGGTCTTCTGCCCATTTTTGGATTGGGTTGTTTGTTTTTTTGATATTGAGCTGCATAAGCTGCTTGTAAATTTTGGAGATTAATCCTTTGTCAGTTGCTTCATTTGCAAATATTTTCTCCCATTCTGAGGGTTGTCTTTTGGTCTTGTTTATGGTTTCCTTTGCTGTGCAAAAGCTTTGAAGTTTCATTAGGTCCCATTTGTTTATTTTTGTTTTTATTTCCATTTCTCTAGGAGGTGGGTCAAAAAGGATCTTGCTGTGATTTATGTCAAAGAATGTTCTGGCTATGTTTTCCTCTAAGAGTTTTATAGTCTCTGACCTTACATTTAGGTCTTTAATCCATTTTGAGCTTATTTTTGTGTATGGTGTTAGGGAGTGATCCAATCTCATACTTTTACATGTAGCTCTCCAGTTTTCCCAGCACCACTTATTGAAGAGGCTGTCCTTTCTCCACTGTACATTCCTACCCCCTTTATCAAAGATAAGATGACCATTTTAAATGCTTGGAGTGGTCTAGCCGTGCAAGTCTTTATCCTAGTGTCTTAGTCTGTGTAACCAGGAAAAAGGTGGGTGGTTTTCCATCCAATGGGCTCTTGCACCAAGATGTGAATATATGATACATAATAGAAATATATAATTTTAATTGACACATTTATTATTAGATTAATACTTTACTCTTCATGTCTCACTGCCTATGTTCACTTGGGTTGGCAAGTTTTGAGGCCTCCCTCCTTGTTTTCTGAACTCAACTTAATACCCAGCATTATCACTTTCTCCTTTATTGCACAATTTGAGATGCGTTTTTAAAACATACATAGACCAAATAAAGAACTGCGTACTGTAGTAACTTTTAATCAGAGACTCCTAGTCCTACCTAAACTATAAAAGATTAAATAACCAGAGAGGGAAAGAGATCTCCTGGGGTAGGGACCCCAGCCTGCCCACCTCCACGCCATCAGAGCTCCCACCTCTGCACTTCCTCATCAGACTGGAATAAGAGGACGTTATGGTTAGAAGGAGGGGTTTGAAACTCTTTTTATTTAAGTAGAGAGGTAGTTGGAATGACCCTTTAGTTTTCAGAAAATCCACAAGGAAAAAGTAAGATCTAATTGGTATGCTGAGGAGGAAAGTGGCCAGATAAGGAGAACTGGTACTGATTTCACAAGAGTCACATTCAATCCTATCAACCTCAGTAAAGATACACTTGAAAAGGAGGGAAAGAGCCCCTACTACTGTCACTTCTCCTTTCCTCCCATTCTATTCTCAGTAAGGGTAGAGAAAAACGTAAGGAAAAAAGGAAGCAGCAATATCTACGTGGTGTTGGGCCATATCAGTTCTTACAGTTACAGCTTTTGTTCCTTTTCCTTCCATCCCCAGAGTCTCACTCAGAATACCCACTCCAAACCCCTGTGAAGAGTGAAGCTTCTCTAGCACCCCACCCCCATCAAGCACCTGGTTTCTCTCTCAAAGTCACTCATGCCTCAGGATGGTCCCCATCCCACTCTCTAACAGGTAGGAAGGAAGAAAATGCCCAATTCCAAGTGGAACGTGTGTATTGTGTGTGTAAAGTGAAAGTTTTGCTATCCTGCTATACATGACACTTAGGACTTTAAATGCTTTTAATGTAATATATTCCCCAGGAATGGCCTGTGTTTGAAATAGTCCTGTCAAAGATAGAAAAGAAACACAACCATCATGAGAGATGTTTATTTTTCAGAGTTTGAGATTATAGATTTACAAATAAACACAGGTACTACGCAACTGGATTATCTGCATTTTCAAGGGGATTAGTATGAACTAAATGCTTCATGGTGCAGATTATCTGGCAAATTTTGTCACAATGGATGATGGTGTTTAGACTGGGAATCTCTGTTCAGAGTAATTCTGTCAGTACAGATCAAAGCGCCAGTAATGGTTTTTCTCTCTCCAATTGCAAATAACCTTTTCTTGTTTGACTTTACAAATTTGTATGATATCAATTGCCAGTGTCCCTGAGGATTTATTTATGCAGAGGAAAACACTTTGATTCATAAAACTAATTTATATTTTAATTACTAACTTGGCAGGACACTTGGTCAGATTGCCAACACAATAGCAAATAAGATCAATAATTAAACTTTAGAGAAATGTGAAGTTAGGAATTTCTCAACCCACCAATTATTTACTGTTTGTTGATTTCAATTTTATTAAAATCATTACTAAAATGTTGAACGGGCAAAAGGTTATTTTCTTGAATATTCTGGTGTCCATCAGTGCCAACATTATAGAGTAGAATTCATGAATTCAATCTAAAAATAAACAACTCCTTATCATTTATACTTGCTCTAAAATGAGGAATTGAATAAGCAAGTGGAATTGGTGCAGGTAACAGGTTTAGGTTTTTTAATAACCATGACCTCATTCACATGTTGCTTGCTCTTTCATTGAAGCACTATGGGATTCAAAGAGAGTTTGCAAATATCTAAGACAAGATCATTTCCTTTAAGAAGTACAAGGGCAATTTAGGGAGATAAATTCAGTATAAGGTTAATTATAATACTACATGATAAGTTCTGTAACAGAACTGTGACTATTATGAGATTGTGCGAGCATATAGAGTCCTACCTAGAATGATCAGAAAGGCAGATAATTAATCCTGAAAGATTGCCAGGAATAAGAAATGAGGAAGGAGCACATTTCAAAAAGAAAGGAAGGCATAATCAGAAAAAAAAAATATATATATATATATATATATATATATATAAGCCATAGCATCAAATGCTGCTTAAAAACCATTGCAAAATGGGTATTTTTCAACAATAAAGACTTAGGAAGATGCACAAAGTTCTCTGGGCCCAGTATCCATCCACCAACTTTGTTTTTGTCCTGAGATTATTAAATGACTGTGGATTCTGTGTTGACTCTATGTGAATAACTGTTTGTGGATATCTATAGTATGCTGTGGGAAAGAGAACATTAGACTGAGGCCAAAGAAACCTGAATTGTAGTATAGTTTTGATAACCCTGGGCATGTATCTGATACATTCTGCACTCTGATATAATAATGTAGCAGTTAAATATATAGCAGAGGACTCATGAATGTATATCTGTTACCACCTAACAGTGAATCCTGGGCCTATGTGTTCTCCTAATCTTATAAATCTCAACTGTTAAATGGGGAATTTAATTATCAGTGTTAAATCAACATTTGAAAAATAGATGGAAAAGTTGAGCACAAAAACAGTTAACTCTCTTGGCAAAAAACCATTACATAAGTAATATTCTTTTTGAGAATAACATCGCAAAGTTAGTATATTAGAGAGAATTCAGATATCCCTCTAGTGTGTTCAGTCTGCTTCATGTAGACGATCTCTCAGTGACCTTTCAGATTTCTGGAGAAGAACATCTTGAGCTGCATCAAGGTCATAGGCTTGTGAACCTACAATTGCGATTATCTTTTAAAATTTTGTCTCACTTATGAAAAGTGACTTTCTCATGAAAGTCTACCTCCATGTACCAGTACAATACACCTACACCTTATTATCAGAGGAACATTTATTTATTCTTGCTCAAGTAAATTAGGATTTGCACACCAAGAAGAATTGATTGGAACCAATTTGAATATCAGTGTAAATAGAGAGAGGTGAAGTGGTCTAGGACAAAGGTGGAAATCAAAAAGTTTTCAAATTTAGCAAAATCTGAAAAAAGAGATTTTCTTTCTTTCTTTTTTAAGTCACTGGATTGGAATCACTAAAAATCTTACCTTATAGTCCAGTCACACTTGCTGCTCCACACTGCACAAAGGGAAATTCTTTCAACATCATGATGACCTGTGGCCATACCATTTCTGAAACTTTTCTAAATACTCTTTAGTGAGGTATCCAACAATGTCACAGAAGCAACAAGCATATGCTATGTGACCAGGAATAATTCTATGTCTTTTTATGATATGCAAAGGGCACATGGTGTGCCCAAAATCCATCTCCAAATGGGATGTCGAAATTTGACTTTAAAATATGGTGATAGAGCCTGGCTTTGCAAGACTAAGCTCTACTGTGTCGTAAAGAAGGAATACAGGATCCATTTCTCTGCTTTTATGTGCGATTGCTTGCTAAACCAGAGACTTATGATGTCTACTGATAGCATAGAACTAAAAAAGTTGCAGTAAGGAATTCATACCTTCACGATGCCAGATTCTGTTTCAAGTAGCAAATCACTAGGGATTTTTAGTAGATTCATAAAAAGAAAGAAAGAAAGAAGGGAAGGAAGGAAGGAACTCTTCATTAAACAGGGGAAAGGGAATATAATCAAAGAAAAGTTTTCATTACTACAAAGAAATAAATCAAGTTCAAGATTGGATAGAAATTTGCTTCATTGTATAATAACTCTTTATCCTCACCTGTTGATTTAATAGTCAATATATTGGGTTACAATGATTTTTTCTTTCCTCATTTCTACTGTTCCATATTGTCTAGTGTTTTCTTACTCTTAAAAAAAAAAGATGACTTTGTCTAGCAACTATGAATGTCAAAGTAGATTTCCCTCAGTTTTAAATAGAGACACTGTGTTCTTTTTCTGTTTGTTTCAACACTTTGCAGGGAAATCTAACAGTGTTAAAAATAAGAAACCCTATCATATTTTCAACTCATAAAACAGGGGTTGGAGGTACTTAAAAAATAGAAGCACTTAACTTTCAAAATTATCAAAATTCCTGAATTATATTCACTGTGCACAACAAGGATGAATGGCTCTCCTTAAGCAATAGATTAACCTATTGTTCTATTCCCCATTTGTAGTGCTATCAGAAACATATAAATGTGTTTTGTTTTCTATTGATTTGTTCCTTTCATCAAGTAAAGATTTATGTCTTGTTTTCTAAAGAGCCTTGAAATACAATCTGCTTCTTTGGTCCCAGACATTTTAATAGAACCTTATGTAAACCAGATGCCTTGGTTTCTTCAACCTCATCACTAATGTCAGTGCATTTTAATGTCTTCTTTTATATCCATTAAAGAAATTAAACAAATTAGCATATGTGTACAAGCCAGAAAGTTTAAAAAACAATCCAAACCCTAAGAAATCATGCAACAAACCAAAAAGAACCACAGCAGCTCTTGATTTATAAATTGCATGGATATCATGTTCCGAGAGTTATTAGTGAATTGTGTGGAAGATCGAATGTCTCTGTATTTTGAAAAATGTTTTTCATAATGTTTGTTTTCTATGAAAACCTAAAATGTTAAATAAAATATCTTAATAGTTCAGTTTTATCAGAGGGTATTTGGAAAACTCAGTGATGTTCCAGTTTGAAATGTCAGCCACATCTTCCTCCCCTGTTGTAAATTCAGCTGTGGGAGAAGTATGTTCTCTTCCTATACTCAACTTTAATATTAAAAATATTTATAGTAGAAAAAAGAATCACAAGGCTTTAGCTGCAGCAGACAGCCAAATAAGTGAAGAGTTCATTGAATTCCCAATCAAAGCAGAAGGAGGACCTATAGTCAGTGTTCACAGGCCAAGCACAAAAAGTAAAGGAGAGTTTCTGGGCTGCTAACTCAGGGAGCTGGGTGCCCAGTGAAATCACGCATATATACCATACAGATGTCTGTGTGTATTAGTTAGGATTCTCCAGAGAACCAATGTAAATGTGCGTGTATGTATGTGTATGTGCACTTATATATAAAGAGATTTATTATAAGGAATTGGCTCATGCAGTTATGGAGGTTTGCCAGTCCCAACATCCACAGGGTGAGTTGGCAACGTGGAGACCCAGGAGAGCCAGTGGTTTAGCTCCAGTCCAAGTCCAAAGGCCTGAGAATCAAGAGAGTGGATGGTATAAGTCCAGTCTGAAGTTCCGGCAGGCTCAAGATCCAGGAAGTTTTAGTTCCAGTCCAAAGGCAGGAAAAAAGCCAATGTCCTAGTTGAAAGGCCATCAGATAAGAAGTAGCCTATCTTGCTTGGTGGAGAGACTGCCTTTTTGTTCTATTCAAGCCTTCAACTGCTTGGATGAGGCCCACTCACACTGACGAAGGCAATCTACTTTACTCAGTGTACTGATTGAAATGTTACACTCATCCAAAAACACCTTCACAGAAGCAACTAGAATTATATTTGGCCAGATATCTGGCCACCTCATGGCCCAGTCAAGCTGACACATTAAAATAACCGTCACAATATGCCAAACATTAATAAATCAGAAATAGAGCATCTAGGGGTTAGAAACCCTTGTTTTCTCTTCAAGGATATCTCTGTTCTTTAGGGTTGTTGTTCTATCTTTTCTGCATTGACACTTAGCACAGTAAAGACCTGATGGTAGGGATGAAGGAATGGGGGAGTAGAGGATGAAAGTAACAGGGTTTGCACAGTTCTGGCTACTAAACCTCAGTTCCTCAAGAACTGTGTATAGCTGGGCTGATTTTATTTCTCTCTGAACTATGTAAACTGAGAAAAGTTTGCAGGCAGATTTTTTTGTTTGTTTTTTGTTTTTCAAGTGGTTCTGGTAATGAAAGTATTATAGTTATAGGACAAGCAAACATTTAAACTGAAAACTTCAGCTAGTAAAGACCTCTGCTTTAATCTTCTACATGAGAGGTAACTACTATTGCTAATTTCCAGATCTATTATCAACTTGGAGTGGGATTGGAGAGGCTCTTCTGATATAATTAGTGGTACTCACAAAAGAACTACCACTTTCAAAAGAGACAAACTGAAGCACTGGTAAGGAACTGATCACCTCCGTTAATACCTTATTTAGCAAAAAGATCCTAATGTAAATATCAAGGCATGATTCTACACTCCCAGAGTATCTGGTTTGTTACAAACCACGAAGTGTCACTTTCTAAACTCTTGAACAGCCAAGGAACAAGAAAGAAGATACATAATGGGGGCAAAAAAACCAACACTAAGAGCTGACAAACTACAGCCCATGGGCTGGCCACCTGTTTTTTTAGATACATTTTTACTGGAAGTAGCCATGCTCATTCTTGTTTGATACTGTCTATGCCTACTTTTGCATTATGACAGCAGGGTTACATAGTTGTGACAGACCCCATATGGCCAACAAAGCAAAAAAATATTTGCTTTCTGAGTTTTAGCAGAAAAGGTTTGGGAGGCAGATTATTGACCAAATAATATTTCAACATTTACTATATGCTAAGTGGTAAGAATACAAAAGTGGGGAAACAAAAAGATAAAGATCCCTGACCTTTTAGAACTTACCTTCCAGAGTCAGCTAATAGTCTATCATTACAATTCCATTTAAGCCCCCCCAATCCTTTCCCTCTTTATAAAATATTTCAGTTATTTAAGGTTGCTCTTGGTAACATAAAACTTCCAGTCACAGGTTCGTGTTTTATTCCTCTCTTGTATTAATATTTAAGTTGTGCTGCTACTCACAGAATTTTGTGAGACTTGAAAACATGTAGTATTTTCTGAGGAATTTTACTCTTTCTTAGAAAAGGAGGGAATGAAACAAAACAGTGACTTTTGTTTCATAACAAAAATAGACTTGTTCACTACCTAGATACCCATCTGAGCACCACTGGATTGTCTAGTTCCCCATTGTTGCCTGAAATGTAGGCTAATGATCATACCCACCCACCGCATGGTTTAGTATGAAGATCACATGAGAGAATGCACAAAAGGTATTCATCACTGTGAGTGGCACAAGGCAAATAGGCAACAAATATTTGAGTAAGAAATGTCACATTATGTGATATTCAGATATATTTAAACCTAACATAATTTCATGGTCTTTGTTCCTAGCTTATCAAGATAAAAACGTCCTTGTATTATTCAGCACCTCCGTCATTTTGCCTTACAATGGTTCTATTTCACTCTCTACTAGGAAACTCCAAGCTTCTTGGGGATATCATTTCTTCTCCATCTATAAAACCCATCTGTTTTTTTTGTTTTTTGTTTATATATATATATATATATATATATATATATATATATATATATATATATATTTTACAACTTTGTTGGAGTATAATTGCTTCACAATGGTGTGTTAGTTTCTGCTTTATAACAAAGTGAATCAGTTATACATATACATCTGTTCCCATATCCCTTCCCTCTTGTGTCTCCCTCCCCCCCCCACCCTCCCTATCCCACCCCTCCAGGTGGTCACAAAGCACCGAGCTGATCACCCTGTGCTATGCGGCTGCTTCCCACTAGCTATCTACCTTACATTTGGTAGTGTATATATGTCCATGCCACTCTCTCGCTTTGTCACAGCTTACCCTTCCCCCTCCCCATATCCTCAAGTCCATTCTCCAGTAGGTCTGTGTCTTTATTCCTGTTTTACCCCTAGGTTCTTCATGACTTTTTTTTTTTTAATTCCACGTATATGTGTTAGCATACGGTATTTGTCTTTCTCTTTCTGACTTACTTCACTCTGTATGACAGACTCTAGGTTTTAAAACAGTTATTTATCATGAAGTCAGCACTCAAGAAATCTCTTTTGAACTAAATTGAATAAACAGTGGGTTTCGTTACAAAGAATCTAATAAATGCATAGTTGAGTATGTATTTTCAAAGATCCCCAAGTCCTATTTTATGGAAGAAACAAATAGGGATACTTTTTTGCACACTCATGTTACAAAAACTATGCATACTATTTGACATAACAATTTGCCATATGGAAACCATGAGAGTCTCACAGAACTTAACCATTAAAATTATGTTATTTGTCTCACAGTGTTTGTGTAATCGTTGATACAGTTGGCTCTGCACAATCTAGAGAAGCACAATTTTGTCATAATTGACTAACAAGATGACATCTGGTAAAGAAAGTTTTTACTAAGGAAAATGAGCTGCCCCAGAGAGTGTGGAGGCTACACTTCTTTCTTTCAGGTTAATGTGAGCCATTAATACATTTCAGAGTTTCTGGTGCATTCAAAATCGGTTTATTAAATTCCTCTGCAAAGATTTTTTTTTAATCTTCAAAAGTATCATCATCCACTTTAAAGGAAATTCTGAAAAATTAAAGCAAGGGAGCCCCCTTGTGGACTGATTCTAATGCCATGTACAAGAAATTACAAGTTAAATCGGTGATTTCACCAGTATTTATAAGATAAATTCAATAATGACTGAATAGAAACAATTTATTTTCAGGTGGATCCCATCAGAAATGGATTACAAACTGTTTTGTCATATATTTTGATACGTACCTACTCAATAGGATGCAAAGTAATCCCTAAAACCAGCACTGCTTGGATGAATCCTGAATTTGGCCAAGACATACTGTTCTATCTCTAAGTGGTTTCTCCAACAAAGCCACCCAAAGAATTTATTCCAGAATCAATGGCTCATTCAAGCCCTCAAAAGTGTAATTGGCATTGGAAATCAGATATGTTTCTCCACAAGAGAGTGAATTTAAACAAAAGTAGCTGAATTTATTGGTGAATCCAATTTGTTTAACAAATTAGTACCTGTTATTTAAAAATATACCTGGTAGAAACTGATTCTACAAATATCATAAATAGACATAAATGTATAAGGCTTATTTTTTTGGCAGAGCGATCCGTACATCCCTCTTATTTATTAAATCACTGGCTTTGGTGTTATGTAGAAATATTTGTAGACCGATTTCAGAACAGAATTAAAATATTGTGAAAATTACAGCTTAAAAAATTTTTTTTTACTATTTCTACCTAGAAAACTGCTTTAAAAGATACATAAAAATATAAAACTGCTTTAAAAGATACATAAAAATATATCCTGTTATCTTAGTGAAACTTTTCTAGTCTTAAAAGTTCAGAATGAAGTAAAAGTAAAGTATAACTAGATTTATGAGCAGTGACAGAGAAACAAATGCCCTTCCTTTTGGCTAAGCTCCTCTATCTCTCATCTCAGCAGCAGATCTTAAAGCAAACTTTTTTTTAAAGTCTAGTTTTGTTTTTTCCCATCTATCCTCATTTCTCCCATGGCACTATATTTGGACCAAAGAATAAAAATCAAAGTATGTAGTTACAAAAAATAATCATAGTTATTAATTTATCACATCTTTAATACCATAAAAATCTTTATGCATGCTTTAAAAAGAGGACTGCATGCTCTGGTAATAGTTTATAAATTTATTGACTTTTTATTGCATTGGAAAATTGCCCAGACGTTAGCGGGTAGAGATAAACTCAATTTGATTTATACCATTTGAATACAACTCCTGATCTCTATTTGAAAACTCCTCTGATGTTTTCTTTTCTTCATGAGTGGTGTTAGTTGTCTGTGTTTTTCTAAGGTATAAAGAACATGCTGTTTAAAACCACACAAATGACTGCAATTCCCTCTGCACAATATATTGGCATAATTTTTTCTCTGATGTAGATTGCTTTTTTTAAGTTAAATATTTCCAAGAAGGGAAAGAGATAATAAAATAGTGGCAGGATGACAGCTAAAGTGCTCTGCATATGAAATTCATCAAATTCAGGGGTTTGGAAGCAGTCTAAAGGAGTGGGAGATGTGAGAGCTACTGAGGGGCTGAGAGTATGTGTAGTCTGAAGAAGATGGAGGGAAACGCCACTCAGTATACAATTTCTGGCTATTGGGCTAGGTGGTCAAATGCTTTCAGGCACAATGATGTCTAATTCTATCAATATTTCAGGGGTTTTTTTTTTTTTTTTTACTCTGTGGTAGACCTCTCTTCCCTTCACCAAAAATCCTCTGCAGGAGTTACCAAATCAAAGCTGCCTTGTGTGTGTGTTGTGTTGAAGAAAGCATAGAAAATGAGCTGCACCACATGGATATGATATGAAAGGTTGGGGCAGAGGAGGGTTCAGCAGTGTGCACTGTGACAGCTCAAGCATCCCACAGCAGCAGGGCTCAAGTCAAAAAATGACCATCAGAACATAAACTTTCAAATTTAAACAAACCATGAGGACTGGGTAGACTTCCTACAGGACATGGGTCATTGGCTAAGATAATCCCAGGTAACAGTCTAAATCCACAATTACTGCAAACTCCTCTAATCTATACTATCATCACAGCCTTATAATTTTTCTACCTACAACTCTGACCGCCTACAAAACAAACATTATTTTAACCCAATGTTGAAGATGCTTTCATGGCTTAAAACCACTCCTGAGATAAAGCCTCTTCCTACACCTCTAGCTCCTTCACATTCATCTTCACAACTTTGTCTTTGGACTCCAGCCACTTTGACCTCTCAGCCTCCCTAACATCTGAACTCCCTCTCAGACGAATGGCCCATGCTATGCCTAGAATATTAGCACCCTTCGTTAACTTGATTTATGGAAGACTTTTCATGACATCCTTGATTTCTTTCCAGCTGACAGCAAACTTACTAAAGCAAGGCATGTGTTCCATCATTGGGCAACTTTTCAGCAACATATCCACTTATGCCATATCCTCTAATCCATCACTGGATAAATCCACTTCACTTACAGCTCTCATTTTAACAACATTAACAGAAGAGAAAACAGTCTTCTAGAGGATCATCACTTAGCATCTTTCTCATCTTTCTGCCATGCTTTCTGTGGCTGCCTGTGAGACGTTATCACAGATGTCCTTATCCTACCATGTGTTCCCTGTTAGATTGTCCTTCTCCCTTGTCCACAACCAACCTGAGTCCTTGGAGGGACAGTTGTTCAGAAGCCTGGTTTCATGAAGCTAAGTAATCATTCATCTAGCTTGAATTGATAGACTACCCTACTTCGGTTTTCAAGACCAACCCTGTTATGACTTATGGTCATTCACTTCTAAGTTCCAGAAGCTCCAAACTCCCAGAATACCCATATTTCACTCTTCTGTGCATTCTCTACTCAGAGATCTACAAAACTTTCCTACTGTACTCTCTGAAAGTCCTATGGAATAACCCACAAACCTCTATAATCTTCAAATTTGTTTAGCTTTTATATCACCTTTTTATGTCATCTAAAACCTAGCTTTCTCGAGAATACTGTTTCCCTGAAACCCTCTGAGGTGGAGCTTTGTTTTTGCTCATACTCAAAATGGAGTTATGGAATTCTCCTTATTATAAGACTTTAGGGATCTATTTAATAATCATTACAATGAAATGGAGGATACTGAGAAGTGATTGCCTCCAGGTCTGAGATATTTCCAACATCTCTGATTTTTTTTTTTTTACCCCAAACACCAAGTGAAGTCCTTGTGAACCTATACGTTTTCTTCCTCAGCTTCCTTTAATATGAAGGGGAAAAAAGAATATAGATGTTAGTTAAATGCCTACCAATCAATAACAAACATATCTTAGTTCCTCTTCTACTCCACAGTGATTTCTAAATTAAGTGGCGTTACTGGTAATGTCTGACATTCTAGATGATGCATTTTCAGAGTAATATTTTTTCTCCTCAGATAGATGGAATTCAACAGCTAATGCCAATAATTCATTCTCTGGCACTCCAGTATAGGCCGTGGAAGGAATTGTTTCCTACACATTGATACTGACTGTACAAAATAAGCTGTGGTTTCCACTTCAGGTAGGAAAAGGAAACTATATAGAGCATCTAACACAATAGTAACAACAGGGCATAAGATTTAAGCACCTGGAGAACTTAAGCATCCAGCCGTTATTCAGAAGAGGCTTGAAATGTATGTGAAAATGGAAAAGATGTTATTTAGGAAGAACTGAAATAATTAAGAAACATCTATCACAAATATTAGCACAGAGAACGGAAGGACTATAAGAAAGATTGAAAGTCTAACCTTTGGTAGATAGGCAACAACAAATACCTATAATCCTCAAATTTATTTAACATTCATCACCTTCTTCCCTTAACTGAAAACTGGCCTCTGAAAGAATACTGCCCTGTAGCCCTCTCAGGTGGAAGCTTGATTTTCATTACATCTATGTACAGCAGAAGGTGGAGGTGGGAGTATTGTCCTGCTTGGTCCTATTGTGACTTCCAATTTGTTTTTACCTCCTGTGTCTTTCAAGGCACACACTGTCTTGAAGGACATTCCTTGGCTACTCCTTCCTGAGTGACCATAAACTGACCTCCCAGTAATTCCTTTTCATTTGCTGAAGACTTTAGCACTTGCTCATTTTTTCTCTCTACCCTACTCTTAATATCATTCTTGATAAAATCAACAATTGTGGTAAATCCAGCAAACAGTAATATCTGACACTTTTATAATGCTTGCAGTATGACAAGCACAGTTAAGAAGTCTCTGTTAATGGGAAGGGGAATAGGAGAGATACTGTTTAACGGTACAAACCTGCAACTACTAGAGAAATAAGTCCTGGAGATCTAATGCACAGTAGAGTGAATGTGGACAGCAATATTGTTTTGTAATTATTAAGCTTGCTAAGAGATTCGATCTTAGGTGTTCCCCCCACCCAGCACACACAAATAACAATTATGTGACATGATACAAGTGCTAACATTGGCTACAATGGCAATCATACTACAATATATAAACGTGTCAAATCAACATGTTGTATACCTTAAATTTATACAATGTTATATGTCAAATATATTTTAATAAAGAAAGGGAATTTCAAAAAATAAGCCTCTGTTAATAATCATCGCAGTAACTCTATACAGTAGGAACTATTATTATCTCCATTATGCGGATGAAGAAACTGAGACACAAGATGTTAAGTTACTCACTTGGTTCCTCTAATAAGAAGAAGAGACAGGATTTGAACCCATAAGAAGCAATTATACTCCAATAAAGTTGTAAAAAAAAAAAAAAAGAGAGAAGAAGAAGAAGAAGAGACAGGATTTGAACCCATAAGATCTGTCACCAGAGTCTGTGAACTTACCAGCTAACATCTAGGTGAGGATCACAGATTTTGCTTTTGGAATAGAGTTGTGTTGTTCTTCCACACCTAGTCCCTCTAAGCAAAAGAGCATTTCCTTTTCCTATATTCTGCAGAATCAAGAACCCTCACATTTTGGTTATTTCCATGTTAGGCCCTCTGTGCTCTCAATCTCCAAAAATAGTTATCGAATCAAGGCCAACAAGAATGGGGTAAATTTCTCTGCTGATATGGACACAAATAATTATATTAACATAGTCTTAGCTTGTACAAATAGCTTAGCATTCATGATGAAATAAATGTAGGAATACAAAACATAGTTAATGGATGAAGTTACAAAATGAAGTTAATATACCCAATGTGGGTTATGATTTCCTATGTATTTGCTTAATGTTTGTTACAAATTTGTCTTTCTGATTTTTAGCAGCCAGTATAAAGGGGTAATCATAATATGTTACAAGGTTCATAAAATTAAAGCAAGTCATTTTCTCAGGGGAAGCACAACGTTTAATGAAAATGAGATGAGAGAGATGTTTCCCCAATGGTTCCAATTAAGAAAACATTGTGAAATATTATGAACAACTACCTCATCGGCAACCATGTGCAAGTAAAGCACAAAGATTCATAGAGGTAGTTTCTAGAGGTTTTGGGGAGGGCAGTGAAAATACTCTGTGTGATACCATAATGATGGATACATGTCATTATATATTTATCCCAATACATAGAATGTACAACACCAAGAGTGAACTGTAATGTAAACTACAAACTTTGGATAATAATGATGTGTCAATGTAGATTCCTCAGCTGTAACAAATGTACCACTCTGGTGGGGGATTTCGATTATGGGGGAGTCTATGCATGAGTGGGGGTAGGTGATATATTGGAAATCTCTGTACCTTTCCCTCAATTTTGCTGTGAATCTTAACCTACGCTTAAAACAAAAATCTTAGTAAAATTTTTTTAAATTAAATCAAATAGAATCACATAATAATTCACAGAGAAAAGACTTTGATACCTAAAGTATTCAAGGGTTTCAAAAATACTTGATTTAACTATATTTCACATGTGAAAAATATAACAATAACTGCAATTACTTAGAAGACTCTACTACTCTTACTGTAACCTTAAAATCTTGAGAAACCTTCTAGAGTTGTAAAAAAAAATTGTTAAAAGCATCTGAGCATATTGTGTGTATGCCTGCATGTGCATGTGTATATATGTGTCCATGTGTTTGGGGGAACAAGGTGCAGTTGGGAAGAGAATTGGGAGGTTACAGAGGTAGTCTCTGATGAGGACATTCTACATATATGCAGGCTAGAGGAACTGGGCTTGAGCATTTAGCCTAGTGACTATATAGCCAGTCCCTCAGTATGAAGGGGATTGGTTCCAAGACCCCCGACACTCCCCCCATCCCTGCAGATACCAGAATCCTTGGATGCTCAAGTCCCTTATATAAAATGGCATAGTAGAGTCAGCTCTCCATTGTGGTGGGCTCCACATGCTGGGATTCAACCAACCACAGATGCAAAACCCATAGATATGTAGGGCCAACCTATTTGGAATCATCCTGGAATCCTAATTTTTAAAATGACTATGGGTGTCCCTAACCTTAAAGATTCATATTTAATAGGTTTAGGGAGGGAGGAGCCTCGGTATCAATATCTTTCAAAATTTTTCCAGGTCCGATGTGTAGCCAGTGTTGAAAATCAATGTTTTAGATCAGAAGAAGCAGCATAAAGATTTTAATTAGCTGAGTAACGTGATGTGATTTGCCTTATAGAAGGCTCTGTCAGCAATATGGAGTAGACGGGACACAATTGAACACAGTAGCAACAATTTATTAGAAACATCAAATTGTTAGAAAACAATCTAAAACCAATAACCAGAAAACAGTTAATTGAGATGAAATATACCTCTGACTCCACCTCTGTATTATTCTTTATTGACTGGTAAATTGAACTGCTCACACATCACAGACGGCAATTTATTTGTGTTTTGAATTATGTGGCTTCTAAGATCCCAACACAGTCTGAATTTTAGTCCCTAGATTTAGATCTTTGTTTCCTGTTGAACATCAGATGTTACACATAGGTTAAATATTATAAAATTAGATTTCTGTATAATATATAAAATTAGTTTTTCATCTCTTTTGAAACTCTTTATGTTCATTAACTAACCATAGGAAATAAATTAAAAATCACAGGTAGCAATAAGGATACTGATTAGAGGCAATGTTAAGATATCTATAAATGTTACTGAATTATAGTACTGAAAGGGATAGGAATATTTATGGAGAGAAAGTCCTAATACTAGATTAATTATGGGAGGGTAACCACTATTTAAAGCCCTAGGTGATTTTACACATAAGTTAAGCACATATTTATTAATGTTTGGAGAAGAACATCTTTTCTAAAACTCTTTTCTCTCCTAATCTTGCACTGAGAACTGACAGTTCATTCATTTGGATAAAGGAACTGTTCCAATTTTAATTGAATCAAAGGTCAAGAAAGGGACTGTATCAGCTACTAAGACCCAATGTTATCTGATTATTTATAAAATTGTAACTAAATAAGAGTAGACCACTTTCTGGGTGACACATTTCAAAATGTGAGTTTAAAGGCACCAAGGGAAAGGTTAGGAATGGAAATCCAGACTATAAAAATAAACAATAATAGTTAATCCTAGATGGCAGAAATCACAGAGAATATCTTGAAAGGAGAGAGAAAAAGGTGAGGCCAGAAGAGAAAGTGAAACTGAAACAGAATTAAGAGGGCCCTGAACCCAGTGAGAGGTGTGAAGTTATAGAGCTAGAAAGAATCTTAGAGATCATCTCCTCAATACAATTACTCAGAATCAGCATTGGACCTCAAACTTCAAGGCTTCTCCCTCTGAGTTCAGAGGTGTTTTCAATTATTTGTAGCAACCTTTCTAGTACATAAAATATTCTTTCTTGAAATATACAAACACATACACACACTCCTTTGGGCTTGTTTTAGACCAATACTGGTTATAAAGCATGGAATTATTGCTGAAAATATGCCCAGGGTTTCTCTCTAATACAATATGGAGTGAAGCCTAAACATAGTAACAGAGTGGATAATATAGTCTATGCAACAGGAAAAACTTCTTTTCTTCCAGGATTTCCATCTTTGTCCCTGAAGTAGGAACTCCCCACTTCAAAATTATAGGGTGATGGTAGGAGAGAGTTTCTATTTGTGGAGCTTCTCACCTCTGCCTGCACATAAATGCTACGACCAAAGAGGTGCTTAAAAAATACCCACTCTCGGATATCCTGATTTAATTAGTTGATTTAATGATTGAGAACCATTGCCTGGGTGGATCTGGGAGGAAGGTTCTATAAGTTTCCCTGTCTTTCTCCAGCACACATGAGTCCCCTCTCTGTAACATGTGTGGAATGATCTAAACCAGCAGTTGTCTATCTGCAGATCTGATAATGCTTGGCTGGGTCATCCCAAGGCCTAGACTTGCAGATAAGTGTGAGGAGACGTTTGGCCACAAATCAATAAGTGATATCAAGCCTATTTACACTTTTGCAGGGATCCCATTCTTAATCCATCGGTTGGTTCAGAACCTATAGGAGGAAAAGTAGTACAGTCATTGGTTATCTTCACAGCCCATTTGTTAAGGTGTAAGCCATCAGAGAAAAATATTTTGCAGGCTTGGTAAATAGGATGTCGTAGTACTTAACATAGATATAGTCCACATTCTTTAAGTAAGTATATCTATAAGTCAAATGTCAATGGGATTTCAGACAAAATAAAAAGATCAATCTTTACACTATGTCAAATTTACATATTATTTACACCAATAGATTTTAAAGCTAACCCCTTAAAAAATGTAAAAATATTTGAATAGGGGAATATATCTATCTAAAATACCTATCTGTAGATTTATCTGTCAAGACAGGATATTTTTTATTTCTTAATTAAAGACATATGAATGCATATTAATATCTTTAAATTTACACCTTCCAAAAACACTTGTTTGCCAAATGATCAAATAAATAAGGATACTATAACTAGAAAGACATGCAATCAAATTTACCCAGAAGTGAAAACTTGAATATGCCTACGTGTTGATTCCAGTAGTAAATCAACAATCTATTTGTAATCATTTCGGGGGGTAAGTTAGCCTTTTTCTTAAAATTGATGTATTTATTCAGATTATTTATTTTTTAAGTTTAAATCCACTCTTTTACTTACGTTTCAGTTAGATATGTAAACCATATTGAGAATATATTATTAAACAAGGCAAACTGTATAATTCATACTTTATTTTTCTGGGTAACTAAGTATTTTAATGAATCTGTGTTTCATTAAGTTGTCTGTATATATAACACACACACACACACACACACACACATATATCTATATATATATATATGTGTGTGTGTGGTACACATAATCTACTCAGTGAAATCAATTTGTAGGTTTACTGTGATTTAAGTTTGCGCCTTAATGGAAATAGTTATGTTGTTCTAGAAAAAAATAATAAGTATATATGTGTAAATATAAACATACATAAGTATGTGTGTCTGTTGGAGGGGGATTAGTGCTAACATACAGCTCTTGCATATTGCATGCAACCAGGCTCTAAAAATGTTTTTATCTTTTGTTTTGTTTTGATTTTTTGTTTCATTTTGTTTTTGTTTTTTCCGGCCAGGCTTTATTGGGGCCCCTGCTATAGCAGGGGGGAAATGAGAACAAGCAACAGGTTCCTTTGCCGGCTTGCTCCCTATTGGCAGGGGGTGGCGAGCTTGTTCCTTATGTGGGGTGAGGGTAAAGGCGGGTCCAGGGGTCGGGCCAGAGGGATAGCTTAGGTGGTTTGCCACCTCTTATGTGGTGCTGTGTGTAGGGGCCATGTGCAGTACCCTGCTTTTGCTCCAGGCTCTTCAAAAGTAGCAGTTGGGTTTTTGGTCTCTTTGTATCTTTCGTCCAGAATTTGACCCAACTGCACATGATTGCAGTTATTTTTAGTCCCTTATAGCTTCTTTACATTTTGTTGCCCGAGGAGAGGTGTGTCCAGATGCAAGCTCTGCAGCAAACGGTCCCAGGTCCCAGCCCTTCTCATTCCCCCCTGAGAGACTCTACACCCTTATTCTTAAGTGGTAAGGGGCCCAAGGTCTCTTCTTCTGTAACTGCTTCCTGCTGGACAGGGGCCACAGACCCTAGCCTACCTTAGGGGTGTACAAGTCCCTTGCTGACTGTTCCAAGGACCTGTAGGGACCTGGGCCACAGTGTTTTTAAATGGAGAGCATTAGCTTAGGAATTCATATTTACCTTGGAAATAACATTTATCAAAGATTGCTTTTGAAAGGTGTGTATTCATTACCTTACTTCTCCACAGAAAATGTATCCTGCTGGTTCTCTTCTCCAGTTGTTGTCTCTGCACACTGACCATTTCAAGTTCATGCTTCATCCCTCCTACAGTGTCATTGATGAAGGTCAATCCATCACTCAGCAGTATCTCAGCCTTTCTTGTCTTATTTCTTGAAGTTGAATAGTGGCACTCAGGGTTAACACTGGTACAACTGAGACGTCTGTCTTTAATGTCTTCTCTGACTCCAGAGAAAGTCTCTCCTCATCTGCTGCCTCCTTCTCTGCTGTTCTTGAGTCAATCAAAGACTCAGGAGTGCTTTCTGCCCTGGTAACCTGAATCCCTCAGTGAGTGCCCAGATAAGCCTGCCTAGAAGTTTTATCCACTTTCTCTTCAGCTCTCCATATGGTGCACATTTTTTTATATGGGGCACCTTTTTTTATATGGGGCTAATTTCAACCAGCTGTGACACTGTATAAGAAATGTAAAATATGTTTGTTTGAAAATAACATTTTCCAATGTGATCAACTATAGAATATTAAACCCAGTAAATTCCCTGGTAGAGAATTGTGGAGACAGAGGGTGAGGTGAGGGAAGTTTCTAAAAAAGTTTAAGTTTACCATCATAATGCATAATAACATATCAGAAGTCCTGTGTGTTTCAGTAAAGAAATCTGTTTCAACTTGTAAGTTCAACGAGTCCTAAAAAGACCCATCCATAAATGTATTTTTTATCATCTAACACCTATTAACATCCTTACAGGAAAAAGTTACATGTGTATTCTTGCTTCAATTAACATAAAATCGTTGCCTCGAATATTATGTGATATGCCATTTACTCAAATGTTATGCATAACGTTTGAACTAGTTTCACAGAGAACCCAGTTGGAGGCCTGGAGGAAATGAGCATTCTCACGTATAAGTCTCATAAATGTTGCAGTTTATCGGGACGAGATAAAAGGATGAATTCTCTCCAAAGCCTCACAGGCTTAGGGGTGTGGGCTCCGCAGGACTTCCCATCCTCCACAGCAGACATGTGTGGTTAGTGGCACTGGGGTTCTACCTGTCCAGGGAGAAGGATGGCCACATCTCTTTCTCAAGAAGGAACTTATCAGGCTTCCCTGGTGGCGCAGTGGTTGAGGGTCCGCCTGCCGATGCAGGGGACACAGGTTCGTGCCCCGGTCCGGGAAGATCCCACATGCCGCGGAGCGGCTGGGCCCGTGAGCCATGGCCGCTGAGCCTGCGCATCCGGAGCCTGTGCTCCGCCACGGGAGAGGCCACAACAGTGAGAGGCCCGCATACCGCAAAAAAAAAAAAAAAAAGAAGGAACTTATCAAGCTTTCGTACTTCCAACCATGTCACCTGGAACTTAAACCTTCAGCAAGCCGTGTCACCTGGATCCAAGATTTAGATATCAGGTAAAACTTCTAACTTTGCCTCTGGTTTCTTCTTGCTTCCTGGACCACAAATTATGTAACAATGACTAGGAATCAGACATGTCCAGTCACTCTGCAGCTGCACAAGGAGAACAAGCCTGTGGACCTGTGTGGTCACATGATCCATTATGTGGAGACTTTGATGGAAGTGATCACAGCCAGTCTGGGCCTGGCTACTGCACTGTCCACATGAGAATTTTCTCTGCAGCTTGAATACCAGGAAAAATATTATCTCCCATAATATTTCTATTTTTATTCTGATGAAAGTTTCTTTTTTTTTTCTTTTTTTTTTTTTTTTTGCGCGGTACGCGGGCCTCTCACTGCTGTGGCCTCTCCCGTTGCGGAGCACAGGCTCCGGACGCACAGGCTCAGCAGCCATGGCTCACGGGCTCAGCCGCTCCACGGCATGTGGGATCTTCCCAGACCGAGGCACGAACGCGTGTCCCCTGCATCGGCAGGCATTTTAACAGAACATTTCCTTCAGAAACAGAACTTCCCAGTCTGACACGGATCTTAGAGATAGGTTTTAGGTTTAATTGAAACCACATGTTTTGGGTGCATGACTTTTTGTTTTGTTTAATGAGCTACCTCAAAGCATGTTTACCCAACATTGAAATATATGAACAACTCAGACAACTCAGATCTATTTTGAAACGGAGAAATAAGAATAAAACAAGGTAAAGAATAAAATTAAACACACATGTAATTTTCAGCAGCTATCAGAAAATTATTAGAATTTGTGAAGAAATCTCTATTCTCTCTGCATTTATAATGCTGAAGAATATATCTTTAATTATTACCTTGAAGATCATTATTGAAAACTAAATTTATATCCATGTACATGCTCAATATATTTAATATGTTCTAATTCTTTTGTATTTGGTCATCTATTTGTGGTATGTGTAAACCAATGTATAGGTATAATAGAATATCAGAATTTGACTTTTATACTTTTTACTTTCTTGGGATTCAATGTATTGATACATGTCCCCATAGAAATGCTTCAATAGTAGTTAGTAGTTAGTAACTGATTTCAGAGTACTGGAAAAGCTATTAAGCCACATACTTACTCAGATATGCAGGAACAGATATTCTAAGGAAATCTCTCTCATGCAGACATGCACACATACAGACACACAGAGATGCAAACACACATTTGTGAAATAAACGTCTGCTCATTCTCTTTAACATTGGATGAACTCTCCAAGAGTGTTCAGTAGTGGGAGGTGTAACAGATGTCCTCTTACGTTGGATTCAGACCTAGCTCCCAGGACATGGAGGACAGTCAGGCATGGACTGGCACAGGAAATGAAGATTCTGTTGATATAGGAGAGGATCAGGGGTTCAGTCTGAAGAGTAGGGAGACTAGTGCCTACTCATAAGTGTTTTCAGTGGGCTTCAGAGGGAAGGGATAAGGTTTCCAGGAGATATAACAGAGAGGGCCTTCTACTGCCATGACCTTCAGAACAGGAGATGTTCACCGTGGGGGAGGGAGACTGGGCTCTCAAAACCTCAGAACTGACTGGAACCATCCGCTGGGTCTCACATGGAAATAGCGGCTCAGATATTTCCATTGCTAACCATTCTGAAGAAATAAGATTCTGCTGAAATACTAAGAGACCCCATCATCATATCTGTATTCAAAACATCTTTTTCTTTTATTCAATCAAAGGTGATTAGAAATGAAATTTGAAATGAAACCATACATGCTCCTTTTCTAGATTGACCATTTCCCTGTAACACAATATCCTTGCTTGTATTAGTTACTAATGAGACTTTCCTGCTTTCTTTTTTATATGGTTCAATCATATCATTTTGATCATATTTGAAATTGACTGTTATTTGCATCTGATATCAAACTCTTTTTGCTGTAATGCCATCAAATTCTATTTGATTCTTTAATATCACCTCTTGCTCAGCTATTACATGTGCATTGAGGATGCTTACAACTGATATTTAAGACCGAGAAAGCAGGGGGGGCGGAAATGCTATTATTTAGAACACTAAAAATGTTATTTCAAATTTGTTATCCCCATGCGAGCCCCGGACATCTGTTGCAAGAGGAGTGACAAGTTTAACAGAGGAGGATTACATTACAAATAGTGCTTAAATAATACAGATTATCCTTCGAGAAGCTCTCCTTCAGACCTGTACTTAAAATGATTTATTCGGGATGCAAAAGTACTTTCATTTGTCTCTATTCATCTTTGGTCTTACTTTTGAGAGCTGGTTACAGATCTAATTCTGCATGTTGTCAGCTACTTGAACCCAGTTCTTCCATTTATGAACTTGAACTTCAACTCTGTATTGTCAGAAGAATAGTGCATTATTTCACTGCTAGCAGTGTGAGTCTATTTTAATGGAAACTATTTTATATTTATGATTTCAAATGAAAATCAATTATAAGTCCAGTTAAATCACAAATTGATTAATGTGGGCCTCTTGCCAGTTGAAGAGGTTTTTAAGGACTCAAGCTACAGATGGCTGACTGCAGTGTTTTGATCAGTAATGTTTTAGAATTTCGAAATAGTAAAAACTGTGGACGTTAAAATTCTGTGGCAACGGTTTGAGCATTCAACAAGACAAAGGATCTAGTTATCAGGAGGAAATTGTATTCTGTTTACTAAATTCATTTCCCTATAATATTTCAGTAAGATATCTCTTGAAAAATACAACAATTTTATTATTACTGCAATATCATGATTACAACTTAGTTAACGCCCTTTATTTGATTATTCAAACAGAAAAGAATAAATGTGATTTCTGGCTTTGTTAACCATTAGTGGACCCTTAAACTTGGTAATGAACCAAAACAGATCACTTTGTTAAAATTAATACAATAACCTACATGATATAGTTCCTATAAGGAGAAATGACAATAATGGTTACATTTTAGTTTAATTAAAATTTATTTCCTTGAAAATAAAAAAAGCTAAAAAGCCATATCAATATATTTTTTCTGAATTATTCCTTCATAACTGTATATCAACCTCAGTCATTCATGTATCGACCATTATTTCAGTCCCTAAAGCCACCTGCAGGAAGGAGGTCTTAAAACCTTTCAAGAGCATTCACTTTCCTTTCACCATAATCCCTCGTATAGTCATTTCTAAGCCTCTTAGTTTCCATCAAGCATAGTTGTATAGAGAGCTCAGATCTACTTACAATCTCTGTCTGGACTGGCAAAGTTTTTTTAATCCAAAATGAAAGAAGCAAGAGAGACAGGGAGGAAAGGAATAAGAGAAAGAATGAATTAAAGGAAGAAGGGAAGGAGGATGGATGAGTGGAAGGGAGGGAGGGAGGAAGGAAGGAAGAGAAAGATGGGAAAGAAAGAAATAGAGAGAAGGAAAGAGAGAAAGAAAAAGAAAGAGAGAAAGAAAAAAGAAAGGAGGAAGGAAGGAAAGAGAGAAAGAAAGATGGATAAAGAAGATGTGGCACATATATACAATGGAATATTACTCAGCCATAAAAAGAAATGAAACTGAGTTATTTGTAGTGAGGTGGATGGACCTAGAGTCTGTCATACAGAGTGAAGTAAGTCAGAAAGAGAAAAACAAATGCCGTAAGCTAACACATATATATGGAATCTAAAAAAAAAAAAAGGTCATGAAGAACCTAGGAGCAGGATGGGAATAAAGACGCAGACCTACTAGAGAATGGACTTGAGGACATGGGGAGGGGAAAGGGTAAGCTAGGACAAATTGAGAGAGTGGCATGGACATATATACACTACCAAATGTAAAATAGATGGCTAGTGGGAAGCAGCCACATAGGACAGGGAGATCAGCTTGGTGCTTTGTGTCCACCTAGAGGAGTGGGATAAGGAGGGTAGAAGGGAAGGAGATGCAAGAGGGAAGAGATATGGGAACATATGTATATGTATAGCTGATTCACTTTGTTATAAAGCAGAAACTAGCACAACATTGTAAAGCAATTATACTCCAATAAAGATGTTAAAAAATAAATAAAATAATAAAAGTCAATACCTACCATAAAAAAAAGAAAGAAAGGGAAAAAGAAAGAAAGAAAGAAAAGAAAGGAAAGAAAGAAAGAAAAAGAAAGGAAAGAAAGAAAGGAAGAAAGGAAGGAAAAGAAGGAAAGGGGAGGAGGGAGGGAGGGAGGAATAATTTTAACACATAGCTCAGTGTTTTATGGGAATTAAAAGAAAATATAAAGGATCATTTACAGTACCTAGCACACAGTAGGAATTCAATAAATAATATCACTGCTACTATTATAAATGTATTGGTAAAAGTGTTTGAAATGAAATACGAGACTAAAAATTCTTATGCCCTGTAGCCTGGCTTCCCTTCTTATCTTCTAACCCTTGCTTATTAGTGAACTCCCTTGCTTATTAGTGAACTGACCATCCCAGATCAGTGGACACATGTGTTTCACTTAGCAGGGTTCTGCTTTGACTAAGACTATGTGGGAAAAAAAAAGAAACATTTTATACCCTTGCCTAGATTACTGAGGTGAAATGAAATGGGAAGCAATGTAGGAACATATGAAAATTTGATATGTAAATGTCTTTTGTCTCAAAAACATAACTCAAGAAAAAATAAGTTTGTCCAAGGGCTTAACCATGATTAGTAGGACCGAAAATGATTAAATGTGGAAAAAATACAGATGTGTAAGAAAATGATGATTAGAGGGCATGGTTATTCAAGGAAAGGACTTGGAGGAAAAGTTTAGGTCCTAACTGATATATAGCAGGCTAATCCTATCAACAATAAAGAAATTTGTTAGATCCTGAGTCCCTCTTAAGTCTAGAGCTAAAATAATACTTCCTCATTTTATTTGATTAGACCTAAAAATTGCTACTTAAATCAGTCAGTGAAAACATTTTGTTGACAGCTGTTGTTAAACCTTGTTATGTTGGGGAATGAGGGAGGAGAAGTAACTTCATCTGGATGGGATAAATATTGCCCATCACAATTTTCAAAAGCACAATTCTCCCTCTCTCCCCAGTAAACCAGTATTAGTTATCAGAATCGTTCACTTGAACTGTAGCCCAAGTTCCTGCCTGGGCTTTCAAGAACATTCTTTGACATGTGAAACAGGCATTTCAGGTGGATCTACTCCGTTACTGTTAATCACTACAGCATCTTTCATCTTTCAGCCATATCTGTACTGTACAACCCTTTGCATTTTCATTGATCTTCCAATTAGTTTTGACCTAGGTTGACAGGAAATGAGTATAAACTAAACTGTATACTGTGGCTGTCTAATTACGGAAGTTCTAAAAGATCTGTTATTTAATTCTCCTATTCGACTAAAAGTCAGTAGAAACTGTCCTCTCACCTGTTAGGTAACAGGATATTAAACACTGTTATCCCTCACTTTTTTTTTTTTTTAACTTCTTGAGACTACTTTTGCCTGATTTGGATATCTGACTCCCTGACATAGAAAATACGATGTTTGGAACAAAATTTATGTGTCAGATTCTTTAGATGGATTATGAACACTTACACAGAAAGTAGAAAGTAAACATAATGACCTGCAAAATACAATGTGCAGCTAATCTAAGAGACTGTGGAGTAGGGACCCCATGGTAATTAACTCTTTTTGCAATTCTTCAATTCTGAATTTAAACCAGTGCTGGTGATGTGGAGGTGATAAAGGAGGACCACTTGTTCCTGAGTGCAGGGCACCATGCTCAGCTGAATTCTCTGTTCATAGTGTATATTGTATTACACCGTGATTGATGAGGTACACCTACCTAAAATGAGGTCACCCCCAGGAGATGCGGGAACGTCTTCAGCCATGTGTATATAAACCTGAACAGGAGAGGAGGTCTCTGAGCTTTCAGAAGGTCTTATGTAACCCTCCTTACTCAGACTTACCAGTTTGCAATTGTATGCCCACTTCTGAAGGCTTTGTAGGGTATCTGGAAATTTAAACTTCTGTCTGTCATTAAAAATAGTGTGGATTTCCCTGCTGCATACCCTCACTGGCCCACTACTGTCTGCATCTTTTTATGAGCAAACATTTGGTTTACCTAGGTCATTTGTGTCAGTCTCCTTCAGTCTAAATCACTAATTTACATTAGGAGATGTAAATACTTTGATTCTAAGGTTTCTGGTTATTTCAACTCAGCAACTCCTACGAATTGAACAATATATGTATTTCTATTTTGATTTTACATTAGGGAAACTCTATCATGGATTGATTTTAAAAATTATGTGAAGTCTTAATATAGGTAAAAGGCAGATCTGGGATGAAAGGGAAGGCTTAGGGATTCAAGTCTAGCACATTTTTCTATTATATCCCAGTCTGTATAGAGTTAGAGAACATAACCTCTAAACTGAATTGACAGCATTGTGGTAATGATCAAAAGCAGTGATACATGTGAAAATGGTTTTTCCACATAAAACTATTCAAGCTTTATAGAACCTTCTCCTGCCTTCACCTCTAGCTGCTGATAAGTAGCTTTGTGATGAAACTAAAAAATAGAAACAACTTTCCATTGTTTCAATTGTATTGTTTTAAAAATATGTAGGCTAAAATATGACAGTGACATTAAATTTAATCTAAAAAATTATGGAGTGGGACATGGGGGATGGACATATTGAGAGGAATACATACCATTGAAGAAAAAACAGGAAATCAGATAATGATGATACCATAAGTATTAATATTGGCTTAAGAACAGTGCTTTTAGAGGGAAAATTGAATAAGGCAAGGATAAAATTACACAAAAAATAAGCTCACCCTGGAAAGCCCTGTTTCAAAAGTCATTTGATACAGATTAATCTAATAATGCTGAATCAAAAGCAGTACACCTGGATACAGAATTTTGTAGATTAAGATCTGAGGCAAAAATAGTCTCTTCTTTCAAAGAGCTTCCTGAATAAATATTTTCCAAGAAAACTTACTTGAACCTTTGATTGCCCATTGGTTATCTTTTAAAATACCCCTTCACAAGTCAAATTAAGATAATGAATACAAAATGTGCTTATGTTGCTATCAGTGCTGGCTTCTTTATAGTCTTAAACTTCTACTCTATCAGCACGTAAGCAAACTGGGTGAGATTTGATGTTAAACATGGGAAAGGCAGGGAGAGGAGAAAGCCCTTAAAGTGCTAATTTTAGAAGCATAAATAATTGTATCTTTTTATCCAGCTTACTGTTTAGCATTATATGGTCACAGTCTAAGTTTATCTTAACCATCATTCAACTTAAACATTCCAAAACACAAGTATATAACTTAAAATTCAATAGTTTATGAAAAAAGGATACATACCTACCCACTTACCCAGACATATTCGCATACCCAGGAAAATTTATGAAGAAAAAAGAGGGAGCACAGACCTCTGATTCTGAGTCACAGATCACAAAGACTTGGTGTTGCTCCCTAGGCAAACCTCTGATACCATAAGTGGATGCATATTTCCTCTCAAATTACATTAATCTCCTCAGAGTATTAGCTAGATAGTATACTTCAGTCCCCCTCCACCACTTTTGGGAAGAGACAGCATATTGAAATAGAAATATGATATAAGATCAAAGATATAATGTCATAAACATGAGCACTCCCAGCCTAAACTTCATATATTTCACTTCCAAAATGCAACCAAATTATATGTTTACCTTTACAAAAACCAATATGAATTTTATTTTTCTAATTATCCAAAAGAGAAGAGTTGAAACTTGGAGATAAATTTACTTACTCTCATTTAAATCTGGTTTTTGAGTTAAATCAGACCTCATACATTTCATTAGGGTAATTTTCACCTTAAGGCCTATCTTCAGGATGAGAGATGTCTTAAAATTGTCTTGATATTTTCTCACTGCACCACACCCATGTCTCTATAATTATACGTATGGATAGGAAGCCATTAGTTGATCCTAACCCTGAAGTCATCCTATCTCTGTACTACAGGTTTCAGAAACTAATAAACTTCTACCTTGTGCCCGTTGAGCCAGATTTTCCATTATCTAAAGCCGAACACATCCAAATTGATCCACAGATTTTTCCCCAAAAATAATCATCATGTCCAAAAGCGTGTGGTTCTGGCTAGAAGGAAAGAGGTAAAGCCCTTGGAACTGTAAACTGGCTCAAGGTAGAAAGAGTCAACTATACCTGATGAGTGGAAGTCCAACTCAGTAGGAAGAATACAGTCAACAGATGGTGACGCAAGTAAACATTTGGCTTCCTGAACTTTCAACACAATGTCATGAAGGGGCCTCTACAGGCAGCACTCTGAAACTCAGCAGAGCAAGTGATAAATCTGTCACGATGTTCTCTCCCAGGCCCAGAGGCAATGTTGAGGAAGAATTCTTCCTTTCTTAGAAGGGGAGACAGATAAGAGCAAAGCAAAACTCCAGGCTTAGACAGATTCTGCTACTAGTTAGAGGACAAAAACAGGACTTGGACCCTGGTAATAACACACACACACACACACACACACACACACACACACACACAGAGAGAGAGAGAGAGAGAGAGAGAAGGAAGGGTTGTGGGGAGGGAGGAAGACCTGATATGAACAAAGAAGCAAACTATGTTAAACAGGGGACAGATTTGGACGGAGTAGGAGTTATTCTTGTAGAAAAAAATGACTTGCTCTTGAGTCACTGGATTGTTTGAGCCTTTTAAATGCCTCTTGACTAAAGTCAGGCTTGATCTTATCACCTAGAACATGGGGAGGCAGTGTATTGATGAGGTAAAGCATCTCTTCAATAGAGGGCCAGGAAATCGGGAGCTGAGATACTGGTAGATCTTAAAACGATGAAAGAATCACCTGGAAAATTCCTCATTCCTTAATAACCACTTGACCTTATTAACAAGTTGATACTTAGAACTCACTTATCCCATTTCTTGGGCTATTCATAGGCCTGTGTAGCTAATATTATCATTTCAGTTTTATCCCACAGCTGATCAACTAGGAGGCTTGGACCTAGAGAACACCATAAAATGTAAAAAGTAAATTGAATCCTGAAAGAAGTACACATAAGAGCCTGGGGGATAATATATAAATGAGAACAGAAGTCGTACCTCCTGTTTTACCTACACTTGCTGAGCTCCTACTTGTAGCAGAATCAAAGTACATGAACTACAACTAATACTAGTAATAGAAAAAAAAATAGCTTTAAAAAATTGTCTATATTTAAACTAACTTCATCACAGGCCACCAACCTATTAGGAAGATAAGAGACAGATAACCACAGTATCATTGTTTAAAATGATTTTTCAAATTAATCTCTTTTGCATGAATTCTGCATTAATATCCAGACCATTCAAAGTTAAAGCCCCTATCAAAGCTATTTCTCCCAGTCTTTCCCTACTTCTTAACAAGGCATCTAGATTCAAGAGTGAAGCATGGCACAGTTCATAGTCTGACTGCTAGTCTCTGGTCTTTGCTTGTCTTGTATACCTGGCCTTTTCTCCTGCTGATGAATTCAGAGGCTGGAGAAAGACATGGAGTGTTAGCACTGATGGTCTGTGATTATAGCTCCCGGGATCATTGTTATTTTTCTGGTCCATTGATTCCATCCTTAAATTTGCAGACACTACACATCTCT
Source organism: Hyperoodon ampullatus (assembly GCF_949752795.1). Lineage (NCBI taxonomy): Eukaryota > Metazoa > Chordata > Mammalia > Artiodactyla > Ziphiidae > Hyperoodon > Hyperoodon ampullatus. Next base: position 18,831,259 of record NC_136929.1, on the reverse strand, counting down.
GATTCTTGGGCACAAACTCCATATGTTGCCTCAATTAAAATGTCTATTTTTCAACTTCATATTCAGAGTCCTCTCACCCCTCATGATGGCAGCTTCATGAGAGACATGAAATCTCTCGTCTCAGCTACTTTTTGCTCCCTTGTGGATGTCACTAAGAACTAGGTCTGTTACACATCAGTGAATGTCCACAGGGAAGTAGGGTTGTTATTGGTATTTCTGGATTTTCCACTGGATCACCAGCCTCCATCAATGCCATAATCTACCTTGCACAGTTAGAAGTGTGGGTTTCGACCACAACTTGGTGATGAGACTTAACACATCCATTTCTCATACGCTGTCCTTTTGGGGTCTCCATTCCTTCATGACTCCTCTCGAAACTAGGTAAAGGGACCTTGCTTTGATTTGCTGAGAAATAAGATGTAGTGGATAGGAAAATTCCCCTGTGTCATATCCTCAATCCTCTCAATTCTATGGCTTAATTGCAAACTAAAATTTAAATTTCTAAGCTTTCTTTTGATACATACACATATTTCATTTAGGAGAAGATGGTTAGGTTGTCATCTTTATAAGGATTGAAAAAACAGCAAAAAAAACCCTTGTTGTTTCTCTTCACATTCTTTTTTATTAATCCCAAACCTCTTCAAGGTAGTAAAATTTGTCTTGAAATCCTTGGAGAAAAGTGCAATGCAAAAAATGAAAGAAAAAGAGAGAGAAAGAGAGGTGATTGATATATTTTAAAATTGTCTGTTTCTACTAATTTTACTTTCTCTGGTCATTTCTTCTCTTATTCTTCTTGAAGCACTTATCATTTTCAAACACCACATCTCAAGGCCTGAGTTTCAAAATTGTGTGTGTATTGCCATTAAGATATACAACTGAAAATTGTATAAGTAAATCAGTAAGTGAAGGCCATAATGAATATAGCAACAGTCATACTCAAGGTATTATTTAAATTAAAATTTTATTTTTATAATATTAATATCTATATCTAGTTTTAAAAAATAGTATTGAAACGTTTATACAGAAAAGTAGGAATCTCTTACATCACCACTCAACGTCCCCAGATCCTATTCCCTACTGTCAATCATTTTCTAATTCTTAGCTACTCTTATTTTTGCCTCCATATTTCCATAAAATATGCTTATACAGATATGTCTCAGGTTTTCAATTTTTGTCATGTATTATTATTCCATATTATTTATACCTCACATCTACCCTACATGTCATAAAATAAAATTAAATGGCTCTATTGCTAGCACCATTGTTGCTTGACTTTTTTGTTACTTTCAGTCAAAAGAAATCTTAAATGACACATGATGGCAACACTGGGAAATTGCATTTACTTCACCCAAGCAACTACCCCCTTCCTTCAAAACTCAGCTCTAGAATTCTCTGTTCCTGTGAAGTCTACACTATCACCAATATTACCCTGCCCTACACACACATACATTCTGTTTGTAGTCTGTTCTCCCATAACACCACAGGGCTACATTTATCCTTGCTTTCACATCATTATGTTAAAATTGTTAACCACTTGTGTGACTTTCCTAAGAGACCATAACTACTAAATAGTGTGGTCCAGTGTCATTCAACTTTTTATCATTATGAGTAACTATGGAGGATTTTTAGAATTCATTCAATACATAGTGAGTTGAATTTTTCAGAGTCCTTGGTTCCAGTGCTTGTTAATCTTTTATTTTATGCCTCAAGCTACTTGGTATGTCCTTCATAACTCTATGATAAATAACAATTCACTGTAGCAAGAATCTTGGTTAGAAATAGGTACAGTGCGTTCTATCAATACTTAGTGCTATATCATAATCTTAGAGGAGAAAGCATATACAGTTTGAAACTTTCTCCCTCCAGATGACTCTAACAGGCCGCCCTTATAACCTACCCCAGATGACAGTCACTGTTCTAGATATCTCACCAAAAGTTAATGAGGCGTGGAACCCCACATTTATTTCTCTATAACAGTTCTCTTAGCTGAACTCAAATCATGCTGTCTCCAATTGGACTCCCATGCACTTCAAACCCCAAATTTCCAAAACTTTGCTTAAAATCTGCTCCTTTTCCTTCTAATATTATCTTCATTAACAAAATCAAAATTTAACTAGTCACTCTGCTCAGAACCTTGAAAATCTTTCTTGGGCTTCTCTCTTTCCATTATCCACTGTATATAATCTGTTGTCAAAGTCGAGTTCATTCACCTCTTCTAAGTCTCTCACAAAGCTACTAAATCCTCTCAAGCCCCACTGCTAAGTCTTGACTGAGGCCATGTAAGTTTCCTGCCTGAATTCTTAGGCCACCTGACTGCTTCTAGTCTTGCCCAATTCTACAGTGCTGTCAGAGTGAGCTTTCTGCAAAGAAAATCTGATCATACAATTTTTCTGCTTAAAAGTCTTTGAAGACACTTAGGAAAAAGCATAATGAATCTTCTTACTTCAACTCTGACTCACATTCCAAAAGTTATACCAAAGAGTGACTCAGTTCCAAAGCCAGGCTGATAGAGGTGATGCAATGCAAAATGTCACCTCACAAACACCATTTAAATTTGCCTAGACAAATGCTTTCTCATTGTGAGAAAAATAATGCCACCCCCCAAAATGGCTATGGTCCAGCAATGTGAATAATGTAGAATCCCAGGAAGGCTTGTAATTCCACCACACAGAAGTAAGATGCTTCCTCACTACTTCCTGGGATGCTGTAGCCCAGTCTTGCCAAGGCTATGCATGCTCATAAGCAAGGGGGTTGAGTTTTGAAAACCCAGTTGGGCTTCTTGCTCTTTCTTCATCTTTGGGAAAGGGACAAAATTAATTGCAGATTTCACTCATTTTGAGCAGCTGAGGTTTGTCACTCAGCTTTATGTCAAGATACTCCCCACCATGGTGAGATGGAGCTCATCTCCCATCCACCCCCTTCTCCACACTCCACCACAGCAAGGTACTTTAAGAGTTAAGCTTATGACCCAAACAGGCCTGGGTATCAGCCTTACAATAGGAGTAGAGTGTGGAACGATGACAGGAAAGAATGAATACCTGGTTGTCCCAAAGTACGTGTACATTTAAGTAAGTCATCCAACCTTAAGGTAGGAGTGAGGGTGAAGGATTTCCTGAGCCTAGGAAATCTCGGCCACCCAGTCTCTACAAACAGCCCCACTACTGACGTAGGCTCTCAGTTCACACTCACAGAAGATTTCCACTCGTGTAGCCCTGAATCCCACACAGTTTCACTCCTCTGATGGGCAGCCACACCTGGGGAATGACTGAATATGGGATGCTCACAAACTCCTTGGAAGTACCAAATCAACTAAAAATCTTCAATCTAAACTAGACATTTTTTTTTCAAAATACAGATTATTTTGAAATAAATTGTGACACTCTACTTGGGTCCTCATTCTTGGCATAAAATGAAACGTGATAACCAATTAAATATGGCCACTTCTATGTTAGCTCTATTAGTTTTTTTTTTTCCTCTTTCACCTTACCTACATTATTCTCATCCACTCCAGCTTCTACACATTTCTTCTCTTTATTTTTTTTTCTGTTAGTGACTCATTTGTCTAACAGTAGCTTTTTATTTCAGGATAATTGAGTTTTTGACAAAAATTAAACATTGTTCTTAACACTTGAAAATGGTTTCCTTTTACATCATTTTCTGTTCAAATTCGAATTAATGATGGCGACTATTCTCAGAACAGAACCAACCATTGTAAAATTTACCCCCGAAGAAAAACTTTTCACAGATTATAAGGAAACAAATGAGTAGTATAAATAAAAAAAAGATTTTTCCCACATTCAATTATATTTTGTTTTTTATAATTATTTGCTCCACATTTTATCTTTAGATAACATCTTGTTTTCTTAATTTAGGGAAAGTCTTAAAACCATCTAAAGTGAAGAAGCAGGATATCTCAGAGTATTATTCTTACCTCTAAATCCTTTGGCACATTTCACTGTTTGCTATTGGTCAAATTCAGGGAAAAATTCAGGTTTTGAATGAAAAAACTCCTTAGTTTAACTCTGTCAGACATCCTGCCTGGAAAGAAATATAGCAGTGTCCTAACTCAGAATTCATGGATTGACTTCAGGATGTCAATAAATCCTCTAAGACTATATGAAAAATAATTCTAAGTATTCACATGCAATGTTTTTCTTGGAATGATAGTTCAAATATTTCAAAATATTCTCAAATGTGATTTTTAAAAAAGTGTATTCCCACTAAAATCTGTAATACAAGATACATACTTGCTAAGAATAGCCAGCATTATTTTAGATAAGCATAAATATCCCTTCAAATTTGGGTTTATATTATCTTTTATTTGACAATATTAAAATGTATCTTTCCAAAAACTTCTTTTTAAAATAGCTCTGAAAAATGACATTATAATTTCCCAAAGTCTACATGGATTTGGGCAGATTCATTGTTTAAACTCACTCATGCTGAGAGCATGGTTGTAAAAACCATGTCTTCAAGAAAGTTCTAAAACTCATTGTTGAAAATTCATACTAATGACCCAATAAGATTCTGATGGTTTTCACTGTGAATTACTATTTTTTTCCATTAAGTAGCATATATAATTCTATACATTTATAAATTCTGACAAGCTTGTTATCCAGTCTGATCCACACCACATCAATGTTCTCAGGACAGACTCTTTTTCTCAATAGGCATAAGTCTGAAAGTTTAAGTGACTTCTATTCATAATCACAGAGTAAGTAAATTATGGAACTGTCTCGTATCAAGGAATTTTAATACCAAATCTAGCTTTTATTTTCTTTTTTTTATCTTTATTGGAGTATAATTGCTTTACAATGGTGTGTTAGTTTCTGCTTTATAACAAAGTGAATCAGTTATACATATACATATGTTTCCATATCTCTTCCCTCTTGCGTCTCCCTCCCTCCCACCCTCCCTTTCCCACCCCTCTAGGTGGTCACAAATCACTGAGCTGATCTCCCTGTGCTATGCGGCTGCTTCCCACTAGCTATCTACCTTACATTTGGTAGTGTATATATGTCCATGCCACTCTCTCGCTTTGTCACAGCTTACCCTTCCCCCTCCCCATATCCTCAAGTCCATTCTCAAGTAGGTCTGTGTCTTTATTCCTGTCTTACCCCTAGGTTCTTCATGACATTCTTTTTTTCTTAAATTCCATATATATGTGCTAGCATACGGTATTTGTCTTTCTCTTTCTGACTTACTTCACTCTGTATGACAGACTCTAGGTCTATCCACCTCATTACAAATAGCTCAATTTTGTTTATTTTTATGGCTGAGTAATATTCCATTGTATATATGTGCCACATCTTCTTTATCCATTCATCCGATGATGGACACTTAGGTTGTTTCCATCTCCTGGCTATTGTAAATGAACATTTACAATGTTCAATGCTGCAATGGACATTTTGGTATATGACTCTTTTTGAATTATGGTTTTCTCAGGGTATATATGGGTATATAATATCTCAGGGTAATTATGGTTTTCTCAGCCCAGTAGTGGGATTGCTGGGTCATATGGTAGTTCTATTTATAGTTTTTTAAGGAACCTCCATACTGTTCTCCATAGTGGCTGTACCAATTCACATTCCCACCAGTAGTGCAAGAGTGTTCCCTTTTATTTTCATAACCACTCTATCTTCTTGGACAGAGGCAAAGAAACTATTTTTAATATTGCTTCTAGGAGATACTCATAATCCTAATATTTTGTTAAGAGGACTACCCAAAATAGAGAAACAACATTGTACAGTATCATAATGCAGGAAAATGGTATCACAAGTAACAACGGTATCACAAGTAATTAATTTTCCAAGTAATTGTTTTACTTATTTAAACATCAAATTATATATGTATATATATACACATACATACATACATACATACTTACACAGTTTTGATGGAGGATTTAAAAACATATAAACTTACATACTTCAACAGAATTATTGAGCACACTCTGTCCTTCTGATGGTTCTGATGATTATTCAGTGTGCTAGGTTGCAGTTCAGTGATGCACAATGAAACTATTCCAGAGGAGCTCTTTGCTCCCCAGAGCAAATGTCCACAGACTGAATTACAGTTGTTGAGTTTGTCTCTTCTCTTGTCTTTCTCAACACCAGGTGTTGCATCTTAATGTTTTGCTTCATCCTCTCATTTGCCATTTCCTCTGTTTGCCTGCCTCATCCTCCCAGTGGATAGCTAATAGCCTATTAACAGTTAACTAAGGGAAATTCAGATAACCAAACTTGTTAAATCAGTAACTTAATTTCATGTATTTAGATCTTTTCTTCCTGGCGAATTGAAGGTAAAGTTCACAAGCTGTCATGAGACGTACTTTTATACAACTCCTATTCAGGGCTAATTGCGTCTTTGAAGCATTACTATTATACTATATTGTGCAATGGGAAATATAACCAGTATTAAGGATTACAGTGGACAGCATAGACAGATTATCTTTTCCACACTAAATGAATAGATTTTTCTCCATCTTCCTCTGCACAGAACTCATGCATTCTTTTGACTGTCATAGAAATTACTGAAATATACATATGACCCCACTCATTTTGATCAAATTGTAGAAATGTTGCTGACAGGAAAACCTAGGAAGCCTTTCCATTTCAGCTTACTTTCTATTAGTATTTCTCGAAGTGGGAGTTGGTAATATTAAGGGTCTCTCTATTGGCCTGCAAGGTGATTCCTACAGTATATTGTTTATATTATGATAGAGTACATTTTATTTTAGACAACTAATTATTTAAGTCATGGCAATTTGCCTTTTTTCTCTTCCCATTTTATATATACATGACTGGTACATGGTAAGCAATAATAAATACTTATGGTTTTAAAAAGTTAATAAAATCAATGTGAGAAACAGCACAGATTTTAAATTTTTTATCCTTCTGAAAATATTTATGGTGATTATCAAAAGCATACAGACTATTTTACCAAAATGTTTGACAAGCACATTTAAACGATGTGTTATTGCTCAATATACGTCAAAAAAACCCCACAAACCCTCAATTAACTTATCACCATTCACTTTAATGAGCATAAATGGTACTAAGAACAGGAGGCGTGTTCTGCCTGATTACAGTGTAAACTGAATTCCATATTTGAAAGTACCAAAAATCTTCGAGGAAACAAGCATGTTTACTATGCCTTTGTTTGTTTCTGTTACATCTAGATCTGAATCATTCCTTAGGTTTGCAGTTCTTCTAAAGCAATAATGAATTTAAAATTAAGCATATGTCAATAATTGAAATGTGTAAGCCCTCGTGAGATGAGGTCCAGAAGACATAATTACAACAATGATAGTCTTCCAATGCTTCCTATCTCTTGGGTGATCTTGGGTGCTGGTCTGAGAGCACAGATCCCAGCAGCTATAACAAATAAGCAGCTCATAACTGCAGGAACTCCCTGTAAGAAGGGAACTGAATCATGTAACAGGCCACTGAGGGAAACATTTGCCTTAGGGCTTGGCTTATTCCTGGTAATATTTCACAATTTTGTTTTCCTTTGATTTTAAGACCCAGTGCCCTGCTGAGCCACGTCGTAGCCTGAGGCAAAAGGAAAGATCAATAATACTGATCACATCTTTACTTACAATTTGTATAATGTGTTCATCACTTTTTGCATTTTGCAGTAATTTTTATTTTTTTAAATATTGCATTAAAATATTGTTTATCTTGATTTCTAAAGGTTTTCTTGGTGCCCCTTATATTTGGCCTTTGAGGGAGGTACCTTACACTATCTGTTGACTAAGTACTGACCCAGAATCTTTTGGGTGAAACTTAGGAATCCATATTTCTTTTTAATGATTTTACAGTGTAGTCCACAAACTCCTGCATCACAAGTTACAGAATCACCAGCATCTCATTTGCCTCACCCTAGAACTGTCTTTATGTTAATAAGAGAGCTCTTTATGTAAAGTCCCCTTTTATATCTCTTTCAAAGCCTAAGTTTATATGCAGGCTTGAGTAGTTTTGTATTAAATATATATTGACATTGCTATTTGTGGCTTTTCATCTGTTCTCATAGAATCTAGAAAAGAGTTATTCAAAAATTGGTTCCCAAAGAAGTCACTGCATCTTTTATTTTTTACGATCTCTTTGCTAAGACTTTTCAAACGGTCATCACTTTTAGTTTGAAATACCTATAAAAGTGAAAAAGCTAGGGGCAAAGTGGAATGAAACATTACACTTTGCTGTTAGCATAATGTGGGTACCAATTATACACAGTCAAAATACAGTATTTGAAAACACTTTATAGTTTGTTTTTCATTTAAAAATATTTATTGAATACCCATTTTGGGGTGATATTAAAAACACATGAAAATATATATTAGGAAATAAGAAACAATCTAAGCTGAGGTCTGGTAATGTAATGCTTGAAAAATAAACCCAGAGGAACTATAAAATATGTATTAATTCAAAACCAAGTTAGATAGTCTAAAGTTTCTAAGGCTTCATGGGATCTCATTAATGCATGGAAAATTTGGCTGTAAATTTATTATTTCCAATTTAGAACCTACGGGTAACATGTAAATGTCACAAAACTTATACAGGAAACAAATGCAAAACTGAAAAAATTTCACATCACAAACTGCAAAAATCTTTTAAAGGGTTTTCACAGCACAGCAGATTGTGACAAATCATAAAGAAGATTCTTGGTTAAAAGGCGAGATGATTAGCAAAATATGAAATACAGAGGCAGAGAATTAGATATCAATGATTTTATCTTTTTCACATTTTAACATTTAAAAGTAAATATTAGGACTTGAGTATCGGTTGAACCAGGAATTCTCATGCTCTCATTGTGCTGTAAAAGCACTAATTATGAGGACTTTGGGAAATCATAAGATCACCCAAATCTCTGAGCATTCCTAAGAAAGCTATGAGTTGAAGAGATATTATTACAGCAACATATCTTTCATTAACAAAACCCTAGCTGTTACGTCATCTATGCCTCCGCCTCCTTCCTCTCATCCGCGCAGGAAAAGAGTAAGTGATAAAGGCGCAGACAGGAGACAGAGGCTGAAATGCAACCCCAAGTCGATTCATTTAATCTAGAGCAAATACGCATTGAATCCCTCCTATACTTTCAGAACTATGCTGGCAATCAAGTTGGATTCACAGATACAGCTTCGATATCCAACTCTCCAAAGTTTCAAGGCCCCTCTGTTATGAATCTGGCCTCGTCAAGTTCAAAGAACTAACTGTTAGGGTCAGGGAAGAGGGCAAAGGGCACCTTTTCTCCTTCACACAAGGGAGTATACACTTCCTAAAAGTTAAAGCAAATTGAAACTTTTGAAATAAGTAAATAGGAGAACCAAACTCTCTACATCATTAATTTTCACCAGAATGACTTATAAATACCAACACATTAATGTGTGTAGTATCCATTACAGATTCACAACACATTTCCTTCCTCTCAGAAGTGTAAGGTCTTCTTTTTCTCTTCTTTAGGATCCATCCTGTCACTCTTCCCTTGCTCTATTCTAGCCTTCATCTATTCTCATTCTACACATTATCACAAGAAGACCAGCTCCATCCCAGAGTTCTCTGTAAGCCATAGCCTGGTCATGCTCCCCCAAAATGTTTCCATCACAAAATTCACTCTTAAATCCTAGGGTTTTACCTATGCTAATGTGTAATCTTGACCTAGAAATCTAGACCTAATGTCTAAAATGGAATTCATTATTTTTCCTCAGCTATGTTCTTTATGTTTCCTACCTGTCAGTGACATACATATCCACTCAGTCTCCCAAGACAGCAATCATTCTTCAGTCTCTCCTAAACCATGAGATGGGAACAGAATTGACATTCACAAAATGTGTTAAGAACAATGTATAGATAAATAAATTGATGCCATTACTCAATTTTATTCATTGACTTTATAGTGATTACCACAGAGACAAATTGGCAAAAATAATTCTTAAAACTTAATCACATGACTGTTTATATATGGTTTATAATTTTGCATACTTTTTTTTAATCCAAATGTTTGTTGGATTGTTTTTTAAATGTACCAAAAATAGAGATATGCTTCAGAAATTATTAACCATTTTTGTGTAAAGAATTACACTTTCACTTATATTGTCATTTATACTTCCCCTTTTCCGGGCAGCCTGCATTCTACACATCTAAGTAACCAATTACAATTTTTATCACTTTTAGCTAATTTAGGCTTCTATTAGGAGGTCTCTTTGAGACTAGTTAATTCGTCAGCATGCACCTAATAAAGTTTAGGTGCTTTGTCAATTCTGCATCTTGCCACGTAGTTTCCTACCTTTATTTAACTAATTCTGTGTAATCATTTTGTTCCACTTCTAATAACATCGGATGGAAAACTGTACAAAGTGTATTTCTAGAATGTGAAGCTAATGCATTATCATTAACATCTGATTCTCTCTAATGATTAACTGGCAACTCAATTTCTTAAGCACCTTAGGAATACCCACTGGGCAAAACAACAGTTTATTTGAGTGAGGAAGGTTGAAAGAACCTCCTCTCTCCTCATCTTGGATGCCCTGCTACAGAAAGAGACGAACTTCAAAATAAAACTTCACCAGTGGAGCCTAAAGAGCTTTAGCTTTTGTATCCAAGAGGAATGTGCATAAATACTACACACAGATGTCTTAATAAATATATAGTTTCCCCAAAGGATATTGCATTCTAGGGATAGATTTCATCTGAAAGCTGTCTTCTCCTTTTAAAAACAAAGTGACTTTTAAAAATAAATTCCTCTCTCCTACACTTTACCAACCCCACCATCATAATCTAAAGATAAGAGATGAAGTAAAAAGAAAATATAGAAAGGCAGACAGAGCAGAGAGACATTGCAGACATGCAAGGAGACATTGCAGACTGGACAAAAGCAAATCTCCTCGGAAATATTGTTGATAAAGACCTTGAATTTTGAAGAAAGCTGGGAGCAAATTTATTGAGGAATATACTGATATCAGAAATAAAAGCTAAAACAAGGAAGCAATCATTTACATGCATGGTGTTGAATATGAACAGAGAAGGAAAGGAAATCCATAAACGAATGATGTAAAATCAGCTCTGCTAAATAAGATTTAGACAGACACTGATCAACAGAAAATTTTCCTTGGACACACATGACTAAGAGTTTCATTTTTCTTAGTGAGGAAGAATTGGGAGATAACAGCACATCCATAGTGTGAAATGTGTTTAAGCTCCTATATAGTAATTTTACATATTTATTTTAATTATAGTGTGGTTCATTCTTTCTCAAATATTTTTGTGTTCTCTTTATAAATTCAATATTCTAGTGCCCAAAGTGGGAAAAATCAGGTAAATGACACATATCTGTTGAATGCTGGCTCCCCCAAAGTATCATTCAAACAAGCTGTTAATCACACAAAGCTAGGTGTGCATTATCTCAGCAAGGATAGGAGCTACTATGCCAGAGTCTTAGCCTCTCAAAGAGAAAGGTGAAGTCAGGATATTCACAAGGCTTTGGAATCTGGCTTAAGGCAGGTCTTTCAGTATGTGTGGTAGACAGGGGGTGAGACGGGGATTGGTTAGACCTGGGGAAGGACCATAATAATACTAGTTTAGGATTGTTGAACATGGCAAGATTTGGGTTTTGAAGTCAAGAGGTTTCAAAGAACTGGGGAAGTAAACAACTGTCAAAGTTATCTTTTTAAGAGCTCAATAGTTTGATATTCATCTAAATGATTTTCTCCATAACAATAAAGTAACTTGGAACCTTTATCTTCCCAAGACACAGTTTCCTAGAATAATAAAATCATGATGACGAAGTCAGTGAAATGGTAAAGTCAGACTAATTTAATTTACTATAAACAGTAATCCATGTGGATAAAGTTGGTTTTGGTTTTAAAGCTACATAGATAAAGCTATATTTTATAGCTCAACTTCTGCTAGTCTACATTCAAGGTACTGAGTTAGTGTCTCTCTGTCTATATGTCTTTCTCTCTCTCTCTCTCTGACTTATATATAGGAATTCAGAGAAGACTGCAAGAATGATAGGGCACTTGAGATGTTGTAGCATTTATTTTGCACATAAAGCATGTAATGGAGTAATGGAAATTCCGGAGACGATAACAGTACAAATAACAGTGCAGATTTTAGAAATTTTAGGGCATGAGAAGGGAACAGAGTGGTCCATTGTCCTAAAAGATTGCAGTTAACTTTGGTAGAGCTCTGTTTCTTTTCAAAAGAGAAAGGTGTATGTATTAGGAAATTTCAAGTGAAATAACAAGCAAGCCTTAAACACCAGATCTACAGTTTTTGCTTAATATACTATTTTGCCAACATAAGAAAGCAGGTCAGTGATTTCTTGTGAAATTCCTACTTCCTTATATAATATGGAATTTGGCCTTCCTTTTCCCTTCTTCTGAAATTATAACCAACTGAGATGAAAGGAAACATTATTCTGTCTGATATTTCATGGCAGATATTTGATTCACCTCATGCAAGTACAAAAAACTCTTTTATCTAGCTTTCCACTACCTATTTCCCCTCAGAAATTTAAAATTGACTTCATGAGTTTATGATACTTCACATTCTCTGAGAATCCAGTGTAGTGATTAACTGAGGGAATCACTGATAAATGTGGAAGGTAGAGTGTGTCAGTGTTTTTCTATCACAGTTTATGTACATGGGAGACATTCACATTGTTTTTCAAAAAACTGTAGTTTCATAGTCTCATACCAGTAGAAATAGAGCTCTAAAAACACACCTTTCCTGAAAACGGGTAACAATTTCTCCTACATCTTTATTAGCAAAATTCCATCATCTCTCTTTCTTATCTCAAATTGAGAACTTTGTGGGAAATTTTGGATTGGCTTATGTATCAATAGATGTCCTAGTTTAGTTAGTTTAGAATGGAAATGATGGATTACACGTCATGCCCATCAGCAGATTCAGAGACTGGAATAGACCCAAAGGTTTATTAAATGCACTTGTCAGAAGTCACATCACTGGTGTGATGCATGAATCAAAATTTATTTGAAACTTGTTGCAAACAGTAGTGGAACTTCATAATACGTGCTATAAAGTCATGAAAATAAGCACCAAACTAGGAGTTCTTCTAAAAAAGCAGGGTGGTGCAAAGAGAATTCCAAAAAGACAAGCTGAAGTCAAACTTACTTTTCCATCTAAAATGTTCAATTATAAATATTAAATAAGAAGAAAATCATAAGTAAAAATATATCCAAGGTATCAAAACTTTTAAAGAAATTAAATCTACATATTCACATTGAACAGTAATGCAATAAACATAAAATGAAAGCAGTAAATTAACACTTTGAAAATATTGGGTTGGCCAAAAGGTTTGTTCATTTTTTTCTGTAAGATGGCTCTAGTAGCGCTTAGCTGTCTTTAACTACATTAGAAACAATTTTGTTAGATTGTATTGTGACAGCTGTCATATCAGCATGCATTAAAAAAAAACTATCAAACTTGGTAAATTTTTGTGTAGCCATTTTTATATTGAAGATGGAAGGAAAAAAAGCAACATTTTTGGCATATTATGCTTTATTATTTCAAGAAAGGTAAAAACACAACTGAAACACACAAAAAAAGATTTGTGCAGATATGGAGAAGGTGCTGCGACTGGTCAAACCTGTCCAAGTGTTTTGTGAAGTTTTGTGCTGGGGATTTCTTGTTGGACAGTGCTCCACAGTCAGGTAGACCAGTTGAAGTTGATAGAGATCAAATCGAGACATTAACTGAGAATGATCAATGTTATACCAACCGGGAGATAGCTGACATACTCAAAATATCCAAATCAAGTGCTGAAAATCACCAGCTTGGTTATGTTAATCACTTTGTTTGGGTTCCACATAAGTTAAGCGAAAAAAAGTTCTTGACCGTATTTCTGCATGCGATTCTCTACTTAAACATAATGAAAATGTTCCGTTTTTGAAACAAATTGTGACGGGCAATGAAAAGTGGATACTGTACAGTAATGTGGAACAGAAGAGATCAGGGAGCAAGCGAAATGAACCACCACCAACCACACCAAAGGCCGATCTTCATCCAAAGAAGGTGATGTTGTGTATATGGTGGGATTGGAGGGGAGTCCTCTATTATGAGCTCCTTCAGAAAACCAAACAATTATTTCCAGCAAGTACTGCTCCCAATTAGACCAACTGAAAGCGGCACTCGACGAAAAGCATCTAGAATTAGACAACAGAAAATGCATAACCCTCCATCAGTATACTGCAAGACCACATGTTTCTTTAATGACCAGGCAAAAACTGTTACAGCTTGGCTGGGAAGTTTTGATTCATCCGCCATATTCATCAGACATTGCACCTTCTGATTTCCATTTATTTCGGTCTTTACAAAATTCTCTTAATGGAAAAAATTTCAATTCCCTGGAATACTGTAAAAGGCACCTGGAACAGTTCTTTGCCCAAAAAGATAAAACGTTTGGGACAATGGAATTATGAGGTTGCCTGAAAAATTGCAGAGGGTATTGGAACAAAAGGGTGAATACATTGTTCAATAAAATTCTTGGTAAAAATGAAAAATGTGTGTTTTTTTATTTAAAAACCAAAGGAACTTTTTGGCCAACCCAATAATTTGCTAACAAACAACACATTAGCAGGAGATATAAATTAACCTAATAAAATTGAAAGGAAAAAATAAAACAGTAAAAACATAAGGGAAGAAAAAAAGGAAGGACAAAATCAAAATCAGAATTTAGTATGCAACAGAAAAAAAGAAAACCAGGAAAATATTATTAACAAAAGAGCAATATTATACCACAAAAGCCAGAACCACCTAAATCCAATGAAATGATGTTTAAAAAGCTTCAAAGAAAAGCAAAAAATATTAAAAGGGAACCACATTTAAAATGAAAAGTCAGTACAAAGGATTGGATCATGACAGCAAAGTGTGCACATACATCGTTTTTGTCTTCTGCCTAAAATCCTTTGAAATGACAGAAAAATATGTTTTAAAATGTATAAATCCATAATAATGCTGGTCAGCAAGGAATAGTGCCAAAAGAGTAAGAAAAATATTGAACAATTTTTAAAGAAAGAAAGCAGAAAGGGCTGGATTGAGAACTAGGCAAGACTCGAGAAATCTCATCCAGGCATAGTGCCCAGAGGACTACCAAGGAGAGGTGCTTCAATATCATAATCAGAGGAGTCCTTCAGGATACTCATCTTTTAGAATTAATTGAGAAAACGCCTTTAGGGAGGCTGGGAAAATGAACATCTCTCTTCTCTTCCCACTCTGCTAAATTGAGTACAGCCACCAAGTTGGCTGACAGCTAAAGCAGCCGGTACTGGTGTTGGACCCTGAAAGGCACAGCCATGCCGCAGGCCATCAATGGGTGAAGAACCTTCTCCCAGGAGGATCCCTCTTAAAAGACAAACTGCTGACTCACCTCCTGAAAGCATATGTCACTCCTCTCCTCTAATCACCAAATCTATGTGATAAGAACTTGCAAATAAAAATAAAATAATTGATATTGTCAAACAAGTAAATAAATAACAAGAAACATGAGACATTTCAGATAAAAGGAAGTAAGTGGTAAATATCTTGTTGAAAAAGGAATTAAAGTTAAACAAAAATACACCTAGAGCTGGAAAATAGAGAAATGAGGGTGAAAACAAGAAATACCCAGCAAATTCTAACAGAATCAATCATATTTGAAAATATTCAAAATGTCCTAAATAACATACAATGAAAAAACAATAAATCAGAATAAAATGAAGTTATTTTAAAATCAAGTTAGAAATGTTCTAATGAATAAAAGACTTATAAATGGTTATTTCAAGATTCACCAACTCAAATACAAGTTTTTGGTTTTGTTTTTCCCTAAGTAGATAATAATGTAAATGGGGCAGGAAGTATGTAAATGAATGAGAATGGTGGGCAGTACAACCATTTTAAAACATCACCCAACCAATACAAAAAAAATGAATCATTAATCCATATCTAACTATTGATAAACACTGCATAAATAATGTCTGAATTATGCAAACAAAATTTCAAAATACATGGAGCAAAAACTGATAAAAACTCAAGGATGACTTGAGAAACCCATAAATTGTAGTGAGAGGTGAGTATGATACTCTGGCAGCCATGTGAAGGAATCACATCAAGAGGGAAGTGATCAAAGTACATTTGAACAGAAAAAAAAAAAAAAAAAAGGACGTCATCAGGTGTGTCAAAACTACAAATAGGTTAAATACGGTGAGAACTGGGAATTTGCGTAGGAATTAGGAATTAGCATTACTTTTGTCATTAGTAACCCTGAGAAGAGCTATTTTGGGGGAGGGTGGAGATAAGAGCCCCATGGTAGTGAGCTCAAAAAGTGGAAGGAGAATTGAAGACTCTTGGTACAGAAAACTTTCTCAAGGAGTTTTACAAATAGAATCAAAGCAAAGGGCTGATATCCAGAAGAAAATTGATGTTAAGAAACTTTGGTGGGTGGGGAGAAGTGATAATAGAATTGAGGTAATTTATTATAAGCAGTATTTTTTGCTCTGTTCCAGTAAGTTGCAATAGGAAATCCAGTCATTACCTATATAATTGAAAAAAATCATTAAGACATTGAGTGCTTTGTTTCTACTTTTGCTTTTTTAAATAACTGAGGAAAATAGCTTGTTTGTATGTGGACAGTAATAATGAAGTAGAGGGGGGAAATATGACGATTTGTAAGGCACAGAAGAAAATGGCTCGAGGAATGATTTTAAATAAGTAAGACAGTATAGGATGTGTTACACATGAGTTGGTGTTAGAAACAAAGAGTTCAGTCATTGGAACAGGAGGGAAGTGAGGGTACATTGTCACCAAGGCAGGTGGCTGGGTACACCCTGGTGAGAATACACTGAACTTCTCTGATGGTTCCATTTTGTTCAATGAAATAGGAAGAAGATCATCAATGGAGAGTGGAGATGGGAAAGAGGTATTGGAGACTTGAGGAGAGAGGAATGAATATAAAATAATGATCTTGGAGCTAATAAGAGTATTAGCTGCAGGAGTATAAATTATCCATGCCAGTCAGCATTAAGGACCCATTAGAGGCTAGTGATTATGAATTTAAAGTGAGGCTGACAAATTGGTTGTGGGTTTTCCTGCAGCTACATTTGGTTACACAAGGATAGACACTGAATAGGTGAAGAGTTGGATTTAACCTAGGTTGTAATTTAGCCAAAAGAGTATGACATAGTGAGAGAGGAATAGGGCACTTGTGGGGTATGCAAGAAAGGGGTCACTGTTATTGACCATGGAATGAAAACCGTTATGGAAGGAAGTGAGTATACTTAAAGCCATTGAGGTTTACACTTTGATTGATTAATTGTATGGTATGTGAATTATATCTCAAAAAGTTGTTACCCAAAAAAAATTAAGAAAGGGGAAGTGGAAAGGAGAGGGAGGAAGAGGAAGGAAGTTGAAGAAACAGAATGATCGTGAAACAGAACAGCGAAATGAGAAAAGGAAATATGCCCCCAAGACCAACAACCATTTGAGGACACAGGGATGTGGAAGCGTAAGCTGGGATGAAGTGAGAGAGTGGCACTGACATACATACACTACCAAATGTAAAATAGATAGCTAGTGGGAAGCAGCCGCATAGCACAGGGAGATCAGCTCGGTGCTTTGTGTCCACACAAAGCAGGATGGGGTATGATAGGGAGGATAGGAGGGAGACACAAGAAGGAGGGGATATGAGGATATATGTGTATGTATAGCTGATTCACTTTGTTATATAGCAGAAACTAACACACCATTGTAAAGCAATTATACTCCAATAAAGTTGTTAAAAAAAATTTAATTTAGCAACATTTCCTCAAACATGTCTTCCTATTTTCCTAATGTGACAATGTTTGGTGACTTCCAAATGTGGAAGATTGTAAAATTTTTTATCAGTTCACATTTTTAGAGTCTATGTATAATGGCTATTTCTATATTTGGGGTTATGACACATTTTTATCATAATAAGACTTCAGCAATAAAAGTGTTTAAGATGCTAAGAAGACTGATAAAAGGTTTTGGGAGCTGGCTGAAATATCATTAATAATTTGGTAGCATTAGTTAAAGAAAAGTAGTTTGTGTATCCATGATGTTTACCCTGTATGGGAATCCTCTTTCCCCTGGTTCTGTGTTTCCTTCTGCAAGGACCTCTTCTAGAGTAATGCTGGAGGCATTGCCCCATCCCCACACTTGCACCTTCCTGGGGTAGGTGTGATTTATCTGACTGTTGAATTAGGAAAACTAAACTTGTGGGTCCACTTCCCTCCACTTCCATCTACAGGGGAACCTGCCTATCCCAGGCAGCAAACATTCTTTCTCTATGCCATAATCTTTTTTTTTTTTTTTTTTTTTTTTTTTTTGCGGTACGCGGGCCTCTCACTGTTGTGGCCTCTCCCGTTGCGGAGCACAGGCTCCGGACGCGCAGGCTCAGTGGCCATGGCTCACGGGCCCAGCCGCTCCGCGGCATGTGGGATCTTCCCGGACCGGGGCACGAACCCGTGTCCCCTGCATTGGCAGGCGGACTCTCAACCACTGCGCCACCAGGGAAGCCCTATGCCATAATCTTTATAGGGCAGGTCCCTGCAGAGCAAGATGCCTGAAGTATTTCAAGATGACACACATATATATCATAGATAGAAGAACTGGAATTTGAACTCAGAGTGTGGCTTTATAGCTTACCATCTTAGGCATTAGACTACACAGCATCTGTGAGTTTATGTCAGGAAATTGGAGTGAATACCCACGTGATAAAGTAAACAGGGAAGAAACCTCACCCCCTTGCTTGATAATGTAAAGAGTATAAGAGATAACTGGGATGTAATCAGCTGCATTTATTTTTTGCTTTTGTTCTAATTTGGATATAACCATGCTACAGTCCTTCTTACCACACCAGGGGAAATATCTGTGCCCCTGAACTTGAATCTTAAAGTTGCAGAGAAATAGACATTGAAGACATGTTTCAGAGAGTGGATCAAGAGAGATCAAGGATCAGAATGTAACAGGAGAAGAGTTTGGAGTCAGACAATCAATTAAACTTTATTGAGTACTTTAAGGTGTTTAATCTATACAGAGTTGCAAGTCTACTAGAAGTCAATATGAAACAAGAAAAAAAAGAGGTTTCAAGGGAAAGGAAGCAAAACCTTGGAGAATAGAGCTACAAAAGGTAGGAAAAGGGGGAAAAAGAATAAAAGTAAAGGAAAGATTGTATTCAGAATGAGACATTGGATAACTGAAGGATGTAGATTTCATCATGAGACCCAAAGCAAGACAGCTTTTAAAAATGAATCAGAGAAAGGTGATCAATGACCCTGCTTTAATCCACCCCAGTTAAACAGAATACTGAAAACCATCCACCTATATTCAGGGAGAGCTAAAGCAACCAGAGTTGATCCATGTATCAGAAAGAAGTCAGAAAAATAAAATGATTTTATTAGAGATAAGTTTAGTTATTTTTTGTGTTTTCTGATGAATTTGTCCCATCAATGTTTCAAATGAAATAATCAATCTTATTTTGTTTTATGTAACAAAATTAAGTGTACTGTAATATTTGCAAGGTTAAAAAAATCTTTAAATAGACAATTAGGTTGATTTTCTCAGTGAGAATCTAATATTTTAGCTGGGCTATGTATTTGGTAGTGAGCTATGCTTTCCCACCTCAGGGGTGCCATTCAAACACGCAAATCCATTCACAGAGTTTGAAAAGGGAAATATCTACACCAGCAGCAATAAAAGCAACCATCTCCCACTTTATGTTTACAGGGTTTTTAAACCATAATGAAGTTTAAAGCATCCTCTCCCCAAATACATGATTATGATGCCAAAGCACAGTGGCAAGGAAATAACCAAACAATATGCCTAATTTGTTTCCTTGTACAGCTGATCTTGTGGAATGTTCTGGAATTGAAAATAATCTCTGCTACTTGCCTTCCTGCAAATATGCTACAGATTAAAAAGTTCTCGTGAGCTTTTCACGAAAGATGGATTTTAATTATATTCACTTACTATGCAAATCAGGCTTGAATCCACCAGTTCATTAATATCATATCTGAGGTAGCAAAATAAATACACCGCCTAAATTTTATTAAACATGCCTAGAGTCCTGAGATATTACAGAATGTGAATTTTTACTTTTGATACAAATTAACAGATCGTCTTATTACTTGATATAATATTTGTTGTTAGCTGATGTAAACACTTGCAAATATTGTGCATATGCAGGATTTCTTTCTTTTGTTGACATTAACAAGAAAAAATCTCTTTATAAAGTTCATTTTCATTTACAATCTTAGATTAGTCCTGAGCGTTTTTTCCTCATTATGTGTGAATCATTAATCATACAAAATGAATGCAGCGTCACTTTTTGTTCTCCAGAATGACGTGCATTGTGATGAATACTTATTATCATAAATCTTTCTAAAAGAGCTCCTAATAGCATCCAGTAACTTGTAACATCAGTGAGTAAAATTTAAACTGTACTCTTTTCCACCAGCTTTTATATCTGAAGGCAGCATCATCAATTTTCACAAGGACAATTTAAACTACAAGCATGTAAAAACAAATATCCATACCATCAGTAATGTAAAACACATTTTCTACTGCTTTTCTCTGAACAGGATTTCACAATGCCTTTGCTTTTTGTTTTTGGCTTTGTCCCCTGGCCCACCCCATACACTTCTAAAGTCATTAGAGCCTGCTGCTCAATGATTAATTCCTTTAGCCTTGGTAAAACAAAGTTTCAGTAATTTATTGTTGTTGTTGTTCAGATCTAGAGTATTTTCAAACATTGCCCACACCCAAAGTGAACCTGAACTTAACATTCCTGTGTCCTTGTGAGAGTGTCCCAATGAATATAGTAAATATTTGTAGATCAAAACACAAAAACAAATTTAAAACAAGACCAAAGGGAATATAAAAGCTATCTCACAAAATTTGATTACAGGGAGGGTGGGAGGGAGACACACAGGGAGGGGATATGGGGATATATGTATATGTATAGCTGATTCACTTTGTTATACAGCAGAAACTAACACAACATTCTAAAGCAGTTATACTCCAATAAAGATGTTAAAAAAATGTTTGATTACAGTTATACTTATTAAGTGGCACTTTGAAGTCTTTAAAATGAAACTCCTCTTACAAATTACTAAGTTTTGACCTTCCACTATAAGGTCAGAATGTTTTATACAAGGCATAATTTTCAGGAAACATTGAGATCATTTAAGGCACAATATGGAAGACATTTTCATATATATTTCATCTATTGATTTTTGTTGCTGTCTTTGTTTCAACTTGAAGTAGTTTTAGAATCATCATAAAAAGGTTAAAATGTCAGGTTCTAAAATTTTCTACAATTGAGACACTTAGACCGAAAAAATTGTTGCATCTTCCACTGGTGAAAAAAAAATCATGAATAGAAAGTTATTTTAAAAATTTAAGCACTTCATAATTATTAAAACAGTTGTAATAATTTGCTGAGTTTCTGCAACTGTGATCTCAGGACTATTTCAAGCTTTAATTCCATTGATCTCATTGAGTCCAGAAAATAGCTTGTAAGGAAGGTTTTTATCGCCCTATTTTATAAATGAGCAGAATGAGGCTCAGGGGGCTTATGTGGTCGCCCTCAGAGCACCTTACTGGATAGGTGGCACAGGGCGAAATTAGAATGCGAAATTGTCTGTATTCAAACCCAGCTTCTTTCATCATACGTCTTTTTATTGGTTATCTTCATTTGTCTTAACTTTAAAATTACAGTTGTGGTTTTAGATTCCTTCTACAAATAGACGTGAGAGTGTATACTCAGATACATAGTGTAGATATAGTAGTTCATATAGGTCTACAGCTGACCAGAAGACCCACATCACAAGGAATTTGCTATGTGTTTTGTAAAAGTAACTTCTACCTTTATATAGAAACCACTCTGACAGAAATATATTGTTATTTCTTTCATCACTTTTTAATATACTGGAAATATATAATAATATATAATAATCAGTAAGATTGATTAAAATATATTATTTAATGCTTACTATGTATTTTCAGGAGAATATTTACACTACCAAATAACTCAACTGGTCCTAAGATTTTCTATAGAACAGTGAATTGCTAATATTATTTTCTCAGCTATGAAAAAATATACACTAAAATATAATTTGAATCTCTTAAAAACACATAAAATACAACATATAGAACATTACATATGTGTGTATACACATATATGCAGATATATAATTAATGCAAATTTTAGGAATTATAGAAACCTTTTGAGCGTTTAGTTCTACAGTTCAACTCATCCTTCCTAATATGTGCATAAATTGCATATGTG
This sequence comes from Hyperoodon ampullatus, assembly GCF_949752795.1. Taxonomy (NCBI): domain Eukaryota; kingdom Metazoa; phylum Chordata; class Mammalia; order Artiodactyla; family Ziphiidae; genus Hyperoodon; species Hyperoodon ampullatus. The sequence goes on along the minus strand of NC_136929.1, from coordinate 18,808,954 downwards.
TCTTTTAAATGGTTGAATTTATTAATTGTTTTTGGATATACAGTGAACAAGGTATGATACTGATTTAGTTGAAGATATTGTCATGTTATAAAATCAGATCTAGAATTGATATCATCAGCAATATCAGCAGAGGTAATTATGGCATGCCATAAGGAAAAATAGAAACTTAATAAACATAAAAGTTTAGATTTTGAAATATCAGGAAGAAGAAGTTATAAAGTATATTAGTTACACATTACTATGGTGATAATAATATAGTACTAATCTCTAAGCAGGTGATTGTCACTCAGGGAATAAATGCTGTTATGAAAGCTATTATGTTCCTACTCTTAGGCAAGGTACTTGAGGCTGTATAAACATAGTAAGAATCTTTGTGTCAAAATGGAAGCAGAGTTTCCATCAGTTTCTTCCAGCTAAAATCACCTTGGCAAGGAATAGAATAGAGGAGTTGTATACCTGCCTCTTTATTCCCATGAATAATAGAGAAATAGCCTTGGATGTATTTGTAATGTGCAATTCAGCTTAAGCTGCTTACTACGTATAAGTACCTGTATCGGCAGAGGAGAGTGGGCACTTATCTCTAGGACTTGGTAAATGGAGCCCCAAGAGACCCAGGAAACATAGTATTTCTGTGAAGCCTTAACATTTATCTAAAATTTCATACCATTCTGTATTTAGGTAAATAGAAACTATTTAACGTAAAAACGATTTTAAAATTTCCATCAAAGGCTTAATCTTCCCCAGTTTCACCATTGATACTTCATAAAGACACACTTATGTAAATCTATATGTGAGAGATATTATCTTAATATTTACTTTCAGATATCCTGAAACTTTGTTTCAAGGTTGCCAATGTTTAATAATTCACTATGGTTTTCATAATTTAATGTAAAAATGTAAAAGTTTTTACATTTTACAGTGTAAACATGGATATTTGCAAAATACAGAATACTCCCAAAGATTCTTTTTTTCTTTTGGTAAAATTTTATAACTACTTTGTTGAATAAGATGTTTTTGGCTTGTGTGGGTTTTATGCTGAATTACTTCATTGAAATCATTTTTTAAATTACCTAAACTTAGGACAAAAATTATTAAAATACCTATGTAAATAATTTACAAATGTAACCTACAGGCATGTGAGAAACCCACATAACTTAAAGTCAAATTAATTCTTTTTCTTTATGTTTTTTTTTAGTTTTTTTAAGATTTTTTTTTATTAGTTTCTGCTTTATAACAAAGTGAATCAGTCATACATATACATCTGTTCCCACATCCCTTCCCTCATGCATCTCCCTCCCTCCCACCCTCCCCATCCCACCCCTCCAGGCGGTCACAAAGCACCGAGCTGATCTCCCTGTGCTCTGCGGCTGCTTCCCACTATCTATCTACCTTACATTTGGTAGTGTATATATGTCCATGCCTCTCTTTCCCTTTGTCACAGCTTACCCTTCCCCCTCCCCATATCCTCAAGTCCATTCTCAAGTAGGTCTGTGTCTTTATTCCCGTTTTACCCCTAGGTTCTTCATGACATTTTTTTTTTAATTCCATATATATGTTTTAGCATACAGTATTTGTCTTTCTCTTTCTGACTTACTTCACTCTGTATGACAGACTCTAGGTCTATCCACCTCATTACAAATAGCCCAGTTTCGTTTCTTTTTATGGCTGAGTAATATTCCATTGTATATATGTGCCACATCTTCTTTATCCATTCATCCGATGATGGACACTTAGGTTGTTTCCAGCTCCGGGCTATTGTGAATAGAGCTGCAATGAACATTTTGGTACATGTCTCTTTTTGAATTATGGTTTTCTCAGGGTATATGCCTAGTAGTGGGATTGCTGGGTCATATGGTAGTTCTATTTTTAGTTTTTTAAGGAACCTCCATACTGTTCTCCATAGTGGCTGTACCAATTCACATTCCCACCAGCAGTGCAAGAGTGTTCCCTTTTCTCCACACCCTCTCCAGCATTTATTGTTTCTAGATTTCTCGATGATGGCCATTCTGACTGGTGTGAGATGATATCTCATTGTAGTTTTGATTTGCATTTCTCTAATGATTCATGATGTTGAGCATTCTTTCATGTGTTTGTTGGCAGTCTGTATATCTTCTTTGGAGAAATGCCTATTTAAGTCTTCTGCCCATTTTTGGATTGGGTTGTTTGTTTTTTTGCTATTGAGCTGCATGAGCTGTTTATAAATTTTGGAGATTCATCCTTTGTCAGTTGCTTCATTTGCAAATATTTTCTCCCATTCTGAGGGTTCTCTTTTGGTCTTTTTTATGGTTTCCTTTGCTGTGCAAAAGCTTTGAAGTTTCATTAGGTCCCATTTGTTTATCTTTGTTTTTATTTCCATTTCTCTAGGAGGTGGGTCAAAAAGGATCTTGCTGTGATTTATGTCATAGAGTGCTCTGCCTATGTTTTCCTCTAAGAGTTTGATAGTTTCTGGCCTTACATTTAGGTCTTAAATCCATTTTGAGCTTATTTTTGTGTATGGTGTTACGGACTGATCTAATCTCATACTTTTACATGTCCCTGTCCACTTTTCCCAGCACCACTTATTGAAGAGGCTGTCCTTTCTCCACTGTACATTCCTGCCTCCTTTATCAAAGATAAGTTGACCATATGTGCGTGGGTTTATCTCTGGGCTTTCTATCCTGTTCCACTGATCTATCTTTCTGTTTTTATGACAGTACCTCACTGTCTTGATTACTGTAGCTTTGTAGTATAGTCTGAAGTCAGGGAGCCTGATTCCTCCAGCTCCATTTTTCGTTCCCAAGATTGCTTTGGCTATTCGGGGTCTTTTGTTTTTCCAAACAAATTTTGAAATTTTTTGTTCTAGTTCTGTGAAAAATGCCAGTGGTAGTTTGATAGGGATTGCATTGAATCTGTAGATTGCTTTGGGTAGTAGAGTCATTTTCACAATATTGATTCTTCCAATCCAGGAGCATGGTATATCTCTCCATCTATTTGTATCCTCTTTAATTTCTTTCATCAGTGTCTTATAATTTTCTGCATACAGGTCTTTTGTCTCCTTAGGTAGGTTTATTCCTAGATATTTTATTCTTTTTGTTGCAATGGTAAATGGGAGTGTTTTCTTGATTTCATTTTCAGATTTTTCATCATTAATGTACAGGAATGCCAGAGATTTCTGTGCATTAATTTTGTATCCTGCTACTTTACCAAATTCATTGATTAGCTCTAGTAGTTTTCTGGTACCATCTTTAGGATTCTCTATGTATAGTATCATGTCATCTGCAAACAGTGACAGCTTTACTTCTTCTTTTCCAATTTGGATTCCTTTTATTTCCTTTTCTTCTCTGATTGCTGTGGCTAAAACTTCCAAAACTATGTTGAATAAGAGTGGTGAGAGTGGGCAGCCTTGTCTTGTTCCTGATCTTAGTGGAAATGGTTTCAGTTTTTCACCATTGAGGACAATGTTGGCTGTGGGTTTGTCATATATGGCCTTTATTATGTTGAGGAAAGTTCCCTCTATGCCTACTTTCTGGAGGGTTTTTAGCATAAATGGGTGTTGAATTTTGTCAAAAGCTTTCTCTGCATCTATTGAGATGATCATATGGTTTTTCTCCTTCAACTTGTTAATATGGTGTATCACATTGATTGATTTGCATATATTGAAGAATCCTTGCATTCCTGGAATAAACCCCACTTGATCATGGTGTATGATCCTTTTAATGTGCTGTTGGATTCTGTTTGCTAGTATTTTGTTGAGGATTTTTACATCTATGTTCTTCAGTGATATTGGCCTGTAGTTTTCTTTCTTTGTGACATCCTTGCCTGGTTTTGGTATCAAGGTGATGGTGGCCTCGTAGAATGAGTTTGGGAGTGTTCCTTCCTCTGATATTGTTTGGAAGAGTTTGAGAAGGATAGGTGTTAGCTCTTCTCTAAATGTTTGATAGAATTCGCCTGTGAAGCCATCTGGTCCTGGGCTTTTGTTTGTTGGAAGATTTTTAATCACAGTTTCAATTTCAGTGCTTGTGATTGCTCTATTCATATTTTCTATTTCTTCCTGATTCATTCTTGGCAGGTTGTGCATTTCTAAGAATTTGTCCATTTCTTCCAGGTTGTCCATTTTATTGGCATAGAGTTTCTTGTAGAAATCTCTCATGATCTTTTGTATTTCTGCAGTGTCAGTTGTTACTTCTCCTTTTTCATTTCTAATTCTATTGATTTGAGTCTTCTCCCTTTTTTTCTTGATGAGTCTGGCTAATGGTTTGTCAATTTTGTTTATCTTCTCAAAGAACCAGCTTTTAGTTTGGTTGATCTTTGCTATCGTTTCCTTCATTTCTTTTTCATTTATTTCTGATCTGATCTTTATGATTTCTTTCCTTCTGCTAACTTTGGGGGTTTTTTGTTCTTCTTTCTCTAATTGCTTTAGGTGCAGGTTCAGGTTGTTTACTCGAGATGTTTCCTGTTTCTTAAGGTGGGATTGTATTGCTATAATCTTCCCCCTTAGAACTGCTTTTGCTGCGTCCCATAGGTTTTGGGTCGTCGTGTCTCCATTGTCATTTGTTTCTAGGTATTTTTTAATTTCCTCTTTGATTTCTTCAGTGATCACTTCGTTATTGAGTAGTGTATTGTTTAGCCTCCATGTATTTGTATTTTTTACAGATCATTTCCTGTAATTGATGTCTAGTCTCATAGCATTGTGGTCAGAAAAGATACTTGATACAATTTCAATTTTCTTAAATTTACCAAGGCTTGATTTGTAACCCAAGATATGATCTATCCTGGAGAATGTTCCATGAGCACTTGAGAAAAATGTGTATTCTGTTGTTTTTGGATGGAATGTCCTATAAATATCAACTAAGTCCATCTTGTTTAATGTATCATTTAAAGCTTGTGTTTCCTTATTTATTTTCATTTTGGATGATCTGTCCATTGGTGAAAGTGGGGTGTTAAAGTCCCCTACTATGATTGTGTTACTGTCGATTTCCCCTTTTATGGCTGTTAGTATTTGCCTTATGTATTCAGGTGCTCCTATGTTGGGTGCATAAATATTTACAATTGTTTTATCTTCTTCTTGGATCGATCCCTTTATCATTATGTAGTGTCCTTCTTTGTCTCTTCTCATAGTCTTTATTTTAAAGTCTATTTTGTCTGATATGAGAATTGCTACTCCAGCTTTCTTTTGATTTCCATTTGCATGGAATATCTTTTTCCATCCCCTTACTTTCAATCTGTATGTGTCTCTAGGTCTGAAGTGGGTCTCTTGTAGACAGCATATATATGGGTCTTGTTTTTGTATCCATTCAGCCACTCTGTGTCTTTTGGTGGGAGCATTTAGTCCATTTACATTTAAGGTAATTATTGATATGTATGTTCCTATTCCCATTTCCTTAATGGCTTTGGGTTCGTTATTGTAGGTATAGTCATTCTGTTGTGTTTCTTGCCTAGAGAAGTTCCTTTAGCATTTGTTGTAAAGCTGGTTTGGTGGTGCTGAACTCTCTCAGCTTTTGCTTGTCTGTAAACATTTTAATTTCTCCATCAAATCTGAATGAGATCCTTGCTGGGTAGAGTAATCTTGGTTGCAGGTTTCTCTCCTTCATCACTTTAATTATATCCTGCCACTCCCTTCTGGCTTGTAGAGTTTCTGCTGAGAGATCAGCTGTTAACCTGATGGGGATTCCCTTGTGTGTTCCTTGTTGCTTTTCCCTTGCTGCTTTTAATATGATTTTTTTGTGTTTAATTTTTGACAGTTTGATTAATATGTGTTGGCGTATTTTTCCTTGGATTTATCCTGTATGGGACTCTGTGTGCCTCCTGGACTTGATTAACTATTTCCTTTCCCATATTAGGGAAGTTTTCAACTATAATCTCTTCAAATATTTTCTCAGTCCCTTTCTTTTTCTCTTCTTCTTCTGGAACCCCTATAATTCGAATGTTGCTGTGTTTAATGTTGTCCCAGAGGTCTCTGAGACTGTCCTCTGTTCTTTTCATTCTTTTTTCTTTATTTTGCTCTGCATCACTTATTTCCACTATTTTATCTTCCACCTCACTTATCCGTTCTTCTGCCTCAGTTATTCTGCTATTGATCCCATCTAGAGTATTTTTCATTTCATTTATTGTGTTTTTAATCGATGCTTGATTCATCTTTAGTTCTTCTAGGTCCTTGTTAACTGTTTCTTGCATATTGTCTATTCTATTTCCAAGATTTTGGATCTTGGAAATAGAATCTTGGATCAGCTTTACTATCATTATTCTGAATTCTTTTTCAGGTAGACTGCCTATTACCTCTTCATTTGTTAGGTGTGGTAGGTTTTTATCTTGCTCCTTCACCTGCTGTGTGTTTTTCTGCTTTCTCATTTTGCTTATGTTACTGTGTTTGGGGTCTCCTTTTTGCAGGCTGCAGATTCGTAGTTCCCGTTGTTTTTGGTATCTGTCCCCCGTGGCTAAGGTTGTTTCAGTAGGTTGTGTAGGCTTCCTGGTGGGGGGGACTAATGCCTGTGTTCTGGTGTTTGAGGCTTGATCTTGTCTTTCTGGTGGACAGGTCTACGTCTGTTGGTGTGTTTTGGGGTACCTGTGGCCTTATTATGTTTTTAGGTAGCCTCTCTGCTAATGGGTGTGGTTGTGTTCCTGCCTTGCTAGTTGCTTGGCATAGGGTGACCAGCACTGTAGCTTGCTGGTCGTTGACTGAAGCTGGGTGCTGGTGTTGAGATGGAGATCTCTGGGAGATATTCGCTGCTTCATATTATGTGGAGCTGGGCGGTCTCTTGTGGACCCGTGTCCTGAAGTTGGCTCTCCCACTTCAGAGGCACAGCACTGACTCCTGGCTGCAGCACCAAGAGCCTTTCATCCACCCTGCTCAGAATAACAGGGAGGAAAATGTAGAAAGAAAGAATTAGTAGAAGAAAGAAAGAGAGAGGGAAAGAAGGGAAGAAGGGAAGAAAGGAAGGAAGGAAGAAAGAAAGAAAGGAGGGAGGGAGGGAGGAAGGATGGAAAGAAAGAAAGAAAGGAGGGAGGGAGGGAGGAATGAAAGCAAAAGGAAGAGTGAATGGAAGAAGGGAGGGAGGAAGGAACGAAAGAAAGAAAGACAGGAGGGAAGGAGGAAGGAAAGAAAAAGAAAGAAGGAAAGGAGGAGCAGAGGGAGGGAGGGAGGAAGGGAAGGTAGGAAAAAAAGAAAAAGCAGCTAAAGTAAAATAGAATAAAGTATGAAATATAGTAGCGTTATTAAAATTAAAAAGTAATTATTGAAAAAAAAAACGGACAGATAGAACCCTGAGACATATGGTGGAAGCAAAGCTATACAGAGAGAATCTTACACAGAAGATTACACATACACATTCACTAAAAGAGAGCAGGGGGAAAAATCAAAAATCTTGCTCTCCAAGTCCACCTCCTCAATTTGGGATAATTCGTTGTAAAAAGACGAATAGGGCGAGAAGTCTGAAATCTTGCTCTCTAAGTCCACCTCCTTAATTTGGGATAATTCGTTGTAAAAAGAGGAAAAGGGGGGAAAGTCTTAAATCTTGTCCTCAAAGTCCACTTCCTCAATTTGGGATGATTCGCTGTCCATTTATGCACCCCACAGACGCAGGGCACATCAAATGGACCGTGGAGCTTTAATCCGCTGCCTCGGAGGCTGCACAGAGAGATTTCCCTGTCTCTGCTCTCACAGCTCCCTGGTCTCAGCCTTGGACCTGGCCCCGCCTCTGCGCGTAGGTCGCCGGAGGGCGTCCGTTCTTCGCTCAGACAGGACGGGTTTAAAGGAGCCGCTGATTCGGGGGCTCTGGCTCACTCAGGCAGAGGGGAGGGAGGGGCGTGCAGTGTGGGGCGGGCCTGCGGCGGCAGAGGCCGGCATGACGTTGCAGCCCGAGGCGATCCGTGCAGTTTCCCGGGAAAGCCGTCCCCGGGTCCCGGGACCCCGGCAGTGGCGGGGTGCACAGGCCTCCCGGAGGAAGGCGGGGCGGACAGTGACCCGCGCTCGCACACAGGCCCCGCGGCTGCGGCGGCAGCAGCAGCCCCAGCGTCCCACGCCCGTCTCCGAGGTCCGCGCCTGTCTCCGGCGCTTCCCCAAGTAGCCCTCTTAATGCCCTCTCCTCGCGCACCAGGAAACAAAAGGGAAAGAAGTCTCTTGCCTCTTCGGCAGCTCCAGACCCTTTCCCCGGACTCCCTCCGGGCTAGCCGTGGTGCACTAACCCCTTCAGGCTCTCTTCCTGCCGCCAGCCCCAGTCCTCTCCCTGCGCTCCGACTGAAAGACGATACCCGAGCCTCAGCTCCCAGCCCCGCCCGCCCCGGCGGCCGAGCAGACAAGCCTCTCGGGCTGGTGTGTGCCTGAGGGCACCGATCCTCTGTGCCGGAATCTCTCCGCTTTGCCCTCCGCACCCCTGTGGCTGTGCTCTTCTCCGCGGCTCCGAAGCTTCCCCCCTCCGCCACCTGCAGTCTCCGCCCGCGAAGGGGCTTGTAGTGTGTAGAAACCTTCCCTCCTTCACGGCTCCCTCCCACTGGTGCAAGTCCCGTCCATATCCTATTGTCTCTGTTTATTCTTTTTTTCTTTTGCCCTACCCAGGTATGTGGGGAGTTTCTTGCCTTTTGGGGGGTCTGAGGTCTTCTGTCAGCGTTCAGTAGGTGTTCTGTAGGAGTTGTTCCACGTGTAGTTGAATTTCTGATGTATCTGTGGGGAGGAAGGTGATCTCCGCGTCTTACTCTTCCGCCATCTTCCTCCGGGGCCCCTCTTTATGTTTTTAGATTTGAGTTCATCTTGATGCTATTATGAAAACACTTGAGGAGAAACAGCAGATTGTGAATCTGGAATTTTCCTCTTTTAATATGTATCAGTTTCCATTATATTTTCACTTTTGCAGGTCTTCATGATCTGTGCTACTAAAATTTTCTTTTAAAAATATGTTTTATTATGGGTACTAGTCAGTGGCAGATGATAATATTGAGCTATGCTAGTGCTCACATATAAGCCTTGTTTATCCCTTTTAAACTTTAAAAACAATAAAATGTAGATTTTCTCCATGTTTTTGTCAAACACTGTATTTTATATGTTAATAGACTCCCTAAATCCATCTATAATTTTTGAATGCTCCCACCATTATTCTAGCTAGTAGATTATTTAAATGAATTAAGCTGTTTAATCCCCTTTGTGTTTAAAATAATAGACTATTTCACCATAACATATTTTTAATTTCTACTCTATCTTCTTCCATTGAAATAAGTGTGTAATTAGACCACTCACAGAAGGCTGTAAATAACCTTTTCTTTTCTTTTTTTTTTTTTTTTTGCGGTATGCGGGCCTCTCACTGCTGTGGCCTCTCCCGTTGCGGAGCACAGGCTCCGGACACGCAGGCTCAGCGACCACGGCTCACGGGCCCAGCCGCTCCGCGGCATGTGGGATCTTCCTGGACCGGGGCACGAACCCGTGTCCCCTGCATCGGCAGGCGGACTCTCAACCACTGCGCCACCAGGGAAGCCCAATAACCTTTTCTTGAAGGGCGTGCCTTTCATCTTTTCGGCTTTATAGTTCCTAGAATACGGGAGAGGCTTTTTCATTCATTTAGTCAGTGAACACCTGAAGGCTCTCTGCTAGGTCCTGGAGAGAGGGATTTTGAAAAGGAAAGAACAGCAACAACAACAACAACTTTGTCTTAAGAAAAGAAGCAAGTCCCAGTCACAGAAGGTCACCTAACTCCAGCTCATCCTTGTTACTCTACACAAGTAACAAGCACCTTGTAAGAGGTGGCACTAACTTGAGTCTCATGAAATTTGGAACCAAAAATCAGAGAAAACCTGGCCCAGCATGCCTGGCTCTTCACTGCTGTTGTATATACCAGCAGACAGTGGCCATGGGCGAAGGGCATTTCAGACAGAGGAAATGAAACCTAAGTTTTCTGCAAAAGTCCAAAGAAGTGCATTGGCATTTTGTTCTGGAGTAATGGGGCAAGTGACATATGATTTTCACTTTAGGAAAGTTACTTTGGCAACACTTGAAAATGTGTTGTAAGAAAGGAGCAGGAGCCAATGAAACCTGTTCAAAGCCTGTTATATTCTAAGCAGAAAAAAGGACCTGAAAAAAGAATGATAGTGGGGATGGAGAGGAGGGAATAATGGGGAGATATTCTAGAAAAGGATTTGATGGCCCACTGATGCAGGGAATAAGATAGAAGGAAGAATCTAGGGTAAGCGTATGCATTTGGCTTGGATGAATGGCCAGCTGGTGGTTCTCTTCAGTGAGCTGGGACAAAAACAGATTGAGGGTCTTGGAGGAAAGTAAATGATGAGTTTCATTTCAGTCATGTTGAACTTGAGTTATTTGTTGGAGAAATCCAACAAGAGGCTGGATGTATTTATTGTAAAATTGAGAAGAAAAATGCGGTATGGTGGCATACATGAGGTAGTTATAACAGTGATAATTGTAGCCAGTGACAGAGCTTAAATGATACAAGGGACATCATATGAGAAAAAAGAGAGCAAATGGCCAAACCTTAGATGACACCCATATTTAAGAACCTGGCGCGGAAAGAAGCTGCTGTGAAAGAGAATGAAATGTATGGAAGCTCTTTTGTTTTGCACCCACCAGACCCTGCTTCCCTGAACAAATGAACATTGTCAGCTGCACAGCATTTCCTTGGAAAGATGTCCATTTATTTCAGTGATGCTGTCATTGCTCAAAGCATTTTATTAGGTTCTCTTTCATCTTCCCTCTGAACTAACAGCATTTTCTTTTTAATATCATCAACGGTAGCAAAGCTTTATCCTTTGACAATAAATGTGTTTCTTTAGAAAGAGCTCAGACATCAACAAGATGTAACTATCCAGTAATGATACTTATTTTCCCTCAAATGCATTATAAACTTACTGTGAAGGCAATTTCAATGTGAGAAGTTTAAAATTAAAAGTAAAAATCTACATTTTAAACACCTTCAAAAAAGTATATATTCTCCCAAAGTAACTTTTTGGAAGATATTTTACTGGGTAAGTTTATTATATTATTTATAGAAATACAATCAAACCTTATATATTACTGTGTTAAATAACATGATCTTTAAATAATATTACTGAATCTACACAAATTAATGTGGCCTCTGACTTTTATACAAACCTATCAACTGTCTTACTGAGATTAGTGATTCACTGTAAATGTAGAACCCATTTTCAAGTTTCATTACAATTCTTAGACGCCCTTACATTTTTAGACATAACAGCCGGCCCTCCTCACCTTTGGGTTCTTCATTCTCAGATTCAACCAACTGCAAACTAAAGATATTTGAAAAAATAATTCCAAATTCCAACAAGCGAAAATTGAATTTGCTATGTCATTTACGTTGTATTTAAAACTATTTACACAGCATTTACATTGTATTAGGTATTATAAGTAATCTAGAGATGATTTAAAGTATGTGAGAGGATGTGCATAAGTTATATGCAAATACTACATCATTTTATATAAGGAACTCGAGCATACACGGCTTTTGGTATCCGCGGGGGTCCTGGAACCAATCCCCTGTGGATGCTGAGAGAGGACTGTACTTTCTTGCTTGTGTACCACTGGCTAATCTGCATTTGTGTGAGTTGTCTGTCTTATCAAGACATTGACGAGCAGATATGCCCCAGTAGTTAACAGCTCCTGGCACTCTATCTTATTTCTTCCTTAAATTGTCTCCATGGCTATAACTTAAATGCATTTCCAATACAATTAGTGGTCAATCTAAGAGATATTTATTTATTTCAGAAACACTAAGGTCCAGAGATTACATGTTATATACCAAGATATCAACAAATTGTGCTCAATGATAAGAGTAAAATAGAGTGAGTTATGGTTTTTGTCTTTGATCAGCTCATGTATGTTAGAAGCAGCATTTGACTGAAAGTCCCCAAATCTGCAAATAAATGAATTGGACAACCAAGACTTTATTTTCCAGTGTATCATGTTAAAGAGCTTCATAGTTGATACCTAAGATACCTAGACTTCCAAGTACAAGTTTAGAACAGGCTTACAGTACTAATGCTCCAACTTTATACTCTTAGCATAAAGTGTATACAAATCTATTACTATTATGAAAAGCTTTAGACCCATACATTGGTCTCCTTAATCCTGGACTTTTGTCAAATTAATTTCCAGGGAAAAAAACATCTAATCCAATTTTGACTTTAGCTCTTATTTGTATTTTTGGTGTGTAAACATTGATTGAATTCAGCTTATTAAACATTAAGAAATGTTTCTTTTTAGTATGACTTCAAATAATGTAATTAATGTATCTAGAACCTTCTTTGTATCAGAAAGAAGACTGCTAAATGTAAAAGGAAAATTTATTAAGGTTAATAAATGGCCTGGTGAGCATACCACAAAGCTGGGATATGATTTAGTCTCAAGTCAGCATTTAGAAATATTCAAATGAAGGCTGTTTGATCTTGCACAAAGATTCTTGATTGGTTAAAAGATTGAACTAGGTGAATGCTAAGGTTCTATGTGATGTTATGACTGCTCCCCACATAATTTAAACTGGAACTGTTAATGCTCAGTTCAGCTTTTGCTTTTTTTCTAAAACTCTGTGCTAGGGTAGTCTTATACATTAATTTAACTGTCATGCTTAAACTCTGTGAACTCCTAGACAATGCCTAATTCATCTTTTTAGCCCTGGTAGAGCATTCAGTAGACAGACACTTAGAAATGTTGGTCTTGTCAGTCCTTTTCCACAAAAAAAAAAAAAAAAAGGAAAGGCAAGGATATAATGAGGCTCGGGTGGCAGTTACTGGTGAGTTGTATTTTATCTCGATCATTGGATACTTGACTGTGACAAAACTTCAGGTTTCTACCCTTTCTACTGCAGACTTTTATGTTTCTCTACCTGCCCTGCCTTGTGATTCCTCTTTTGGTTGTCCATCCTCAAGTACTGGATGTTATTCCACAATTTTTGATACTCTAGTTTCCTAGAAGTTTGATAAGTTATCATTATATGTTACATAAAACATGCCACAAGCACACATTTTAATCACATGCACAGACTTTTCCTTGCATAGCCCTTCACTGACTGGATAGTCATCACAGTTGATTGTTAAGGTATGTAAATAGTGTCAAAGCATTGGCATCCATATAGTCACCAAATGAAATGCTTTGATTAAAAACACCCCACAGATATCCATACAAATGCAACAACAAAGGAATAAAACTTTATAGGATGAAGAAAATGTTTGGTGCGTTTACTCTTCTAATATAAAAATTATAAGGTCATGCCTTATTCACTACTGCATAATAAATGGATACAAAAGAATAATTCTGAGCACATTTATGCTTGCATGTGAAGTACTTAATTATAGAAACACGAAGTTGCAGAAGTAAATCATTATATGAGTTGCATTTTTAAGGTTATTCAGTTCAAACAATCCCAACCATTTGCTAAATAAATAGCAAACACAGGATCTTATAAAAGAAGAAGGAAAAAGAAGATTCATAAGGCAAGTAACATTTGTTGAGCTTAAGTTATATGCCAGACACCATGCTGGTCCCATCCCTACATCTTAAAATGAGATTAGTATAATTAATGGTCCTGAGACACATGTATCAGTCATACCAGGGGGACCACACAGACTGCCAGTGGTTGGTTCAGGTCTCTCCCAGCTTACTGTTGTAGTGACTTTTCTTTGGGAACAAGAATTCCTGGTTTTGTGTCCCTTAAGTTTGGAGGCTACTGAATGTCAAGTTGCCACTCACCTTTCAGTGACCACTAGCTCTACTTTTCCTGTAGCCCCACGTGAGAGACTCCCTACTCCAACCCCAATTCCATGAAACCCCATTCACAGCCTACGCTCTGTTTGACTCATGTATCAGTGGGGATGGGATAGGGTATGCTTCAGTAACAACTTCCAGATTCTCAGCGGTTTATCTCAGCAAGAGTTGTTTTCTCTCGCATGGTACAGGCCCAGCAGGAGTTGGTAGTGGGGCTGATAACCATGCAGGACCCTGCAGGATATGGAAGTTCTACCTCCATAGAAGCCTCCATAAACAGCAGAGCAGAGGGGGAGAGTGCTGTGGGTCTTATCCTGATAATTAAATGCACCCATTTAAAGCTACACACATTGCTTCTGCAAAAATCTCGATAGACAAGCCTGCCAATGGCTATGTCCCAGTTCTAGAGAGGAAGGAAGTCTAATCTTCCCATAACCCATAAGGAAGAGGAAAACTCAAATGTCGTGGACAGCCCTATCAACTGCCAGACCCAAGCATCCTGACAACCACTAAAACCACCAGGACTCCAACCTACACACAGACACACGCACGCTCTCTCTGCTGCTCCTTTCTCTCTCGACTAGCGGATAAGGGATCAGGTGTATGTTACATATAACTGTCTCACCACTCACAACAGGTAATGAGGTTAAATGTTAATAACCTGTGCTTCTGAAGTGAGAGAACTGAGACTTAGATGCGAAGCCTTGAATTTAATCACACATGTTATTGGGCCCAATGTTCAAACCCAGCTATTTTTGGCCTAAAACCCCTACTGAGTATCCAATTTCCATAAGAAAAAAATCAAACTCCTCCCTATGGCTATGCAGAGTCCTCCAAGACTGCATCATCACTCCGTGGAGTCACTTCTTACCGCTCTCAACACTTACCCTCGACTATACAGCCGTAAGAAACCCCTTATGGTTTCTTTGGGCTTCATTTCAAGTGGCAACTCCATTTGTACCATTCTTCTCTCTTGTACTCCTGACAAACACTAATCTACTTTTAAAACACAGTTCACAAGTCCATGCCCTCGATGAAGGCTTTTCTGATCTTTACTTTTGAACAGAAGTCAAATAAGCTATCTGTTCTTTATGTTCCCATTGGATCCTGTGCATACTTTTATCAAACTAATTTCTGTTGCATTTACTTTCTTTGGGACCTGTTATTATTATACACAAGGTACCTTGTGGATATCTCTCACTCATTTTTGTAACTGAGTGTCTGTGTGTCTGTGTTGAAGGCTAATACTTGAACATTTATTGAATGCTGAGTGGATACAGAATAAACACGTAGCAGAGTGGTAAAGCGTGGGCTCTGGAAGCCCGACTTTCTCAATCAGAAAACTGCCTCCTTTCCTACCATTGCCTGACATTGTCCAAATTAATCTCTTTGTATTTCCCTTTCTTCATCTGTAAAAGTAAGGTAATAATATCATCTCTCTATTGTTCTGTGAGGGTTATTGTGAAAATAAACAAGAAAATATGTGAAGGTTTTAAGGTAGTAATGATTGAAATTAGTAGTGGTCGTGGTGATAGTAGTTGTACTAATGCTATTAATAGAGATAATCTGTGACACCTCTCTCCATTAACTTGAAACTGTTATAAATCGATATCTTTAGATCAGACCTTTTCCAAATGGTAATAGATCAAAGTTACACAGAACTGGGTAAATAATTACAATTATATCACTCATGTATGCATTCAGAAGACACTACATATGTCATGTGACAAACTTACACTAAAAAATATAACTTGGATGTCAAATTGGATGGATTGGTTGGTTCAGATAATTTTTTTCCTGATTTCCTATCTGCTCATGTAGAATAGAATTACCACCTCTTGTAACTTAATCCTGATGGATATGAAAGAGTTAAACCTAAACCCTCAAGCCATAAGCTTAGAAACTTAGAATTTTCTCCCCATCCATTACAACTGCAGACAGGCAGGGAACAGCCATAAAAGAAAGAAAAAGTGCTTGAGTAATGGAAGAAAGTTACTTAGCCTGGAAGATACCACTTTCTCCTATCTAACATTAGGATGTTCTTTGAAAAAATGCTCCAAGGGAACTACATAAGCTTTCATAGATAATTTACAGGCATTCTAGGGCCCTTGAAGAAAGTCATTCTTGAGAGTTTACTTCTTGTAGTTTCTGTATTATGTGAGCTGTTTAATAGTAGTCAGGAACAGAAGTAGGACTCAATTTTGAATGAATAAAAAAGAATTTTCGGAGCAAGGTACAGGGGTACAGACCATTGGAGGATTACAAAAGTAAAAAAAAGTTTCACAAATGAATTAATAGGATAAGGAAAGATATGTCAACTCATCTTCCTGGCTAGTACTTCCCTGGTCTACAGGTGTGATGGCATTGGTGGTTAATATTAGAATGAGTATTATAGGCACGGCCGTTGCCTACATAACTAACATTATATTTCTCTACTATCCAGGACCCAATGATTTGTAACCCCATCACTTCAAATCAATAAACATAACCTATATAATTCTTATTTACTCAAATTACTAACGGCCATGTAACAGCAATGTTAATATTAAAGCCTAAAGGTATACCCCTTCTGGAGTTTCCATTTTATTGTCTCATTCTCCTCAAATATGGTGATGGTTCTTGATATTCTTGAGTCACTAGAATGCTCTGGGCGATAGTTTCATCCATGTTCCCTCTAAACTTAGAAAATTATCCAGATGAAAGAAATCCTCTTGACTATGAGAAAATGGGACAATTAAGACAACAAAAATTTGTTGATTAGAAAAAGTTTTTTCACTTTTTAAAAATATTTTTTAAGAGCAACTGCTCCCAAATACACCACATAAATTAAGTTTCTCTTAATTAAAAGAATTTTGTTATGATTATAGGAAAAATTTTAAGGTCACAAAATAAGGAAAAGTAACCAGCAATTTGCCTTTTCATTTTAAACTCTTAAGTTCAAGCAGTTGTTGAATCAAGTTCAATATATATTGCTCAAAATTTACCTTTTAAAAACCCTGGCCTTACTGGAGAATTTCCCAATGGTAATTTGGATTTCTACTCATTATATCTCTATGCCTAAAGTCCCTCTAGTGAAATTTGCAATAAGGATCTGGAGAGAGACAAATTCATTTTATTATGAATTAACTGTTTCATGACTAAATTGAACTAAATTTATCTAATTGTCACATGTAATCAAACAAACTAGACTTTAACAAATGACCAAAATTTCTTGTGGAAGAATTTGAAGGGATAAAAACTGAAGGAAAGAAATTGATAAATGCTTTTAGCATCAAATCGGAAATCTCCATTTGGTGCCCCATTTTTCTAATATAAATATTATTGTGAAGCTTGTAATTTTCATGTGTACTGTTTATAACCCAGAAAGCAATTCTTTCCTAAGGGGCATAGAGTTTAACAAAAACTGTTGGAAACAATCCACTTATATCTGCAACTTTGTAAGAATTCTGGAAATTATTTCTTTTATTTCATATGTTAGATATATAGGTAGATTTGTTTTTAATGAATTTTTTCTTTCTTCTCTGTTTAATGAAAGAGTCAGGAAAGCTAGAATGCACGATGATGGAATCCTTCATTTGGAGGGAAAAAGCTGAATATAACAAATATGGTTTGATCCGTTTGAGGATTTTTTGGTGGAATTATAAATTGTTACATTAAAGAAATTTTGGATTTTATAGCTATATGCTCTTATATAATGAAAGGAACTATTTTAGGAAGGCTGATGTTGTCAGATGCATGAAACCGTTTATGGATACTACTCATAAGAGGATGACTCAAATTCTTTTTTTAACATCTTTACTGGAGTATAATTGCTTTACAATGGTGTGTTAGTTTCTGCTTTATAACAAAGTGGATCTGCTATACATATACATATAGCCCCATATCCCCTCCCTCTTGCATCTCCCTCCCTCCCACCCTCCCTATCCCACACCTCTAGGTGGTCACAAAGCACCAAGGAATCTAATTAAAAAAAAAAGGGTTATGAAGAACATAGGGGCAGGACAGGAATAGAGACGCAGATGTAGAGAATGGACTTGAGGACACGGGGAGGGGGAAGGGGAAGCTGAGACGAAGTGAGAAAGTGGCATGGACTTATATATACTACCAAATGTAAAATAGATATCTAGTGGGAAGCAGCCGCATAGCACAGGGAGGCTCAAATATTTTTAAATCAAGATGTACCTAACAGTTCAATACCATGAATCAAATCTTAAATTTACAAACAATATTGCATTATAAGGCTTACCCATTTTCCTAGAAATTGGCAACCTTTAAAAATAGTAATTCCAATTATATATGAAGACTTTCATGGTCCCTGAAATCATAAATGATCTCACGATCCTCTAATTTCCAGTAGGACATTGTATTTCTTTTGAATACCTCTCATTTAATGTTGTAATATACACTTAGGTGTGTACCTGTCTTATCACTTCTATTATATTGTACCGCCTTAAAGATGAGAAGTAGTATTCATCCTTTTTTATACCACACAGCATGTGGCAGTGTCTTGCCTGCAGTGAATGCTCAATAACTGTTTCTGGCATCAAAGACTGAAGGAGAAAATCATCAAAATTCAGACTGCTGACCTGGAGAAAACTGAATGTAACTCCCTGGTAATAATCTCTACATTCAGAGCAGGTTTTGAAGCAAAATAGCTTCTTGACTAGGAAGAATCTTAACAGACAGAAAAGTACTGCCACTGACCTTCAAAAGTGATGTTTCGTTGTGCGCACGTGTGTGTGTGTGTGTGTGTGTATGTGTGTGTGTGAGTAGGGGTGTCAGAATCACCTGAGGAGCTTTTCTTCTTCAAAATACAAATAAACAAACCACGCTCCCTACACCACAGTTCTTTGTGTGTTGAGAGCATGGCGGGTAAGGCGAGTGGTGAAGAATCAGGATATTTTTGAAAAAATTCTTAGGATGATTTGAAAGCTCATTAGTTCTTCCCTCTGTTTAGAATTACTGCCCTAGAATTTTGGCTTAACTAATAAAGTCATAAGGAGAATTAATTGAATGCAGATTGTCTGGAAGTAATGCATTTTTTTCAAAGGTCTTTGTGACCTTGGTCAACAGTGTACACCTTCAATATACACTAGTAGAGTTAAATCACTGACACACACATTGTTCTATAAATATACATTATTAGAGTAGCATGTAGCATTTGTACTGTCAGTGTCATCTTGGCCATAAATTATATAGGGTAAGCCCAGTGGAGCAGGTATAGTAAGGCCTCACAGGAAAAGCACAAAATTAACATAATACTAATTATATCAAATTCAAAACATATGAATATTTTCATTGAAAACTAAAAATTGTAATAATGCAAAGAAAACTATATGACCCCCCAAAAAGCAACATTAAAATAATGGCAATACAAACATGAATATGAATGACATTTTCATCATATCATCTCATTAATTTACTTGAAAACTTAACCACTTTAGTGTTTAATTTCAAAACATTTTTTTTCAATTTTTATGACTGTACAATATCTGTTCAAAACGGACTAGTCAAGTCAGTCAAAAAAATAGTCAAGAAAACTGAAGAGAATTCAAATATATTGAGTAACTACTACTCTTGAGAAACTATGATAGATTTGTTGAAATACTATGCCGCATGTAATTCTACTGACAGCCCCCCAAGATAAGTATTGCAACCCCATTTTATAGGTGAGAATGCAAAGGTTCTGGAGAGTTTGTGAACTGATACACAAGTTCATTTATTTAATAGTGATAGACTCAAGATTGAAAACAAGTCTGAATACAACTCATATTCTTTCCACTGTTACTATACATCAGAGGTTTGCAAATGATAGCTCACAGGCCAAATCTAGACTCTTTTCTGCTTTTGTGAGCTAAGAATGACTTTACATTTTTAAAGGATTTTTTTAAAACACAAAAGTAATATTTCCTGACACATAAAAATTATATGAAATTCAGGTTGCAGTATCCATAAATAAAGTTTTATTGGAACACAATCACATCCATTCATTGAACTATTGACTATGGCTGCTTTCATGCTACAGCATCAGGATGAGTAGTTACAGTAGAGATTATGTGGCCTGCAAAGCTGAAAGTGTTTTCTATCTGTCCCCTTACAGAAAAAGTGTGTAGATCTCAGCTATCTATTCTTGCTTCCTCATTAATGTATGTCTATGCCTAGAGCTTAAATAGAATGTGGAACCATAGGAAAAATAAAGTGAAAAAAGTATTATTCCAAAGATACAGATAAGTAATATTTTTAGAGAGCAATAATGCACCAGATACAATCAATCACACTTCATTTTCCTTTCCACACAATTTAGAGTCCATTGGTTTGAAAGGTTCTTTGAAGGGCTTGCAGCACTTAATTCATGCATCCATTAAACCTCTCAAGTTTATTTGGCCTGAGTGTTGTGAAAGGCATCTTGGAGGCACTTTATTACATAAGAATTTGTCACTGATTAACTCTTTTTTAGATGTGTCATGGAGCAGAAAGATGAAGTCACAAGTGACAATTTTGACAGTATTTCCACCAAGGAGTTGAGATTCTGCCAACGGGTGCTAAAAGGATTGTCTCACCACGGCATGTCCTTTCCTAAGGCCCAAGCCCAAACTCCACCCCACTCCCAGGAACCACGTTTTGTGGAGCCTGAAGCTTATAAAATTTGTCAGACCCGTTTTAAGAAAAAGAATACCAAATTGCAAACACAAAATTAGACATAAAGTCTTGGAAACAGCCCAGACAAGTGAGGGACACTGAAAATTAACTTTCATTAGCTTTAAGAAAATCATCTTTTGCTTCAACAGAAAAGAGAGACTGGAGGCATCAAAGAGAGAGAGTGCCCATATTCATCAATATGTTTGCGATGCAAGAATATAAACATTAATAGATTCAATCATAAAGTAAATTTTCCAGATTTCAGTTTCATTCTGAATTATGAAATTATCTTTTATATAACTTTAACTTCTTAAGCAAGTAAGGTCCTGCTAGATCTCCCCATTTTCTCAGAAAAATATCCAACTGTGGATACGCTACACTACACCACAGCAGAGGGTAACAGCTACACTACTGCACCAAAGAGATGCTTGCAGAAGAGTAATTCTGCCCCGTTGCACTTCAGTTCACTCCTGCTCTGCTTTCCTCCAGTTCTTTTTGAGGTTTCAGCTGAGAACGACAAACTAGGGCAGACACGTGCTCTCTGCAGGGCTCGCCATGTGCCCGAAGCTTCAGAGCAGCAGCCCAGGCTCCCTGGCAGTTTCAACTCCACTGGCCCACTTCACAAGTGCCAGCTCTTTCCGTGGACACTTGCTAGCCTCTTTACTTACTTCCAGTTTTTTCTTTCACACTCTTCACCTATTATTCCAGATTTTTCCAAACCCAAGAAATTTTGTTTGTTTGTTTGTTTGTTTTTATGTGTGAGAGGTGGTTGACTAGAGTCTAGGGACTGGAGCCAGAAAAAAAAAAAAAAAAAAGGAAAGAAATGGACCAGATGGTAGGAAAATAAAGTGACGACCAGGTCTGGGTTGAAGCCAGATCTGAAAAAGGAACAGACTTGGGACGTCTGAAGTAAAAGGCCACAGTGACAACCCTGTTGACAGAGTGCTCACTGCTACCTCCAGAAAAGACAATAAAGGGGTTTTGCTGCCTATTTTTCTTTAAGCTAAGCAAACGCTTTCAAATGTCAAAGGGAAGCATGGTGTAAAGGAAATAATGCAGGCTGAAGATATCATGAGAATTCAGCCTGAGGACCAATCTCTCTACTTCACAGATATTTAAGCTCTCAAAAATCAGGGTTTTTTGGGTTTTGGCTGTGTTTTGTTTCTTTGGGTTTGTTTTGTTTTGTTTTGTTTTGTTTGCTCTCTTTCTTTTTTTAAAAATCTATACACATTGGTAATGATTCCTCCCAGAACTGGGTATTATCAATATGAAATAAGACAAAATGTTAAAAGGGCCCAATATTATTCCTGGCATGACCGTATTCAAGGCCAGTACGCACCATTGGTTTCAGAGTGTTACCTCTCCAAACAGGGTTACTTGGAATCTCCAAGTTTCTGGACATGCTTTTTGAGGCCAGTTGTAGGGACAATGCCCGAGGTTATCGTGGAGACCTTCCCAGCCTCTCTGGATTCAAATCTGTGCTGAGCATTCACCATTTGCACCCTCCACTCAGATCCTTTCACGACCCCTCTCTGCCCTGCTGGGTGCTCTGCTGACTGCATCACCCAGGGTCCCTGGCTTGTTGATGTCTGTTGAGTTGACCCCTACTTGGCATTGGCAGATCAGGGAGTAGGAGAGAGATACAGGGCACTTACTCTTACAACTTGCTCCCTACAAGGCCCCATCCCTCTACAACCAGAGCTCCTACTGGGCGACCCCTCTTCAGCTGCTCCATCGCACTCTGGCCTCCAGGATGGACACTATCTCCTCCCTTTGCTCCTTCAACACCAAAGGAGGTGATGGCTTCCTAAGATGCTACTCCCTGGATGCTTCACTTAGGATTTACTTTTGTTCTTTTAAGTAAGCCCTTCATTATAGCCCATGATTCTTTTAAACAGTTTCTTCATTAAATTATCTTCATTCAAGCCATCGGAATTAAATTCCTCTAGTTGGGCCCCTGCCTAATATAGATTTCATGTCTAGAAGAGCTGGGTTTTTTTGTTTGTTCCTTGGTACTCTGTAGTCAGCCAGACTGCATTTAGGTAAATGTATCCATAGTGAAGTTATGTTGTAAATTACTGCCTATCAGGAAAGGTTCCTTTCTTTCTCCAAACTTAGATTTTAAACACATTTAACCAAGAAGGAGTCATGAGGAAAGAAATGACATCCTTTTAGGGGGTCAAATCAACACTGACCATCACTGGGTCGTAGATGTTTTAGTCACACCCCACTGCCACTGAGCATTTTATCTTGCAGAAATAAGGGTTATATTTCATATTCAATGACATAATAACATATCACCTCTTTAATTATACCTGATGTATGAAAAATAATCTAGCCTATGCTGACTTCATTATATACATCACTACATTTTAGACTTGTTAGCAAATTCAATTTATTTACCTTTCAGTTTAATGAAGTTATTTCAGATTTCATAGATGTGGAAATAATGGAAATACAGACATTAGAAATCTTATTTTAATGTCAAATCTCATTTGAAACCTCATTTATATCTTATGGAAATGAGGACTCTGGTAACCATAATTCTTAGTACTCCCATAAATATAACGAAATAAGAAATATTAAAAAGTAAAAAAAAAAAAAGATGTGCTCATCAAACTATAGTTTATAATTTCAGGAGGTGCATCTAATACAACAAAAGGATCAAATATTCAGTCACATTCTTGTATCACCTCTCTCTCGCTCTTGTGATACTAATGCATGTCAAGTAATTTTTTTTTTGCGAGTAATTTTAAATCCAAAAACAAAAAGTTACAGTTTCTAGAGCCCTAACTAGTGAGCAGTCTGTTTGTAGCTGCTAGAAGCACCAAAAATATTATTTCAAAATCTAGATATAGAAGAGGAGAAATGATTTTGAACTTGACATGTGTACTGTTTTAGTCAGGTTTTCCATTCAAATTCTTTCTTTGTCAAACTCCTCCAAAGTCTAACGTAAATTCACATTGGCAGACTTCTCTTGTGCTTTTAATGTGCATTTCAGATACTAGCAGGGAAGAAAGCGCCAATGTACACACAAAGCCACCAGTCTAGTGTCAAGTCAAAGAGGGAATACTTGGAACTTCCAGAGAAGGAGTCATGCTTCAGTTGAGGTCACTGCACCATCCCAGCGGCCACGATAGACATCTCAGGCCTGGATCTGAGAGTATATTGATACAGGGTTCCCTGGTGTGCATCCTGGTAGAGATGCAGGCTGTAGTACAATAGCGCTGGCCACCTAGTTGAGGAGATAATCATGTTTTCAAGGATGTCAACACATTTTCTTGTACTTGGGGGTATGTCTGGTGAAATTAGAACCAGAGAAGATGAAAAAAGTTTTCTTCTTATGCATTACGTAGAACAAGCAGTAAAATAACATATATGGGGCCTGTTCTTGCTCATGTGCAAATTTTTCCCTGGTGTTAACACTATAACTACATTTGATACTCTCATATATAGAGTAAGCCCTACTAGTTGTCAATTGAATTGAACACTTCTGGTTGTAAAACTTCAGTAGTTTTCCTTGTTTCAGTATGTCCCTGTTTCTGGCTGTACAGTGTTTCAATACTTGCTGAATTAAGAATTACAGCCAAATGCTTTTGCTAATTTTCTAGACGTCTGATTAAACCAAATAGCTATCACTGTTGTTTACAAATCTTGGTATAACACAGAGTTTGTAAATGGCATCATTTCCAGCCTTTTGATTGAGTTTGTACAATTTTAACAGTCAAACTTGATTTAAAGATTGAAGAATTTTACATAATCTAGATTTTTGCTTTTTTATAAAATCAGAAGATCTCACAACACAGGGTCTCTATTCCTGTGAACAATTAGCTTGAGATGGGGGCTAGCCACCACTCCATATTCTTGAAAGACTCTTTCTTTGCTTTAAGTAAGATCATGCTTTGTTTTCTTCCTGATTCACTAACAGTTCTTCCCCCATTATCTTTTTATCCTCCTCTAATTTTAAATGTGGGAATTTCTCAGGACTCAGTTCTAAGTCCTGAAGAAGGTTCTGTGTTCTCATTCTAAATGCTCTCCCTAGGCAAATTCATTCACTTATTACATATATATCCATATCTATATCTAAATATCTATCTGCCTATCTATCTATCTATCTATCTATCTATCTATCTATATCAGCAACCTACATAGGACTTTTTCCAAACCAGTCTGCTCCAGTCTGCTTCCACCAATCCCCCTATTCTTTTTTTTATACACTTATTCTTTATTTTATTCCTTGAATATATCACATCACTTCTAGTTATCTAGCTTTTGCAAAGCCAATTCCACTATCTGGAAGATTCTTCCTCTGCCCCTTTACCTGCTTCCTACCTATCTTTCAAGTTCCTCTTAGCTTATATATTATTCTTCTAGAAAAACTTTCCTGAACTTCAGATAAGATTACATCTTCCTATTATCTTTTTTACAGTAGCTTGAATGCCCCTCTTTGTAGCACTTATCAGACCATAACACATTACTTGTGTAATTGCATGCTTAATATTGATCTTAACATAATCTGTAAAGTACATTCAAACAGGTCCTACTTGTATTTTTCACTATGTGTCTTTGCATTTAGCACAGGCTTTGACATCTAATATGCTCCTAATAAATATTTATTGACTTTGACATAGGTGTTAGGGTAAAAGTTATATGAGATCCTTTAGCATCTTTCAAGAAATTAAAAAATCCCTCTTTCCTAATCAAACTTAACGATAATACAGATAATTTTAAACAGGTGGGCTAATTAAGTGCTTTATGGACTGTAACTAATGAATAGGTTATATTTCTTAGCATATTATTTTAGTCTGAAAAAGCTATGTTATCATGGAATTAAAAAACATTCAAAATCTCTGAACAATAACTATAAAGCACTAGCCACTAACAGTTTCTTTTAAGTTAATAAGTATTTGTAAAATGATATTCTTCATAATAAAGAGAACAAGCCTATTTAGAATGGATATAACATCCACATTTGTATCTAGCAGTTTTGGGGTAATTCTCAAGCTATTTTATTTCCTTTTTTTTTAACATGAAATGAATGAGGATGTTAAATGTTTTGTGTCATTATCTTATCAGTGAAACTGTTTCACCAAACACATGCATGGCCAGGTTATCAAGTGTCTGAAATTATTTATTTCAAGAAGTAGATTAAAAACAAAGTCATGCGTTCATATAGTTGTTTGTTGATGATTGAGAACTAGAGATCTGGAGGCTTCATAGAAAAACAAGGCACAGAGCAAAAATGTTTTGCATCTTGAGGTTATCTGTTGAGCAGAAAGCTGCCATCCCTTTTCTGCTTTTGCCTAAAGACCTGGAACATTCGCATGTTCACTTGGCCAGAGACAGATGGCTGCCCACACGTTCTCCCTAGGCGTAACACTTGTTCTCCTAATACCAACCACCAAGGAGTTTGGCCCACCATCTGTGGATCTGTGGCCTCCTCCTCACTGTATGAATTTTACGACAAGAAGCTGAGTGGCTTTGGACTGTACATTCTGGGACAGTTCTTTTTTAGTATATAAGCTGTGCAGGTCACCACCTTTACTAGTCAGGATGGGCTAGGTCAGGCAGCAATAACAAACACCACCTTATTCTGGGTGGCTTAACACAACAAATGTTTATATCTCACTCATCATAAATGTCCAAATGGAGCAGCATAATGTTCAGCTCACGGAAGTCACTCAGAGCCCCAGGCTCGTGGAGGCTCCCTCTCAGCTCTTGCTCCTGTGATCACTACCTCAGAAATAGAAGTTTAAATCTGAGTGTCTACAATTAATTCTTCCTACAAGAAACTGACACATTTCTCTTCTGCTTCTATTTCACTGGCCACAGCAGGTCAATGGCCATGCCGAACTGAAGTGTGGGAGGTGGTGGGGAGGGGATGATGCAGTACAGTGCAACCACACATCAAGGAGAAGAGCTGGAATAGAGGTGGACGCCTCTCTTAGGAATACAGGGGGAGAGTAATGTTTTCTATCTTAATAATCAAACTTATAAAAATTATGTATTATACTTCTTTCACCCTTTCAAGACAAAACAGCTCTGTATCATAACCTGCAAGTTTCTTGCCTTTCTCACTATTACAAAAAAGTTTTTCTTTAGGACAGTTAACAGTAAGAACATCATGCAGCTCAGCCAGATAGCTATGCACAGTCCGTAAAACCAAAAAGCCTGCCATTTCTACAGGTCTTTGCCAAATAAAGGTGGTTCTTGCTAGCCAAAGATGTCATGCTCTTTGCCACGTGACACAGAAAGCCAGATTATCCCTTAGCTGTAAGAGGTCATGACGTATGGTGTGATATATGATATGATCATATGTCATGATATGACATATCACGGACATATGATAGGTGTGCACATGAAAAGCTATGATAAGCTCACACAAGAGTTACTTACGGGTTGGAGATAATAAGAGACATTCACAGACTAGCACCTTTGAGGATACAACAAGATGAGAGGTTCATTAGAATTGCTAATCTGTAAGTGATTTATCCAGTTATTTTTAAATTTTTCTTTTTTTTTTTTACATCTTTATTGGAGTATAATTGCTTTACAATGGTGTGTTAGTTTCTACTTTATAACAAAGTGAATCAGTTATACATATACATATGTTCCCATATCTCTTCCCTCTTGTGTCTCCCTCCCTCCCACCCTCCCTATCCCACCCCTCCAAGAGGTCACAAAGCACCAAGCTTATCTCCCTGTGCTATGCGGCTGCTTCCCACTAGCTATCTACCTTACGTTTGGTAGTGTATATATGTCCATGCCTCTCTCTCGCTTTATCACAGCTTACCCTTCCCTCTCCCCATATCCTCAAGTCCATTCTCTAGTAGGTCTGTCTTTATTCCTGTCTTACCCATAGGTTCTTCATGATATATTTTTTTTTCTTAAATTCCATATATATGTGTTAGCATACGGTATTTGTCTTTCTCTTTCTGACTTACTTCACTCTGTATGACAGACTCCAGGCCTATCCACCTCATTACAAATAGCTCAATTTCGTTTCTTTTTATGGCTGAGTAATATTCCATTGTATATATGTGCCACATCTTCTTTATGCATTCATCTGATGATGGACACTTAGGTTGTTTCCATCTCTGGGCTATTGTAAATAGAGCTGCAATGAATATTTTGGTACATGACAATTTTTAAATTATAGTTTTCTCAGGGTATATGCTCAGTAGTGGGATTGCTGGGTCATATGGTAGTACTATTTTTAGTTTTATAAGGAACCTCCATACTGTTCTCCATAGTGGCTGTACCAATTCACATTCCTACCAGCAGTGCAAGAGTGCTCCCTTTTTTCCACACCCTCTCCAGCATTTATTGTTTCTAGATTTTTTTTTCTTCTCACAGCTTACCCTTCCCCCTCCTCATATGCTCAAGTCCATTCTCTAGTAGGTCTGTGTCTTTATTCCTGTCTTACCACTATGTTCTTCATGACATTTTTTTTTCTTAAATTCCATATATATGTGTCAGCATACAGTATTTGTCTTTCTCTTTCTGACTTACTTCACTTTGTATGACAGACTCTAGGTCCATCCACCTCATTACAAATAGCTCAATTTCATTTCTTTTTATGGCTGAGTAATATTCCATTATATATATGTGCGACATCTTTATGCATTCATCCGATGATGGACACTTAGGTTGTTTCTATCTCCAGGCTATTGTAAATAGGGCTGCTATGAACATTTTGGTACGTTACTCTTTTTGAATTATGGTTTTCTCAGGGTATATGCCCAGTAGTGGGATTGCTGGGTCATATGGTCGTTGTATTTTTAGTTTTTTAAGGAACCTCCATACTCTTCTCCATAGTGGCTGTACCAATTGACATTCCCACCAGCAGTGCAAGAGTGTTCCCTTTTTTCCACACCCTCTCAGGCATTTATTGTTTCTAGATTTTTTGATGATGGCCATTCTGACTGGTGTGAGATGATATCTCATTGTAGTTTTGATTTGCATTTCTCTAATGATTAAAGATGTTGAGCATCCTTTCATGTGTTTGTTGGCAGTCTGTATATCTTCTGTGGAGAAATGTCTATTTAGGTCTTCTGCCCATTTTTGGATTGGGTTGTTTGTTTTTTTGCTATTGAGCTGCATGAGCTGCTTATAAATTTTGGAGATTAATCCTTTGTCAGTTGCTTCATTTGCAAATATTTTCTCCCATTCTCAGGGTTGTCTTTTGGTCTTGTTTATGGTTTCCTTTGCTGTGCAAAAGTTTTTAAGTTTCATTAGGTCCCATGTGTTTATTTTTGTCTTTATTTCCATTTCTCTAGGAGGTGGGTCCAAAAGGATCTTGCTGTGATTTATGTCATAGAGTGTTCTGCCTATATTTTCCTCTAAGAGTTTGATAGTGTCTGGCCTTACATTTAGGTCTTTAATCCATTTTGAGCTTATTTTTGTGTCTGGTGTTAGGGAGTGATCTAATCTCATACTTTTACATGTCCCTGTCCAGTTTTCCCAGCACCACTTATTGAAGAGGGTCTCCTTTCTCCACCGTACATTCCTGCCTCCTTTATCAAAGATAAGGTGACCATATGTGCGTGGGTTTATCTCTGGGCTTCCTATCCTGTTCCATTGATCTATCTTTCTGTTTTTGTGCCAGTACCATACTGTCTTGATTACTGTAGCTTTGTAGTATAGTCTGAAGTCAGGGAGCCTGATTCCTCCAGCTCCGTTTTTCGTTCTCAAGATTGCTTTGGCTATTCAGGGTCTTTTGTGATTCCATACAAGTTGTGAAATTTTTTGTTCTAGTTCTGTGAAAAATGCCAGTGGTAGTTTGATAGTGATTGCATTGAATCTGTAGATTGCTTTGAGTAGTAAAGTCATTTTCACAATGTTGATTCTTCAAATCCAAGCACATGGTATATCTCTCCATCTATTTGTATCAGCTTTAATTTCTTTCATCAGTGTCTTATAATTTTCTGCATACAGGTCTTTTGTATCCTTAGGTAGGTTTATTCCTAGATATTTTATTCTTTTTGTTGCAGTGGTAAATGGGAGTGTTTTCTTGATTTCACTTTCAGATTTTTCATCATTAGTGTACTGGAATGCCAGAGATTTCTGCGCATTAATTTTGTATCCTGCTACTTTACCAAATTTACTGATTAGCTCTAGTAGTTTTCTGGTAGCATCCTTAGGATTCTCTATGTATAGTATCACGTCATCTGCAAACAGTGACAGCTTTACTTTTTCTTTTCCGATTTGGATTCCTTTTATTTCCTTTTCTTCTCTGACTGCTGTGGCTAAAACTTCCAAAACTATGTTGAATAAGAGTAGTGAGAGTGCAGAACCTTGTCTTGTTCCTGATCTTAGTGGAAATGGTTTCAGGTTTTCACCATTGTTGACGATGTTGGCTGTGCGTTTGTCATATATAGCCTTTATTATGCTGAGGAAAGTTCCCTCTATGCCTACTTTCTGCAGGGTTTTTATCATAAATGGGTGTTAAATTTTGTCGAAAGCTTTCTCTGCATCTATTGAGGTGATCATATGGTTTTTCTTCTTCAATTTGGTAAAATGGTGTATCACATTGATTGATTTGCGTATATTGAAGAATCCTTGCATTCCTGGAATAAACCCCACTTGATCATGGTGTATGATCCTTTTAATGTGCTGTTGGATTCTGTTTGCTAGTATTTTGTTGAGGATTTTTGCATCTGTGTTCATCAGTGATATTGGCCTGTAGTTTTCTTTCTTTGTGACATCCTTGTCTGGTTTTGGTATCAAGGTGATGGTGGCCTCGTAGAATGAGTTTTGGGAGTATTCCTCCCTCTGCTATATTTTGGAAGAGTTTGAGAAGGATAGGTGTTAGCTCTTCTCTAAATGTTTGATAGAATTCGCCTGTGAAGCCATCTGGTCCTGGGCTTTTTTTTGTTGGAAGATTTTTAATCACAGTTTCAATTTCAGTGCTTGTGATTGGTCTGTTTGTATTTTCTATTTCTTCCTGATTCATTCTTGGCAGGTTGTGCATTTCTAAGAATTTGTCCATTTCTTCCAGGTTGTCCATTTTATTGGCATAGAGTTGCTTGTAGTAATCTCTCATGATCTTTTGTATTTCTGCAGTGTCAGTTTTTACCTCTCCTTTTTCATTTCTAATTCTATTGATTTGAGTCTTCTCCCTTTTTTTCTTGATGAGTCTGGCTAATGGTTTATCAATTTTGTTTATCTTCTCAAAGATTTATCCAGTTTTCTATGAGAACAGTCATGCATTGCTTTGAAAACAGTGGTTGAGGAGTTTCCTTTATTTATTACCATACTTTGTGTCCTTACATCACCATCCTAATCCAGTATCCCCCTTCTTTCTTCATCAACATCACCATCATTATTGTTGCTTCTTCCATTGGTGGAATCCTGATTATGTGCCAGGGTTTGTATATGGAACTTAACTGCTTATCACATTTAACATTGTATTCAATACTTAAACTCAGAAAATCAAGAACTGTCACTTTCTTTTCACCTAAAATAAAGCATAATACACAGCCCTGGTTAAGGCATCCCCCCCCTTTTTTTTAATGAGTTTTGCTTAGCTGAGTTTCGCACTCCAGACATCAGAATTTAAATTACAATTATCATTGAGATCTTCTTACTTGGTACAGAAAACACCCAATAATGATAGTTGAAAGGACATAACAATAACTTTTGTAAAGACAAAAATAATGATTCAGAATTACTGAATCCATTCTGTACAATAACCACAATATAATGCTACTATATAGAACAGAGTAGCCTGAGTGACATGCTAAGATTTATTAAAAACCATGAGATAACATGCCACAGCTTCTTGAAATTTTATTATTAACCCAAAGTCCACAATTTAAAGCACAGTATATTAAAACTGCAAAATTGAACAGAAATACAGTGGCTTTCTATTGTCAAGTTAGCCAAGCTGGAACTACATTTCCCACATTTGTCTTCCATATAGATGTATATAGAAGGTTTCAAGTGAGAATTGGCCACAAGTGGAATTTGCATATATCTTGAAAGATGGCAGGGCAGCAGCACCGATGTTTATCCTCAGAAGGGGAGTGTAAGTTTGGGAGCTATTGTAGCTCACGTGCTTTGTCGCCGATCTGCTGGTTGATCTTGTTGCAGTTGCAGCCAGGCCTCTAAACTCCTCTAGTTCCTGCCATCTCCTCTTTCAGCTTCTCTAGCAACTGGACTGAGAATACGGTGTCATGGTCAAGGGCACCCACATATTTGTGGGGCGCCTGCATTTAAGAACAGAGACTATGAGAAACATCCTTTGTCAGTCAGTTGCTTTCCCCGTTTCTCCTCTATCTTTTCCTTCCCAGCTGACCATTCAGACCTCACCCAAGAAACAGAAACAACAGCCTTCAATAGACTGTTTAACAAATACCCACAAATGCTTATGGTAAATCCTTTATTTTATATTATTCACTGCGGTTCTGTTTCTGTACTCCTCTGACAAATGAATGTTCAAAATAAAAGACTTCCTATAAGTCCCCATCTGCTTAGTTTCCTCAGTGGAATCCCTGAGAAGGTACATTAACTCTCTTTTGCTTTAGGGGTGAGAAACACTGATAAATACATACAAATTCAATTGCCTGACATCGTTTTTAAAGGCTCGTAGCATATTTGATTGAATGGGGTCTTGTCTCTTTTCCTCTGCTGAAATAGTGCATGGTGTAGCCTTGTTCTCTGCCCTAACATGGTCACTACCCACCACTCTCAGATCTGCCCTGAGCCTCTGCTGGCCTCACTGAGACCTGTGCTCTGGGATTCTGGAACCTCTCTCCTCCTTAAATACAGTGCAGTTACAGTGGCCTCTGCCAAGACAGATGCAAAAAAGCTCATTCTTCTTTTACTGCCCCAACACAAATCTATTTTGAATGTAATAAGACTTCACTGGAGACTGGAGCAAGAGGGGATTACAGCATAGGGAAAAGCAAATATGAATTGAATAGTACAGTTCTCAGAGTACGAAGAAAAAAATATTTTTAATTGCACCAACCGTATATAAACCTCACATGATCTGATCTTCATTCTTGCATTCTTGAGTCAAGATTCATCTTTCTCTCTTCCTTCTCCTCAAAGAGAGTGGTTCTTTCTCAATGTCTCATTTTGCAAATCTTTCACCTTTTTAAAGAAAAGTCCATTCCTAAATGACAGGTACAAGGAATACAATAATTCACGGTGCTGCATTTTCCCAAGTCTGAGATAATGTGCCTAAAATAATATACCATGGGTTTCAGCAGAAACACTCAGGTGCTGTCTGGTGCAAGAGATTGGAAGGGGACTACTGTGTGGTAGGTCCACACGAGGTTAGCTGTCTAACATGAGGTGAATAAAAGCTTTCCAGCTGCTCCTGTGGTCTTCCTGTCTCCTGAGGACAAGTTTTAGATGGAAAAAGAAAACCACACACACGCTCACACACACACAATGCACGTGCACAGATTCAAAGTATATGTCCACATTGTGGAAAATAATCCTGAAGACAAAAAGAAAAATCTCTTAGATTTCCTTTATCACTGTCTATTATCATTGCAATCCCAGGGGATATGTTTTATTTTTTTATTCAAGCATGTTTGTATAAATTTGAAATGTTACCATATAATATATATTGGAATTTTAAAGTTAACTTTAGATATTTTTAAGCACTAAATTAGTTAATGTTAATGTGTGTGGTTAGAATTCAATCCCAATTTCTCCCTCTAGTCTGGAGTTTGCATTATGCAGGCACATAATATTTTTGTAAATGACTTTCCCATTCCATGTTATTTATAAATAATTATATCACGAATCAAGGCATTTATAAATAATTTAAGTGAAGTACTAGTATCTTGATCTTGGATTACTAACAATTCATATATTATTATCAATAAGATTTTTTAAAGTAAGTGTTATTTGCCTTCTATTTGGTGTGCAAATGCTCACTACTAGACACTTACTACTCCCCAGGAATTTGGTAACCAACCTCCTCTCTGACCTGGGTATTCTGCTGGTCCATGGCCTGTGTAGATAGCATTTGATCCACAGTGGAAGCCTCTCATGAATATTTCCAATGTAATTATATTAAAACTCCTATTTTCTATCTTTTTTCCTTCTTTTTTGTACTTTTGTGTATGTACTTTTTTATATTCACATGAAATCTCCTACATATACTCAAATAAAACCTCCTACATAACTTTTTGTGCTATAGATTGTCACAACAAACCAGGTGTTTAAATAATAGAGGTGTTTAAGCAGAGCTTTAGATCATGTGCCCACGTGTATATTCATGGTGTATTATTCACCCTACCATCCCACTTGGGGGTTTGAGAGAACTAAAAAGATGTAAAAGAGACAAAAATGCCTAAGTAATCATTCAAAGTTACCAAAAAAAACCTGTGTATTATTTTTCTCTGAGTCCCTGTTCTGTTTTCCATCTCCCTTTTATTTCTGACCCTCACTCTTAGTCCAATCATCCACAACTAACTTTATAGTGCACAACTTCAGATAAACCTTTTTTTTATCTGAACATCTTTATTGGAGTATAATTGCTTTACAATGTTGTGTTGGTTTCTGCTGTATAACAAAGTGAATCAGCTATACGTATACATATATCCCCATATACCCTCCCTCTTGCATCTCCCTCCCACCCTCCCTATCCCACCCCTCTAGGTGGTCACAAAGCACTGAGCTAATCTCCCTGTGCTATGTGACTGCTTCCCACTAGCTATCTATTTTACATTTGGTAGTGTATATATGTCCATGCCATTCTCTCACTTCCTCCCAGCTTACCCTTCCCCCTCCCCCTGTCCTCAAGTCCATTCTCTACATCTGTGACTTTATTGCTGTCCAGCCCCTAGCTTCATCAGAAACATTTTTTTTTTGGATTCCATATATATGTGTTAGTATATGGTATTTGTTTTTCTCTTTCTGACTTACTTCACTCTATATGACAGATTCTAGGTCCATCCACCTCACTACAAATAACTCAATTTCATTCCTTTTTATGGTTGAGTAATATTTCATTGTATCTATGTGCCACATCTTCTTTATCCATTCATCTGTTGATGGACACTTAGGTTGCTTCCATGTCCTGGCTATTGTAAATAGTGCTGCAATAAACATTGTGGTACATGTCTCTTGAATTATGGTTTTCTCAGGGCATATGCCCAGGAGTGGGATTCCTGACTCATATGGTAGTTCTATGTTTAGCTTTTAAGGAACCTCCATACTTTTCTCCATAGTAGCTGTATCAATTTACATACCTACCAACAGTGCAAGAGGATTCCCTTTTCTCCACACCCTCTCCAGCATTTAATGTTTGTAGATTTTTTGATCATGGCCACTCTGACTGGTGTGAGTTGATACTTCATTGTAGTTTTGATTTGCAATTCTCTAATGATTAATGATGTTGAGCATCCTTTCATGTGTTTGTTGGCAATCTGTATATCTTCTTTGGAGGAATGTCTATTTAGGTCTTCTGCCCATTTTTGGATTGGGTTGTTTGTTTTTTTGATATTGAGCTGCATGAGCTGCTTGTATATTTTGAAGATTAATCACTTGTCAGTTGCTTCATTTGCAAATATTTTCTCCCATTATTTGGGTTGTCTTTTGGTCTTGTTTATGGCTTCCTGTGTTGTGCAGAAGCTTTTAAGTTTCATTAGGTCCTATTTGTTTATTTTTGTTTTTATTTCCATTTCTCTAAGAGGTGGGTCAAAACGGATCTTGCTGTGATTTATGTCATAGAATGTTCTGCCTATGTTTTCCTCTAAGAGTTTGATAGTGTCTGGCCTTACATTTAGTTCTTTAATCCATTTTGAGCTTATTTTTGTATATGTTATTAGGGAGTGTTCTAATTTCATTCTTTTAAATGTAGCTGTCCAGTTGTCCCAGCACCACTTATTGAAGAGGCTGTCTTTTCTCCATTGTATATTCTTGCCTCCTTTATCAAAGATAAG
Source organism: Hyperoodon ampullatus (assembly GCF_949752795.1). NCBI lineage: Eukaryota > Metazoa > Chordata > Mammalia > Artiodactyla > Ziphiidae > Hyperoodon > Hyperoodon ampullatus. Next base: position 18,773,713 of record NC_136929.1, on the reverse strand, counting down.
GTGACCATATGTGTGTGGGTTTATCTCTGGGCTTTCTATCCTGTTCCATTGATCTATATTTCTGTTTTTGTGCCAGTACTATACTGTCTTGATTACTGTAGCTTTGTAGTATAGTCTGAAGTCAGGGAGCCTGATTCCTCCAGCTCTGTTTTTCTTTCTCAAGACTGCTTTGGCTATTTGGGGTCTTTTGTGTTTCCACGCAAATTGTGAAGTTTTTTGTTCTAGTTCTGTGAAAAATGCCACTGGTAGTGTGAGAGGGATTGCATTGAATCTGTAGCTTGCTTTGTGTAGTAGAGTCATTTTCACAATGTTGATTTTTCCAATCCAAGAACATAGTATATCCCTCCATCTGATTGTATCATCTTTAATTTCTTTCATCAGTGTCTTATAGTTTTCTGCATACAGGTCTTTTGTCTCCTTAGGTAGGTTTATTGCTGGGTATTTTATATTTTTGTTGCAATGGTAAATGGGAGTGTTTCCTTAATTTCTCTTTCAGATTTTTCATCATTAGTGCATAGGAATGCAAGAGATTTCTGTGCATTAATTTGTATCCTGCTACATTACCAAATTCATTGATTAGCTCTAGTAGTTTTCTGGTGGCATCTTTAGGATTCTCTGTGTATAGTATCATGTCATCTGCAAACAGTGACAGCTTTACTTCTTCTTTTCTGATTCGGATTCCTTTTATTTCTTTTTCTTCTCTGATTGCTGTTTCTAAAACTTCCCAAACTATGTTGAATAATAGTGGTGAGTGAATAACCTTGTCTTGTTCCTGATCTTAGTGGAAATGGTTTCAGTTTTTCACCATTGAGAACGATGTTGGCTGTGCGTTTGTCTTATACGGCCTGTATTATGTTGAGGTAAGTTCCCTCTATGGCTATTTCTGGAGGGTTTTTATCATAAATGGGTGCTGAATTTTGTTGAAATCTTTTTCTGCATCTACTGAGATGATCATATGGTTTTTCACCCTCAATTTGTTAATATGGTGTATCACATTGATTGATTGCATATATTGAAGAATTCTTGCATTCCTGGGATAAACCCCAATTGATCATGGTCAATGATCCTCTTAATGCATTGTTGGATTCTGTTTGCTAGTATTTTGTTGAGGATTTTTGCATCTATGTTCATCAGTGTTATTGACCTGTAGTTTTCTTTTTCTGGGACATCTTTGTCTGGTTCTGGTATCTGGGTGATGGCGGCCTCGTAGAATGAGTGTTCCTCCCTTTGCTATAATTTTGGAAGAGTTTGAGAAGGATAGATGTTAGCTCTTCTTTAAATGTTTGATAGAATTCGCCTGTGAAGTCATCTCGTCCTCAGCTTCTGTTTGCTGGAAGATTTTCAATCCCAATTTCAATTTCAGTGCTTGTGATTCTTCCTGGTTCAGTCTTGGAAGGTTATGCTTTTCTAAGAATTTGTCTATTTCTTCCAGGTGGTCCATATATTGGCATATGATTGTTTGTAGTAATCTCTCATGATTCTTTGTATTTCTGCAGTGTCTGTTGTTATTTCTTCCTTTCCGTTTCTAATTCTGTTTATTTGAATCTTCTTTTTTTCTTGATGAGTCTGGCTAATGGTTTATCAATTTGTTTATCTTCTCAAAGAACCAGCTTTTAGTTTTATTGATTTTGCTATTATTTCCATCATTTCTTTTTCATTTATTTCTGATCTGATCTTTATGATTTCTTTCCTTCTGCTAACTTTGGGGTCTTTTTGTTCTTCTTCCTCTAATTGCTTTAGGTGTAAGGTTAGGTTATTTATTTGATATTTTTCTTGTTTCTTGAGGTAGGATTGTATTGCTATAAACTTCCCTCTTAGAGCTGTTTTTGCTGCATCCTGTATGTTGTGGGCCATCGTGTTTCCATTGTCATTTGTTTCTAGGTATTTTTTGGTTTCCTCTTTGATTTCTTCAGTGATGTCTTGGTTATTTAGTAGCGTATTGTTTAGAATCCATGTGTTTGTATTTTTTACAGTTTTTTCCCTGTAATTGATAGCTAGTCTCATAGCATTGTGGTCAGAAAAGATGCTTGATATGATTTCAGTTTTCTTAAATTTACCAAGGCTTTATAGTAACCCAAGATATGATCTATCCTGGAGAATGTTCCATGAGCACTTGAGAAGAAAGTGTATTCTGTTGTTTTTGGATTGAATGTCCTATAAATATCCCTTAAGTCAATTGTGTTTAATGTGTCATTTAAAGTTTGTGCTTCCTTATTTATTTTCATTTTAGTTGATCTGTCCATTAGTGAGAGTGGGGTGTTAAAGTCCTCTACTATTATTTTGTTACTGTCAATTTCCCCTTTTATGGCTGTAGCATTTGCCTTATATATTGAGGTGCTCCTATGTTCGGTGCATAAATATGTACAATTGTTGTATCTTCTTCTTGGATTGATCCCTTGATCATTTTGTAGTGTCCTTCTTTGTCTGTTGTAGTAGTCTTTATTTTAAAGTCTATTTTGTCTGATATGAGAATTGCTACTCCAGCTTTCTTTTGATTTCCATTTGCATGGAATCTTTTTCTATCCCCTCACTTTCAGTCTGTATGTGTCCCTAGTTCTGAAGTGGTCGCTTATAGACAGCATATATACGGGTCTTGTTTTTGTTTCCATTGAGCCAGTCTGTGTCTTTTGGTTGGAGCATTTAATCCATTTACATTTAAGGTAATTACTGATTTGTATGTTCCTATTAACATTTTCTTAACTGTTTTGGCTTTGTTATTGTAGGTCTTTTCCTTCTCTTGTGTTTCGTGCCTAGAGAAGTTCCTTTAGCATTTGTTGTAAAGCTGGTTTGGTGGTGCTGAACTCTCTCAGCTTTTGCTTGTCTGTAAAGGTTTTAATTGCTTCATCAAATCTAAATGAGTTCCTTGCTGGGTAGAGTAATCTTGGTTGTAGATTTCTCTCCTTCATCACTTTAAATATGTCCTGCCACTCCCTTCTGGCTTGCAGATTTTCTGCTGAAGGATCAGCTGTTAACCTTATGGGGATTCCCTTGTATGTTATTTGTTGCTTGTCCCTTGCTGCTTTTATATTTTTTCTTTGTATTTAATTTTTGACAGTTTGATTAATATATGTCTCGGCATGTTTTTCCTTGGATTTATCCTGTATGGGACTCGCTGTGCTTCCTGGACTTGATTGACTATTTCCTTTCCTGTATTAGGGAATTTCTCAACTATTATCTCTTCAAATATTTTCTCAGTCCCTTTCTTTTTCTCTTCTTCTTCTTCTGGGACTTCTATAATTCGAATGGTGGTGTGTTTAATGTTGTCCCAGATGTCTCTGAGATTGTCCTCAATTCTTTTCATTCTTTTATCTTTATTCTGCTCTGCAGTAGTTATATCCACTATTTTATCTTCCAGGTCACCTATCTGTTCTTCTGCCTCAGTTATTCTGCTATTGAGTCCTTCTACAGAATTTTTAATTTCATTTATTGCATTGTTCATCATTGTTTGTTTGCTCTTTACTTCTTCTAGGTCCTTGTTAAACGTTTCTTGTATTTTCTCCATTCTATTTCCAAGATTTGGGATCATCCTTACTATCATTACTCTGAATTCTTTTTCAGGTAGACTGCCCATTTCCTCTTCATTTGTTTGGTCTGGTGGGTTTTTACTTTGCTCCTTCATCTGCTGCGTATTTCTCTGCCTTCTCATTTTGCTTAACTTACTGTGTTTGTATTCTCCTTTTCCCTGGTTGCAGGTTCATAGTTCCTGTTGTTTTTGGTGTCTGCCCCCAGAGGGTAAGGTTGGTTAAGTGGTTTGTGTAGGCTTCATGGTGGAGGGGACTGGTGTCTGTGTTCTTGTGGATGAGGTTGGATCTTGTGTTTCTGGTGGGCAGGGCTGTGTCCAGTGGTTTGTTTTGGTATGTCTGTGAACTTATTATGAGTTTAGGCAGCCTCTCTGCTAATGGGTGGGATTGAGTTCCTGTCTTGCTAGTTGTTTGGCATGAGGTGTCCAGCACTGGAGTTTGCTGGTCGTGGATTTGAGCTGGGTCTTAGCGTTGAGACGGAGGTCTCTGGGAGAGCTCTTGCTGATTGATATTATGTGGGGCCAGGAGTTCTCTCATAGTCCAATGTCCTGAACTTGGCTCTCCCACCTCAGAGGCTCAGGCCTGACACCTGGCCGGAGCGCCAAGACTTTTTCTCTTTTAGCACTGGACACTGTGTGGACTACCACCCCATCCTCATCACAGAGGGATGCTTTCACGTAAGTAGATGCGGAAGGGATGAATCACACAATGGTGGAGAGGCGGGGGACTGGGAGATAAACCTTCTTGGTAGCATTATCAGCATACCAAGGAAAAGAAAGGGACTTTTGCATTAAAACAACAGCAACAATGAAAATTCTGTCCTTACAAAGTGCTAAAGGAGGTTTGATAGTATAAGACACCTGAAATTGTAATTAGGATTCTTGATATTTCAAAGACTTGTATTGCTTTCTAAAAATCCAACTTTTTTAAAACAAATGTAGAAGCACAAGAAATTACAGAACCTTTTTATATGCACCTAAATGAATTTTCATGTTTTTACTTTATTTTAAAGATGCACACACATTTAAACACTTCAGACACTACCCTCTGTCTTCCTCCTCTAGTCAGCAATTATATTGGTTGCCAACCACGTGGCCATCCATTTTCCTTACTAACAGAATCCCAATTTTGTCTAGTCAGCAAATAAGACCCAGCCCCAGGGGAAGAGGACCAATTGGCCTAATAAATCAGGGTCATTCATCACTTTTTGCCAGTGGTCAAGTGGTGGGCATAAGATGTTCATTCACCACATTCATTCAGCAAATATTTATTAAGTACTTACTCTGTGCCAAAGAATGTACACAGCAGCAGGCAACATCATCAAAATTCCAGTCTTCATGTAGTTCACATTCTAATGAAAGGAGAAAGGCAACAGAGAAGTAAATTTCATAGTGCATCAGATGATAGTAAATGCTATGAAAAAAAAGTCATGAGAGAGGAAAAGAAGTACTAAGTAAGTGGGAAGGGAGGCAGAGGCAAAACTTGAAGTAGTATGTGATGCAGCAGCTATGAGGATAGCTGAGAAAGAGAATTTCAGGAGAAGTAAATAGCCAGTGTAAGAGCTCAGAGGCAAGAACATGCCTGGTGTGTGTTAGGAATTAGGAATGTAGGGAAACCAGAATGGGTAAGAGGGTGAGTAGATGAAATAAGGATGAAGAAATGATTGATGCTAGATTTCATAGAGGTTTTGGCTATTTCTCTGAGTGAGATGGAAATGCATTTGGAGGATTTTGGTAGAGAAGTAATATGGCTTGATTTGAATTCTTCAGGTTCGCTTCGTGGAGATGGGAATAGATTTAGGAAGCAAAGTAAAGATCGGTGGAAGAATATAAATTATGAGGCAATTCGAATGATCTATTTTTAAGAGGAAAGTAACTTGGACCAGGTAGTAGTAGAGGGGTAAAAAATATTCATAAAGTACAGCCAACATTATTTGTATATAGATTAGATGTGTGAAGGAGAAGTCAGGAATGATTCTAAAGTCTTCAATTTGATCAACTAGAACTAATTTGTTGATTTTTACTCAGATGGTGAAGTTTGGAAGGATAGTAATAACAGGTTTCAGTTGGGTTATATTTAATTGGAGATACTAGAAATGCCCACTAGACATCAATATAGAGACATTGCAGAGGGCATCAGATGTACAAGTCTCAATTTCAGACAAAAGTTACTGGCTACATATAAATTTGGGAGTCATTAATATATAGATGATATAAAAGGTAATAAGACTGAATGGGCTCACCAAAGGGATGAGTGTTAACACTGTCAAGAAGTAGTACAAGAACTGAGCACTGAAGCACTCCAGAATTCATATATCAGAAGGATAAGGAGCCAGAAAGAAATTGAGAAGCAACCAATAAAGGAGAATATGATGTCCACAAAGAAAGAAATTACTTTAAAAACATAATGACCAACTCTGCCAAGTGCTGTTGAAAGCTGACATAAAATGATACCTAGTAATTATTGGATAATGTATCAAATCAACACACAGTATACCTAAAACTTACATGATATTATATGTCAATTATATCTTAAAAATTAGAAATTTTAAAAAATTAAAAATAAATTAAAATATTTATTCAACCATATCTCAGTGTGCAGAGATGGGCAAAAGGAGACAAAGAGATATTAAGTGTGTGGGCTAAGCATTGGGTAAATAGATGCTTTTATATAATCCTCATAACAACATTCACTGTAATAACTTGAGCAATTTAGTGAAATTAACCCACTGCTATGAAAATTGTAGGCATTTAAAAAGTAGCCATTAAGAAATGAACTGAAAAAAAGCAATTTGTGGAGAGATGCAGGTAATAAGATAAAAACAGGACTCCGGAATAAGCTGGAAGTTTGGAGTAGGAGGCCAGACAAGTTGTGCTGCTAAATAAGTCTTTGTCCCCTCTGCGTCTCGGTGGACAAAACATTCCCTTCCCATGGGCAATTTGTTTTCATTTTATAAATTTTATGTAGATGCAGAATAAGTTCTGAAGGAAGTTTATTAACTCTTTTATATTAGAGGGGTAGCATTTGCTGTATCTCTTTTTCAAAACATATTCTACAAAAACAAAAATATAATTAGATAATCATATTTTATATTTATAATATTTTATTCTAGCCTAATATGAGGTCAAATTGCAGACTTTTTTATAATACAGTGCTCAAATGGACTTCGCATATACTTTTGTTAGTGTACTGTTTTGAAGGTGGTATTAATCTTTAGAAGGAAGTTCAAAATATAAACACAAGTCCGCCCTGATTATTGCACTTGAATAACTAAGACACTGCAGGCATTATAACCCAACTGAACAGATTACCTAAACCAATAATATCATAACCCAACTGAACTGACTACAAAGAGGCACTGATAAATGAGCTGTTTTAATAAGCATTTATTTGTGAATATGTTATCAGAGCTTCTTCCATTAAAGCAAAATAATTAGGAGGCTGAATCAGATGAAGATGACAGGGCTGCCAAGCAACATCTTTAGAAGAGAACACGAGAGTGTTTGGAGAAAAGTGAGGCAATGTTCTTAAATGAACTCAAATTCCTTTTCAAATTGTTCTGCTGCTCAAAGAAAGACTCTTATTTAATAAAAACTCTTTGCCATAAACATCAGTCACAGTCTCATTCCTTATATGCAAAAAGGCAATGAATAGGAGCTATTTCTACTTAGGCGTTAAGCACTTTTTGTCTTTAAGTAGAGGCTGTAAAGTGGAGAGGGTCATTTTGTTATAAGCAGCCAAGTGAAAACTGTTCTGTGATTACTATTTGTTAATCAGTCATATTAGAAGCTAAGCTGAAGACTGGAAAGGGAAATCCATAAAACCACTCCAAGTTCTCAGAAATTTGAGGTCACCAGGACTCTAAGCCTCAAAGCTGTCCTATGACTGTGCGCATGCGTGTTTCCCTGTCATGCCCAGGTGCCATGGTGACAGACACTGTGGAGATACACAGAAGACACTTCAGTCTCACCATGATCTCTAGTTATCTTTCATCTGTTTGCCTCTTCTAACCCATGATCCAGAACTCAGGTCAACATGCTTTCCATCTCCTGGGTGTTTCTGCAATTAGGATAAAGATTTTAATATCTGATCAGCATTGTTAGAAAATAATTATTTTAACTACTTTCAAATAAGTGAAAAAGTTATCCAGGTTTTTAAGTATGTATACAGTTTAATATTTTGATGTACCACGTTTATAATAAAATTGAATCTACCTAAAAGACAGACATTTCAGTCTACATTAATTTACTATAAAATTATATATATATATATATGTATGTATTCAAAAGATACCAGTCTAAACCCTCTCCACACTCTGCTTAAAGACAGAAATTTACTCATGTGTCAAGGATTTCATATATAATTATGGCCTCAGGAGTCACAAATGTTGAAACTTCTTATCTCATGACTCATTTCATTTAGAGTCAATGTATCCTCTAAATTAAATTTCTCTTCTGATAGTGCAATTAACCAACAGGATATACGTGGACTTAATCTATTTCATTGCTTCCATGTTAAGATTAAAATCAAAATGTTTTTAAATTCAGACCTTATTTTATCTGTACTTTTTTTTCAACGTGTACCACATGATCAGCGCCTCAGTTGATGCCATTAAACATGTATGAATCTCAATCTGACTTGCTGATTCTGCATATTTAAAAGTGAACAATAGAACTGAAACTGATAATGATATTGAACTTTCATAATGAATAAGACTAGGTTTTAATATCAAATTTGAGACTTTTCCAACAACTGATATAACTGAAAAGTTACAGAATTTGAGTAAGTTGTTGCAAAGAAATTGACTCATCAGTGAAAAGGGAGGCTTCAACGAGACACAGGTAGGGAACAGTTACTTCTTGATATTCCAGTGAGTTGGAATTCCACAATAAACTGGCTGTAATTATATGGGCTGTAACAATACAATGAGACTTTAGATTCTCAGAAGTTTTCTTAATACCATAGTCTATTGGAATCTTGGTTTAAATTATATTAAGCAAATTAAGAGAGCAAAGAAAGGCCCCAAATCCTTAGAAAGAAATACATGAAACAAAATGTCCATTTGTGTCACATTTCTAATGATTATCCTATTTTTGTATGTATATGTGTATGACAAATACAGTATACAGTTCTTTCACTATGTCTTTAAAGGTGAACAAGATTTCTTTGCTACACAGCAAAAACCTAAGCATATTTGTTTCATGTTGAGTCTTAGAATAGGAATCTCTTTGGAGACTGGTTGTCTGAAATTCTCTCTTGCATGACCATTCAGGCTTAACCGTAATCCAGCTAAAGCTGAGTCACTGATTGACACTAGGAACTGGGGCAGACAGATGAATTTCTCTGGTTCAAAGTTTAATGGAACAGATCTTTTGATCTCTGATTCTGTAAGGAATCTGAAGTTCATTTTTTTTGCCCAAGTTTCTTTGGTGTTAGTACATTGTCGCATACAGATCTCATTCTCATGATTAGAATGTAATGTAGTGAGGTCAACATTGCTAAACTAATACAGAGATTTATATTCATGCTTCATGGCATTTTAACTCTATCATTATTATTTCCAAGGGTGCTTAGTGTATCTAATTCAAATGTGGCATAAGCGCTTTTAAGATCTCAGTTTGGGCATGATGATGTCTTATATGAATATAAACTACATAAGAATCCTGTAATTCAGCATTTGCTCTCCTATTTCTAAAATGGCCACAAAATTATTTTAATGTGACTGTCAAAGCCTCAAAAATTTAAGAAAAAAGGAATTCAACTATTCCTTACTTTCTTATAGTCCAGTCTTTTTCTCCCTACATCAGCTTCTAAGACACCAAGCAATATCTGAATCAGTGGAGGAAGAGAAAACATAGCAAGCCACATCCCCTACAGTAGAGCTCATTTTTTATTTCTAGTCTAGTCTCATGGATGCAACTACAAGACCCATAAAACCTAATTGAAGTTCCTCTAATTTTGCATCTTTATCGAAGTCTTTTCTTGATTAGCCTAGAATAATGGGCGGGCGCACACACACTCACATGTCCATGCAGATACACAATTTTTAGGTCCTTCCCAAGAAAACAGATTGTTTCGCTTTTTACAATAATCCAAGGTCCCCTCCCGTTCAAAGTGATGTAAAGTGGAAGACTTGCAAGGTGAAAAAAAAGTATAAACAGCCAGTTTTTTTTGTTTTTTGTTTTGTTTTTTTACTGCATTTACTTCTATGTAGAATATTTTGATAAAAATCTATCCTCCCAGGTCTTTGCCAGCAAACTGAGAGACAAGGTACCTTTGGGCACTTTTTCCAAATTTAAATCATATTTAAACAAGACAATTTTTAACAGAAAAAAATGAACAAAATTGGCATAAAAATACAGTATAAAATTTCAAAACACCAGTTTCTCTCTAAGCATTATCTATTAGATTCCTTTTCTTAAAACATGTAGTAATTTTAAACCAAATGTGATCATGTATTTGTTCTAACAGAGCTTTTGGAAGAGTGCAAACTGCTAAGGCCAATAAAGCTGAGATTTTAAACTTTTTGCATTTCAATTGCATAATCAAAACCTGATGATAGCACATCACACACTCCAAGAACGCCATGGGCACTGCACAGCAAATGAAAATTAGTTCTAAAAGCCTTTTCATTCTCTGTGGCAGAGGACGCTCCTCTCCTGGCTGTATATGAAAGAGGATCAGACACAAAATGGAAAAAAAATATTATGCCTGTGAGTGAAAGCAAAACCCAAAGAAAGCGGAGAGCTTTGGGGGTTGAACTAGAAGAGTGAGCAGCTGTAATTAGCTCCAATGCTGTATGAGAATAAAAAACAAAACCACTTTAAAAAATATAAACAGGCAGAATGCCAGCTGAGATAGTGCCTAGTGCTATAGCAAACCTTGGTAAATAGTGAGCAATATGAAAGTAAATAGAGCTTGCAGACAAAAGTTTGACATCAATTCCTTTGGCTACATTTTTCATAAATTACCATCTGTAATAAAAGTCATTCTGCCATATTGCTTTTTAGATAAGACAACATTTAATACCAAAGGTTGTTTTAAATAAAGGCAGAATACCGTCACATATCCTCCACTAAACAGACACATAAGGCAATTTTAATTACCTTCTGTTTGGGGAAGAGTGAAATTTCCTGTGTTTATAGATATATTCATTTTAAGAAAGTAGTGCAAGGTTAATCAAGGTAGTGAAAGGGCCTTCTCTCCAGCACTCAGCATTGATTTCTGCCCTGCTTGAAACATGGTTTCCTTATTCGTGGTTTCCTTATTCATTCATATTCCTTATTAAGCAAACTGACCTTGCAAAAAGTATTAAATTAAATCAAAACTTGCCTATGCTTTTTTTTTTTTTTTCTCTTTTGCGGTACGCGGGCCTCTCACTGTTGTAGCCTCTCCCGTTGCGGAGCACAGGCTCCGGACGCGCAGGCTCAGCGGCCATGGCTCACGGGCCCAGCCGCTCCACGGCATGTGGGATCCTCCTGGACCCGGGCACGAACCCGTGCCCCCTGCATCAGCAGGCGGACTCTCAACCACTGCGCCACCAGGGAAGCTCCTATGCATTTCTTATTTGCACATGTTGAAGGCTATGACCTTGAATTATTATTAACCATGAATTATTGTAGAAGGCTATGACCTTGAATTATTATTAACCATGAATTATTCATATTTGTTCATTCCACTGAGTTTAGATGAAAATATGCTCAATCCATGTCAGTAGGAGGCACATGTGTGTTGTGTTAATATGGTCCTTAATACATTTAAGACAACCAATTCCTTAAAATAAAATAACTTGATCTTCTTCCTGATCTGTTTAAGACAGACATAGAGAAAAAGATACCTTGGGACTGGCACTCTATTTCCTTGTATTTCCTCAGCTTTATCTTTCTACCCACAGCGTCTACAAAATTTTAAAATTTTGCAGAAAGGGCTAATTCTTCTCCTGTATAAACCACATGAATAGAGTCATACATTCTAAGGAGTGTGTTCTATAAGAAAGGGCAAGGCCAAGAAATGACTCCATTCTCCAATGGCATTTTGCAGTTTTTCAGTAATTCTTGAAATAAGCCTGTGGCCATGTTTGAGTCTGATGCAAAGATGGAACACTGGTAAATAAGAGAAGAAAAAGCATCCCCGGGGCTTCCCTGGAGGCACAGTGATTAAGAATCCGCCTGCCAATGCAAGGGACATGGGTTCGAGACCTGGTCCAGGAAGATCCTGCATGCCGCGGAGCAGCTAAGCCCGTGCTGTACAACTACTGAGCCTGCGCCCTAGAGCCTGCGAGCCACAACTACTGAGCCCACGTGCCTAGAGCCCGTGCTCCGCAACAAGCGAAGCCACCACAGTGAGAAGCCTGCGCACCGCAGCGAAGAGTAGCCCCTGCTAGCCACAACTAGAGAAAGCCCGCTTGCAGCAGTGAAGACCCAACGCAGCCAAAAATAAATGATAAAAAAGCACCCCCTTTTAAGTTGGGGGCTATGAATCCCTTAGATATCCCCATTCTTTCTTATTTTTCTTCTTTAACTCATCACCACTTGATATACATTTGTTTCCCTGTTAGAATATAAGAAGCATGAGAGAATTTGTTTTGTCCACTGCTATATCCCCAACCCCTAAAGCTCACTGGAGGTGCTCCACAAATATGTTGTGAATGATTGAATGGAGAGAAACCAAAACTGATAACCTGTCAGGCCTGAATTATGCATGTACTCCCCCTTACTCTTCACTTTCTGAAACCTGAACCTTTAGAATCCTACAGGTACCTAACCGTACATTAGAATGGGTGGCTGCCAGTCCTTACTTTGTCCATCTTTCTGTTGTACCTTAGAAAACTACCAACTTTTCTTTTTAAGACTTTTTTAGATTCAGTAATACTCTATCTCATTTAGTCCTTTTAATTTTTTGAAAACTCATTCCCTTGTCCTATACTGGATTCTTTATGGGATTAATTGTGGGCATGCCCTAATCATAGCCTTTGCTATATGACTCTTCTTATCTTGTATGGAGTCCATAAGAAGCCTGCCCACCCTCTTGGCTTCAACTTTCATAGCTGTACTGATGACTACAAATCTTTTCCTTCAGCAATGATGTAGCTCTAAAATTTCTTTCCTTATAAGAAACAATATGGTAGGATTTTCCATTTGTATTGCCTTTTCCAGTTCTCTCTCCAGACCTGTGTATTTTTATTCATGGAGTCATTGCTTTTCTTTGTATTGTTCCTAAGACCAACAATATCTAGTCACTCTCCATATTTTATTCATTTTATACAAATAGATCTAATTAAAAATCCCTTGCCCCCAGTCCCCTTATCTTGAGATGTGTGCCTAGACACTTAACAGCATCTTTATGGCCTTCCTGCTTCACTGCTCTCCTCTGCAATCTTTCTAGAACTATCAGAGCACTGCTTCAATCATACATCTCCCTCGCTTATTGTGAAGGACTTGTGATATCGATGGTTATTAGAGTCTACATTCCTGGCACAGGTTTCAATGCCCATTACAAACAGGATCCCAACCTCCCCTAACACTTTTTCTCATAACTGTCTTTCATGAATTGTCATCTGTAACCTACCAAGTCAGCTCAATTGTGTTCTCCTATTTACATGTTTACTAATACTCCTCTGTGGAAAAGTTTCCCACTCATTTACATCTATTCAAATCTTACTCATTCTTCAAGAGGCAGTTCAAATATAATTGCCTTCATGACCTCCATTAAAGGTCTCCTGACTAACAGAGCTGGAAATACTCTGCTTTCTGAGTGCCTTAGCACGATTTATTACTCACTGAAAGTCTGTAATTTACTATTTGGAATGTGCTCCATCCTTTCCTGAGTGTCTGCTTTCTTTCTTCTACTAGGTTAAAATTCCTTGAAAGCAGATCCTGTGCATTCCTTACGTGTTTATTTCACTCAGTGCTTTTAACATAGTAGGTACATGTTCAATTAATATAAAATATTTTTATTAAGTTGAAATAAAAAGTCTATTTTCATGTTTAATTTGATGATAGATTATAATTGAGTTATTCACTTAGTATTTAGGCATCAAAAATGAGTTGTATACCTTTACATAGGAAACCAAGACTCCAAGCTCTAAGACAGTCAATCAATCCAGAGGAAAAAAATTACATAACTTCTTATTCTTTTGTCATATGCATCATCATATGATTCGCATTCCAGTTCTTTGCTCTTTGGCAATTTTTAAAAGTCAGATTTCTGAGCAGTTGCTCAAGAAGTTATATCTAGGGCTTTCAATTTTGTAACATTCCAGATGGAACTGAACTATTATTAACTTCTAGGATTTTAAAAATTATTCATACACTTAATTTTTTTCTAAATTAATTGCTTTTTTAATTGCCTGGTATAACTTAGTGACATTTACCATATAAAAAGAATATCATGCCCTATAAATCATCTCTGCCGGGGCAAAGTTATCCAGTATAAATGGAAGCATCTAGGAGCAAGGCAGATGATCTATAGAAGGTGATGCCTTCAAGGCCTATCCTAATCCCAAGCAGTAACTTAAATAATGACTCAGGCAGAAAAACTGGATTTCATTTATCTTTTCCAGCTGTCAAGGCTGAATTTTCAACATGTTTAGCTCAGTCAAATTCTCCTCCACTAGCATAAGAAATCTAAAAGCTGTAGTTTCCTTCATATAAATAGGAGGTCTCTTGCTATGCACCTTCTCTCATCAAAATATCACCTACAAGGAAAGAAAGGTCATAGAATCTTATCTACATGTAACTTTGAGCAAACAAGTGCCTTCTGCAAGATGATAGATTATTGATTTTTGGAAGAGGAGTTAATATATTTTACAAAGTTTTAGTGCATATAATATACAGAAAATTTAGAAAAAATTTTAATATTATACAAACATGTTACTCTCTAAACGTAATATGCAAAATTGTACTAATATTCTAGATTGCATATGAAAATTAAACATTTGACAAAAATCTCCAATAATTTCAAGATCCAGTAAACAAGCATTTAATTAGCTCTTACTATTCACCCCTCCATTTACTCCCTGCCTTACGCCCACCTCTCCCTTTGTGTTAGTGGCTGCATTACAAGTTGGCACTGTCACAGGTATTCCTTTGTGTCTGGCAATGGTCTGACTTCACATTCTCTTTTATTTCACTTCAACACATTTGTTTGTGTTTCTTTCATCCATCAGATGACAAATATCTCAAGAACTGCAACTGCGTCTTATTTGTCTTTGAACTTCAACACCTAGAAATATTAGAATATGGTTAGTGTCAAGTATAAGATTGCTAAGTTGAACCGAGTAAGTTTTAGAGGGAAAGAGAGCAATCCTGTCCCAGAACTTCCCAAGAATCTGTATTCTACAGTTTGCTCCTGACTTCTTAAGCAAATCCTTGATTCAGTAATTCCACTTCTTCTGCCAGCTCCAGATCATTACTCTGCTTCCACCATTATCCATTAAGTTAACAGCATAACTGAATTCCATTGTTAATGGCACAGAGAAAGGTTGGGGCTTATCACCTGTTTTCCCTTAAAGGCTCTAATTATCTATATCCACTTTTACCTTAGAATAACAATAAACCTTCCATTATTACCAAACCTAGGGTATCAAGGTCTTTCCCAGATTTTTCAACAATAAATATTGGCCCATATCAAACATGATATATAGGCACGAAGAAATCCCATGATTTGAAGAAAAAAATGAGAATATTTTATTTAAAATCCATTGTGTACTCTGCTCTGTGTTACACATATCATCTATAATGTGGTGAAACCAGAGCCAGTACACCACATAAGAATCTATAATTATGTAGGGATCTGTAATTATGTTTCAGCAATGTGACTTCAGAATGTAAACAGACTTTCTACATAAAACTTATACTTTAAAAAGAATATTTCATAATGTTAAAACAGTTAATTCAGCAGGCAGATGTCACAACTCTAAATTTGTACAAATTTAATCACATGGGCTAAAAATAAATGAAGCAAAAGATGGACAGAGACTGTATTAATAGATACATCTACATATGTACTTAGAAACTTTAACATATGTCTCTTAGGCTGATAGAACACATCACATGCACACACACAAAAACAAACAGAAAAATATGAATTTGAACAGCACAAGTAAAAAAAATCAATAATATAATCAATAATAAAATAACTTTAAAAAGCTCAAATATTTGGTAATTAAGTAACATATTTCTAAATAACCCAAAATGAAAATTAGAAAATATTTTTAACTTTAATGGTAATGAAAATAAAACACATTAAAAGATTTGGAATATAGATAAAATACTGCTTAGAACAAAATTTAAAATAATAGAAAAATATAACAGAGAAATTCAGCAAAGCCAAAAGTTGGTGTTTTAAAATGACTAATACAACTGATAAACTCCTACTAATACCAATTATGAAAAATGAGAGAGTACTCACTGTCAACAACAGAAATAAAAAGGGGACACACTACAAATCCTATAGAAATTTAAAAGATAACAGAAGTTTATTGCAAACAAATTCAGGACAATATGTGTGAAAAATATAAGATGTACAAATTTCTCAAAAACACAAATTTAAAAACTAACACAAGAAAAAAATATTTTTTCAATATATTTAATTAGAAATCTTCTCATGAAAATCTCCTTCCAAAAAGATAACATCTTTTATCAAATCAAACCCTCCCCCCATACCAAAACATGACATGGATTTTATAATAGAAAGTTACATGCCAAACTCCTGCATGATTGTAGAAGCAAAAATCCTGTCCAAGATTATAGTAAACTGAATCTGTCAGAATGGAAAGCACTGATGCTGTGAGACACAGTAGTGTTTATTTTATGAATGGAAATTTGGTTTAATATTTGAAAATCAATCAATGCAATTAACTATATTAACAGGAAAAAAAGAAAAATAATATCACAACAGATGCAGGAAAAAGTATTTGGTAAAATTCAAAATTGATTCATAAAAATGTTGTTGTCTTACAGTACAGTAATATAATAGAACTTCCTAATTCTGATAATGGGTATCCTCTTCCCCTCAAAAAAGCAAAAATAATTGCCATAGCCATAGTAGTGAATGCAGTCTTTGGATGGATTGTTATTATTAATATTATTTTTTAACATCTATATTGGAGTATAATTGTTTACATTGTTGTGTTAGTTGCTGCTGTATAACAGTGAATCAGCTATACATATACATATATCCCCATATCTCCTCCCTCTTGATCTCCCTCCCAGACTCCCTATCCCACCAGTCTAGGTGGTCACAAAGCACCGAGCTGATCTCCCTGTGCAATGTGGCTGCTTCCCACTAGCTATCTGTTTTACATTTGGTAGTGTATATATGTCCATGCCACTCTCTCACTTCATCCCAGCTTACCCTTCCCCCTCCGCCTGTCCTCAAGTCCATTCTCTAGTAGGTCTGCGTCTTTATTCCTGTCCTGTCCCCAGGTTCATCAGAACCATTTTGTTTTTTAGATTCCATATATATGTGTTAGCATACGGTACTTGTTTTTCTCTTTCTGACTTACTTCACTCTATATGACAGACTCTAGGTCCATCCACCTTGCTACAAATAACTCAGTTTTGTTTCCTTTTATGGCTGAGTAATATTCCACTGTGTGTATGTGCCACATCTTCTTTATCCATTCATCTGTCAATAGACATTTAGGTTGCTTCCATGTCTTGGCTATTATAAATAGTGCGGCACTGAACCTTGTGGTACCTCTTTTTGAATTATGGTTTTCTCAGGATATATACCCAGTAGTAGGATTGCTGACTCATATGGTAGTTCTATGTTTAGTTTTTTAAGGAACCCCCATACTGTTCTCCATAGTGGCTGTATCAATTTACATTCCCACCAACAGTGCAAGAGGGTTCCCTTTTCTCCAGACCCTCTCCAGCATTTATTGTTTGTAGATTTTTTGATGATAGCCCTTCTGACTGGTGTGAGGTGATACCTCATTGCAGTTTTGATTTGTATTTCTCTAATGATTAGTGATGTTGAGCATCCTTTCATGTGTTTGTTGGAAATCTGTATATTTTCTTTGGAGAAATGTCTATTTAGGTCTTCTGCCCATTTTTGGATTGCGTTGTTTGTTTTTTTGATATTGAGCTGCATGAGTTGCTTGTATATTTTGGAGATTAATCCTTTGTCAGTTGCTTCATTTGCAAATATTTTCTCCCATTCTGAGGGTTGTCTTTTGGTCTTGTTTATGGCTTCCTTTGTTGTGCAAAAGCTTTTAAGTTTCATTAGGTCTCATTTGTTTATTTTTGTTTTTATTTCCATTTCTCTAGGAGGTTGGTCAAAACAGATCTTGCTGTGATTTATGTCATAGAGTGTTCTGCCTATGTTTTCCTCTAAGAGTTTGATAGTTTCTGGCCTTACATTTAGGTCTCTAATCCATTTTGAGTTTAATATTGTGTATGGTGTTAGGGAGTGTTCTAATTTCATTCTTTTACATGTGGTGGGTCTGTTTATATTTTCTATTTCTTCTGGTTCAGTCTTGGAAGGTTGTGCTTTTCTAAGAATTTGTCCATTTCTTGCAGCTGTCCATTTTATTGGCCTGTAGTTGCTTGTAGTAGTCTCTCATGATCCTTTGTATTTCTGCAGTGTCAGTTGTTACTTCTCCTTTTTCATTTCTAATTCTGTTGATTTGAGTCTTTTTTTCTTGATGAGTCTGGCTAATGGTTTATCAATATTTTTTATCTTCTCAAAGAACCAGCTTTTAGTTTTATTGATCTTTACTATCATTTTCTTCATTTCTTTTTCATTTATTTCTGATCTGATCTTTATGAGTTCTTCTGCTAAATTTGGGGGGGTCTTGTTCTTCTTTCTCTAATTGCTTTATGTGTAATGTTAGGTTGTTTATATGAGATTTTTCTTGTTTCTTGAGGTACGATTGTATTACTATAAATTTCCCTCTTAGAACTGCTTTTGCTGCATCCCATAGGATTTGGGTTGTCATGTTTTCATTGTCATTTTGTTTCTAGGTATTTTTTTATTTCCTCTTTGATTTCTTCCGTGATCTCTTGGTTATTTAGTAGTGTATTCTTTAGCCTCCATATGTTTGTATTTTTTACAGTTTTTTTTCATGTAATTGATATCTAGTCTCATAGCGTTGTGGTTGGAAAAGATACTTGATATGATTTCAATTTTCTTAAATTTACCAAGGCTTGATTTGTGACCCAAGATACGATCTATCCTGGAGACTGTTCCATGATCACTTGAGAAGAAAGTGTATTCTGTTGTTTTTGGATGGAATGTCCTATAAATATCAGTTATGTCCATCGTGTTTAATATGTCATTAAAAGCTTGTGTTTACTTATTTATTTAATTTTGGTTGATCTGTCCATTGGTGAAAGTGGGGTGTTAAAGTCCCCTACTATTATTGTGTTACTGTCGATTTCCCCTTTTATGGCTGTTAGCATTTGCCTTATGTATTGAGGTCCTCCTATGTTGGGTGCATAAATATTTATAATTGTTATATCTTCCTCTTGGATTGATCCCTTTATCATTATGTAGTGTCCTTCTTTGTCTCTTGTAATGGTCTTTATTTTAAAGTGCATTTTGTCTGATATGAGAATTGCTACTCCAGCTTTCTTTTGATTTCCATTTGCATGGAATATCTTTTTCCATCCCCTCACTTTCAGTCTGTATGTGTCCCTCGGTCTGAAGAGGGTCTCTTGTAGACAGCATATATATGGTCTTGTTTTTTTATCCATTCAGCCAGCCTATGTCTTTTTGTTGGAGCATTTAATCCATTTACATCTAAGGTACTCATTGATATGTACTTTCTTAATTGTTTTGGGTTTTCTTAATTGTTTTGGGTTTGTTATTGTAGGTCTTTTCCTTCTCTTGTCTTTCCTTCCTAGAGAAGTTCCTTTAGCATTTGTTGTAAAGCTGGTTTAGTGGTTCTGAATTCTCTTAGCTCTTGCTTGTCTTTAAAGGTCTTAATTTTTCCATCAAATCTGAATGAGATCCTTGCTGGGTAGAGTAATCTTGGTTGTAGGTTTTTCCCTTTCATCACTTGAAATATGTCCTGCCACTTTCTTCTGGCTTGCAGAGTTTCTGCTGAAGGATCACCTATTAACCTTATGGGGATTCCCTTGTATGTCATTTGTTGCTTTTCCCTTGCTGCTTTAATATTTTTTCTTTGTATATAATATTTGATAGTTTGATTAATATGTGTCTTGGCATGTTTCTCCTTTGATTTATCCTGTATGGGACTCGCTGTGTTTCCCGGACTTGATTGACTATTTCCTTTCCCATATTAGGGAAGTTTTCAACTATAATCCCTTCAAATATTTTCTCAGTCCCTTTCTTTTTCTCTTCTTCTTCTGGGACCTCTATAATTCAAATGTTGCTGTGTTTAATGTTGTCCCAGACGTCTCTGAGATTGTCCTCAATTCTTTTCATTCTTTTATCTTTATTCTGCTCTGCAGTAGTTATTTCCACTATTTTATCTTCCAGGTCACCTATCTGTTCTTCTGCCTCAGTTATTCTGCTATTGAGTCCTTCTACAGAATTTTAAATTTCATTTATTGCATTGTTCATCATTGTTTGTTTGCTCTTTACTTCTTCTAGGTCCTTGTTAAACGTTTCTTGTATTTTCTCCATTCTATTTCCAAGATTTTGCATCATCTTTACTATCATTACTCTGAATTCTTTTTCAGATAGACTGCCTATTTCCTCTTCATTTGTTTGGTCTGGTGAGTTATTATCTTGCTCCATTTCTGCTACATATTTCTCTGTCTTCTCATTTTGCTTAACTTACTGTGTTTGGGGTCTGCTTTTCACTGGCTGCAAGTTGGTAGTTCCTGTTGTTTTTGGTGTCTGCCCCCAATGGATAAGGTTGATTCAGTGGGTTGTGTAGGCTCCCTGGTAGAGGGGACTGGTGCCTCTGTTCTGGTGAATGAGGCTGGATCTTGTCTTTCTGGTGGGCAGGACCATGCCTGGTGGTGTGTTTTGGTGTGTTTGTGAACTTAGTATGAGTTTAGGCAGCCTCTCTGTTAATGGGTGGGGTTCCTGTCTTGCTATTTGTTTGGCATGGGGTGTCTAGCACTGGAGCATGCTAGTCGTTTAGTGGAGCTGGGTGTTAGCGTTGAGATGGAGATCTCTTGCCGATTGATATTTCGTGAGGCCAGGAGGCCTCTGGTGGTCCAACGCCCTGAACTCGGCTCTCCCACTTCAGAGGCTCAGGTCTGACACCTGGTCAGAGCACGAAGACCCTGTCAGCCACATGGCTCTGTTTTGAAGAGCCAGACGTTCAGGGGCATAATTTATTGACACTGATAGGTATGAACTGATTTGGGCACAATTCATCTTCCCTAACTCCACAGAGTTCCCTTCAGACTCTCCTCATGTGCACAAGAGCAAATGCTTTACTCCGAGACATCAGAACAAATGAATGGATATTGATGAGTTTGCTGCCTCCAAACTCTGGAACTGCACACTCCAGAAGCCCTCCTTTGGATGTGCTGCCTCTCCCTTTCTGAGCAGGTCCTAACGTTTTAGGAATAACCCTTTGAAGAGCTAATTTATTGGGATACCAGCCTCAGAGCAGCCAGGCCAGGGCTCTCAAACTTGTCCACTGTCTCTCCCTTCACCCTGTGTTTTCTACACCCCAGGCCTCCAATCACAGCAGCAAATGCTCCAGACAAACCCCACTTTTGCCATCTGGATTGTTATTATTAAGATGTTCAGTACAAGACATATTTAGACTTAGATATTTTGCTAAATAATTTATATAAAAATGTATAAAGTACTACAAATAGAGCAAGGATGATATTCTGTTTCCATGAAAACAAGTTATATACATGTTATAAAATTCTATATCATTGCATTTTTAAAGATATTTTCATAATAGTCTGTTTTCTGAAAAAGTTGTATAAAAGTCTAAAAAGCTTTAAGGTATTTACTTTAGAAAAGAATGAGTTATTAACACTCCTTGATTTTACTCTACAAATAATGTGTTTATTTTTCCACATTTCCTATTATTTTAATGGTTTAAAAATAAACATTACACTGCTTGGTATATTTCCTCTTTTCTGCAACTTGTATTGAATTTCAATTACTTTCATATAAATACTTCTAGTTCTTTGAAAGACTAGCTAAATTAAACTAACATTTATACCACTTTAAAAACTTATTCATCTCTATAATATTGTGTGATATTATATTATAAAGTCCTTAGAAACTTAAATTTCCCATCCATTACTGATTCAAGTTTTGCTTAAATAAGGCTACAGACTCACTAAAATAAAGAAATTGAAAACATATTCCATTAAGAACCAATTTTGCCCTCAATTGGGTTACCCAAACCCAAATGACTTTTCAGAGCCTCCTACAGAACGTATATGCCTCCTTGCCACAGTGGTATTGGGTTTGATTTATTCAAATTGTCTCAACATCATTTATCATTTTTTTCATTGATTGAAAGTATTGACTTTATATTATAGTCTTCCGCTAAACTATTTAATAAATTAATAATTACTAAATAATTAATAATTTAATATTTGTTGGGAAAATAAGTGAATGAATGAATCATATACAAAATTCTGACGTACTCTTACATTTGCAACTGATCTTTTTAGTCTCTTCTATGATTTACTAGCTATGTACTAAATACTTATTTTGACATAAATCCAAAAAAAGATAAATAAATCTTTCTGTTTTCAGAGAGATTATAATTTACTTGCTCATTACAACTAATACTCCAAGGAAATGTTTCAAATTTATATACATTGCTGAGTTTAATCCATGGCAATTTATTTATGAATAAATAAACAAATAACCAATATAGCTACTGCCTTGTTGGGAATAGGTGTTTGCCTTCTTGGAAAACCTGCACACACTTTGGATACCTTATTATTGGCTGGGTTTAAAGTAAAATAATGATCCTCCTTTGAATGTACTATAACAACACAAATACCAAGAAAAAGACATAGACAGCCGGAGGTGAGAGTATGAAGATGCAATGTGCTTCTTCACTAAAGAATAAAGTGCAGGGTCAAGTACTGATCTTCTCTGAGTGGAATCCTTACCAGGCATCCAACTAAAGGCTGGGCAGAAGTTAGAGAGGAAATCAATATTTCACCACTATTTTTAGAGTGTAAAATTATAAGACACAGAAGGCTCTGACAGAGAGCAAGTGAATGGTGCACAGTGTGTGTGTCTGAAATGTCTAAAAATACTCCACTTGACAAAGTAGTAGAAGAGGTTATTCAGAGTACCCAGCTTTGATAACTGTTTTTAACTTGTCTTTCCTCAGATTTGAACACAGAGACAAAATGTTATGTCCTGTGTGGACACTATCTACTGAAAATTATGGGCTTGCCTGGATCCATTTTTTAAAAATAATTTTTAATTATCTGTAATGTCTGTTACCTATAAACTAATTAGAAAAATGCTAACTGGTTCAAAGAAAAAGTTGTCCATTATTCAAATAACCAGAAATAATCACAGGTAGTATAATGGGTACATGGATTCATTCAAGTGTGTCACTTCACAAAACATACTGAGAGTCTCAACTCACTTTACTTATTTCATAAATGGAATTTTAGACTGTGATTTTAATGGCATTATAATATTTTAATACATGGGGGTGCTATAACTTATTTCAGTAATTCCCAACAATTCCATGGGATATTGAGAAGATATCCAGCGTGGTGCTTTTATAAGCCATGCTGTGATGAATGTCCTTGTGGTAACTTTTTAATGTTTATTATATTCTTAAGTTCTAATCAAGATGAAATGCTGGGAGTAAAAGTCCTGATATCTAAGGTCAAATTATCATCAGAGAAGTTAAAACAATGTTTTCCCATCTGCACCAGGAATTACCATTGTATTATTAATTTGCATATTTTACTACCTAGGCTGAAAATGTGTATGTTGCTATTCATGCTTTTGTAAATTGTCTATCTCTGGAGATAGATTATGTCTTGTTCCCACATATTTGCTCTTCTTCTCTGCATGTGGGTTATACCCTCTCACACCTAATGCTGTATAATTTTTCAGGGCCTCCTGCAGAATGTATATGCATCCCTGCCTCCTTGGCATTGAGATTGGTTTATCCACTGTACATTGTATATATGTTTAATTTTCTATATATTATGAGGTTTTGACATCTTAAAAAACCTTTCTGGCTGGGAAAAGACTGCCCCTCCTGGGGCTAGTTAATTTTTTTTTTGGAGGTGGGGGAGGCTTAAACAATAAACATTGCTCTGGGAAAATTTATTCTGAAATACTGCCCTCTCTACATTGGTGTATATCAGGCAGGATATGTTAGGGCATGCTAATGATTCCAAAATCTGGGCACCTCATAATAAGTATGTATGTATGTATTTAATCTCATAGTGCACGTCCTGTACATGTTGTCTAGAGGTTTTGCTCCATGTCTTCTCTCTCTGGAATCCAGGCTGATGGAGTAACCATTGTCTGAGAAAAAGGAGAAGGAAAGAGATAAAGGATAAATCACACAGTGGCTCTTACATATTTCACCCAGAAACAGCACATTATCTCCACTAGTATTTCATGGACCAAAAACAATGCATGTGACCACAACTAACTCTAAGGGGAAATGAAGTACAATCCTGTACGGGACTGGAAGAAACATCTTAAATATTTGTGGAACAACTCTAATGAGCACTACTTGTGACATTATCTGAATATTAGACTTCCTAGTCAGGGGCTAGATGGAGAATGCAGGGATCCTGGTATAGAAAGAGTAATAAAATGCGTGAGAGAAAAGGGAAGAAAGATTCTTAGGAACCTGTAACTCTTTAACCACTGAGTCCTCTGTGACAGCACCTCACCTCTAGCTTAACCACAATTCCCGTGAGTGATTTCTAGAAATGCTCTCAGGACTTATGTGTACTAATTTGTTAGGTTTTGTTTGTTTGCTTTTGTTAAGCTAGTTAGATCCACAGTTTTTCTTCCTTTCAATTTCTGAGGAGAAAAAAATCCTTGCATGCAAAACTTTACCTATAAGCAAAAAAGTTTTATTCACTGTCTTGAAAAAGCTAGTTCCTAAGTAAAATTTGTTTTCTTTACTAGGTCAGCTAAAGGTTTAAGACATAGTAGTATCAATGTATTATTATCTTGGCAGCCTGTAAGCATGGTGAGAGTGAAGTAATTGACCAGCCATAAATTGGGGATAGAACTATTATTTAATTTCTTCCCATGAACAAAGGATCTTACAATTTCAAATATAAAACTTGAAAATGAGTCCTACTCTCTTTCTCTTTTAACACAATACACAGTAAACTAATGAAAAAAAAAAGTCTTTCATCTTGAAAAGATAATCAATCACTTAAGAAATGAAAATGTCATAAGAAAGGAAAATGAAAATTCTAACCTAAATTCCAATAAATGTCTTCTCTGGTTGATTCAGTGTCATTCACTAAATAATGTGAGTATATCAGAGTCATAACAATTGCCAAGAGTCTGCAGTCATCCTTGCCTTGTGTCATAGGATGAAAGTGAAAGAACTTAGAAATATGTACTATGTACAAGACTGTAGGCACTACTTCAGAGTCTGACCTAAATAAACATTACAAGAATATATATGATTAAGACAGTTAAAATGTGTACTTTTCTAAAATAATATTTTACTTAACACATAGCCAACAAATATTAAAAGGCACAATAAATAATTTCAAGTACAGTGGATAATTTGGTGGGAAACAATGAATAGTAGTTTCTTCTATCTGGCAAATATTTGATCCTATTGCATTTGAGGAAATAGAAACATCCCCAAATCCTACCTGTAGTCTTCTCCGTGAACTGTAATATATTTCTTAACTACCATGAGACACATGGCTACTCAGAAAGTACCTTAGTTCTGTAAGTAAAGGCCTACTTGATTAGTTTTATGCTGGCATTTCCCCACCTCCTATAGAGATAAGCATTGTGCTTTGTAGGTCTCATGCTGGATCTCCACAGTTCTGAGCAATCAACTGATACCCCAGGAAAATTCGGTTCTATACTTTGCTTCAAGGAAGTAGTGCTCCTGTATGGAGGCATAGAAAACAGTAGTTTTTTGTTTTATGACTCAAGAGTCCACCTGATGTAAAAGCCCACCTGAAATGGGCTTGCTATGAGTTATTGCATGATAAAGCAAATTACACTGTAACAGTGTGTATAAAGCTTGTATCTCTGAAAGCCAGGGGAAATGTAACCACTGCCCAGCAAACACGGAACCCACAAGGCTAAGGGAATAGATAGGTCCATATCTCAAGTCACAACTGTTCTGGGTTGTGAGAAAGGTTGTTAAGAAAAACTTGTCATCATTTCTCTACTTGATGTCTTACACCTAGATATTTATCCTACACCCTAACTTGATTGAAAATATGATCACTTTCTTGCATAATTATGGATATTACGTAGGGATTGGCTCCATGTGACTTGGAAATTTCCAGCAGCCCCACTTCTTGTGCCTAAAATACCAAATAAAATCCATAGATCTGTGTGGTTTTTTCCCTCAGCTTAGTGAGAGCCAATTTTCCTTGAAATAACTCGTGAAATGATAGTCTAGGAACAAAGAGGAAATGATAACAGGGGAAGATGTACAACAAATTGCCACTCCCTTCCTAGTATGCAACTGCTATGCTCACAGAGGTTAGCAAACTACTACAAAGACAGGAAAACTGTGACACAGGCAAGTATAGCCTCTTCCTTTCTCTAGAGAGAAAAATGACAGAGTCTCATTGACCTTGGCTCACCTGTTAGCACATCTCGGACTTACATCAGCGTACCAAAGGTGCAAAGATGCAGAAGTTACACTAGTTCTCTATTTCTCAGAATAGAAAAAAAAAAACCACACAGGTTTTAGAAGATGCAAGCAGGAGAGCAGGAAACAATGTGCTATGTCTGTTACTCCCCAAAGGCCTGAATCTGTCTCAGAAATAAAGCTGCTGAGGTTTAGAATTCTGTCGCTTCATTTTTAAAAGATAGATACAAAGGAGGTTTTTTTTTTTTTCCACTCTTATCCTTTTATCTTTAGCATCATAGCCCAAACTGGGACTTGCTTTTTTGACTCATAGCAAGATAGGGACCTCTTTTCTTCTTAGTCCATCTCATTGCCACATGAAAGTTCTTCATAGTCATAAAAGGAAATGAGTGAAAGTGTTTTTCTTGTCTGTTAGAAATGAGTCATGACCTCATACATTGAATTATGAAATATACAAAGTAAATTGCACTATGGTAGTGATTTGGCAGAATTGACTTTGTTATTCTTCTTTTCCTGCATAAGTGACCATAAAGAGCTTTTCTGCAATAGTGACTCTTTCTCATAAATCTTAGATATGGGAGGTGTTCCATAATGTTTTTAAATGAACTCAAAGATGTGTATGACCGTCATATCCCAACATGATATTTCCATAGAAGTATATTTCAGACAATGTTATGATATCAAGAGAATAAGAAGATATTAGTCACAGTTCAGGGAATCCTTAATGGATATTGAGGAAAGATGTTGTGAACATATTAATTGTCCTCAGAAGATGCAATTTGTAGTAATTCTGTGAAAAGCATTAATGATTAAAATGGTATGTGTCAGAGGCTGCTGATTAGAAAATGATTTCCTCTTCTTCCTGGGCCTACATTCTTTAGGCACTCATTGAACCTTGTGACTGACTTCTATTCAGTAGGATGTGAGTGGAAATGAAGTGTGCTACCTCTCAAACTGCCCATCAAAGAAACATCATGTGTGCGGTGCTCCATACTCTTTCTCCATTTATTGCTCCTGAGAAGAGCAGACTCTCAAGACAGAAGGAACTGAGACATGAAGTAACGACATGGATGGAATCACTATTTAAGATTTCATGTGAGCAATAAATAAACTTCTATTGTTTGGGAATAAGAAAAAAAGACCTATAGAATATTATGTTTAGTGAAATAAGTCAGATGGAAAAAGACAAATACTGTATGATATCACATGTGGAATCTGAAAAATAACACAAACAAATGTACATAGCAAAACAGAAACAGATTCACAGATATAGAAAACAGACTGGAGTTTGGAAGAGGAGAGAGGGAACGGGGGCAAGTTAGGGGTACAGGATTAAGAGATACAAACCACTATATATAAAATAGATAAGCAACAAGGATATATTGTATAGCACAGGGAATTATATATATTACAGTTAATAGAGTATAATCTGTAAAATACTAAATTACAATGCTATACACCTGAAACTAATATAATATTGTAAATCAACTATACTTCAATTAAAAATAAATAGGGGAGAGGAGGGAGATGGCAGAAGAGTAAGGCATGGAGATCACCTTCCTCCCACAAATACATCAGAAATACATCGACATGTGGAACAACCCCTACAGAACACATACTGAACGCTGGCAGAAGACCTCAGACATCCC